>NC_052352.1:52113822-52408175 GCF_009727055.1 Benincasa hispida | reverse complement strand
GCCTGCAGGGATGTGGATTGCACCCATTCAAGGAAACACATCTTTCGGTCCATATCTCACAACTATGTTTAATGCTTTCTTTCGTCTTATTGAATTCATGAATTTTGTCTTTACTTCTGCATTTAATTCGTTTCATGAATTTATGAATTGATTCTTCATTTATTTCCTTTGCATTTGTTTCTACACTGTCTTTAATTCTTTGGACTTTTCTGTAATTAATGTGTTAGTCTTTAAATGGTGAATGAATGAGAAATAAAGGGGAAATTTATTGCCGCAAGTTATGACAACTTGCATTGATGAAAAAAAAAAACTTTTTTTTCATAGAATTAACAACAAGTATGCAAGGCGATAATGGACGTATCTTGAACTAATGAGATACTATTTGCATTCACCCAACTCGACTGTATTGAGCTGAGGGGTGTGTTGCACGTGTATATGTCCTTTCTCCGTCCTTAGTTGAATGCACTATGTTGAGGTATCCTCCAGAAATGTGTTTAGTTAAGGGGTGTGTTGCAAGGATGTATGCGTTGTTGCCCGTCCTCTCCGAAGATGCATTTGCGTTGGTGAGCATAGTGCGTTAATCTTTATCTTGTGTCCATTCGAATAAAATATTAAAGAAAATTCTTTTTCTAATTTGGGGAGTCCAATCATTTCGTATCCCAAGAAATGATGATTCTGCAGACGAAAGGATGCTTTTCTAGAATTTCATAAATGCGGGAAGTTTGAATGACGTGCCTTTTGAGTGTCTTGAGGCCTGTCGCCGTAAAAACCGCGTTGGGCCCACTACGGCCCAACCTATAAATAGGACCCTTACCCTCGTTGTGAAATATTTACCTCATTTTGCATTCAGAAACCCTAGCGCCTATAGCATACAGACTTTATTCTTCCCCGACGAATTTTCCAGTTCTCCCGAGCTTATCATCCATGGCTGACCAAGCTTCCAACCAATCTACATCACCATCAACCCTTTCCTCTGACCAAGTCGCTATGCGAGAGGCAGCATTCCTCGTTGCCAGTCACAGGCTCGCTGCCCAACCCCACACCGTCCCAAAAATCGCCGATAGAAACTGGAGAAACCCCTTGGCCATTCAGCCTCCTCTATTCAAGAGGGGTCAAAGCACTGAAAGTACCCCTATTCCAACCTTAGCTGTCTCAACCAAGAGCGAGAAGAAGAGACGAGATGATACTGAGGTGTTTGGCAACATACTGAGCAACCTGGAGCTAGGAGGTGGATTACCCGAGGCAGGGGTTATAAATCAACCACTGTCCCCGTAGGAGGAGACAATGGTGGTAACGGAAGAAATGGTGGCGGCGGAGGCAGTGGTGGCTGAAGAAGAAACAGGAAGAGGCATTCTGGCCCTAGAGACTCCTGAGGTGACTGCCAACGCAGAAACCTATGATGGACCCTCCAGAATTGCGGAGGAAGAGATTGCAGTGGAGAAGACTAAGGAGGCTGAAATTGTTGTTGAGACTTCTGAAGTTGCAATGGATGAGGTTGCAGTGGAGATGCAACCAGAAGTAGTTGAAGGGAAAAAGAAAAAGAAGAAAAGCAAAGGAGAAAGGCTGGATAGGTTGAGTCTTCACATCATTGCAAGGAGAAAAATAATAAAGAGAAAAAGGATGATGACGAAGATGAGGAGGCCAAGAAGGAAAGGAAGAAGAAGGAGAAGGAAGAAAGAAGAATGCGCTGGTATGAAGAAATGTGCCTAAGAAAAGAAGAAGAAAAGAAGCAGAGGGTTGCGAGCCCAGAAAAGGATGAAGAATCAACCTCCATGAGGGAGGATAAGGGGAAAACAATGCAGTTGATGGAGTCGGCGCAACTTGAAACAACGCAAATGGTTACGGCCGATGAAGGAGAAGAAGGACAAGAAACCCCCCTGAAATGGCGTCGCAGGGAGAATGCATCACAAGGGCTACTATTGATCCTCATAGGATGATCATCTCATTGAAATAAGAAGAAAGAAAAAGAAAAGAAGAGGAGGAAAAGCAGGAGAAAATGGAGCGCGCAAAACTCATCATGGCAGAAGGAAATCGTAGAAGAAGACTGCAAGATGAAGAAATGCGTAGTAATAATGAGCTTGCAAGGCTCGAAGGGATACAGAGGTACGAGGAGGAACGAAGTTTGTTGCTGGCCTCCGAGCAGTTTGTAGAAGAGTTTGAGAGAGAAGAAAGAGAAGCGGAAGAGGAAGAGAAAAAGAAGAAGGAGGAAGAGGAGAGGAGTTTGTTGGAATAGAAGGAGAAGAAGCGCGAAGCTAATTTACAGCGCTTATATAAGAAGAAGAGCAAAGAACTCGCAGAGTGCGAGAAGGAAGAGCAACACAAAGAGTAGGAGAAGAGACAAAGGAAAGAAGCCCGCCTTGCGTTGGCCAAAGAAAAAGGCAAGGAAATCACAGAAAGTAGCGAGCCCACATCGGCCAGGAAGCGTTCATCAAAGAGAAAGAAAAATAACGATATGCTGATAGAGATTGGCTTCTTTCCTGCGCCAACGCAACTACCTGACCTCATCACAAGTGTGATTGTGGAACATGGCTGGGACACATTTTGCCAGTGCCCATCAATCATTGTGCCACAGGTAGTGCAGGACTTCTACCGCGGGCGTCGACATGGAAACAGGGATGCGGTGACTTTCAAAAGAGAAATGGTGTCCTTCAGCACAAGGGACATAAACGAGATATATCAAATGAAGGACAACCCTGATGCATCGGGGAACAAAATTATTGATGATCCCACGGAGCAGTAGATGGAGGACGCGTTGAAGGTATTAACGCAACGGGGCACGAAGTGGTTAGTTTCACTCAAAGGCATCTGCACCCTGGAATCCAAGTCCTTGCTTCTAGAGGGAAGGCTTTGGGTCTACTTGGTCTAGAAGCGGCTAATCCCAACAACGCATGACAGAACTGTATTAAGGGATTAGGTCATGGTCGCAAATTGCATTGCAAGCGGCATTCCAATCAACGTAGAGTAGTTGATCGCAAGGCAGATCAAATCACTAGTGGGGCATATCTAAGGGCAATACTTCTTCCCATCGATCGTTTCAAGTCTGTGCTTGTCCATGGGCGTAGGCATTAATGAGGAACCCATGCCTGAAGTCCACGAACTCATCAACATCAAGATCTTGAGGCTGCTCCCCAAGGACTCCCCACACTGCCCCGAGCTACCTACAAAGAGGCCCACAATCGATTTGAATGTGCCACAAGAACCCAGGCTTAAAAGACAGCGTAGAGAAGACAAGGGAAAAGAAAAGGTCAAGAGTCACTAACGCAAAATCCAGAACCTATGGACCCTCTTCCCTTAGTCATTCGCCCTTCAAGCCCTCCAAGCCCACCCGCACAACCTTCTTTTCCACTCCATGAGCATTTCACCAACCTTCTTCTAACTCCCTCTCCCACCACATTCCCACCAATCTACTCACCAGCAGCATCATTACCACAACCTTCCATCCCACCGTCGCAGGTTGATGACCCACACGATTTGGGTGAAGGCACCTTTTCCCAACCCCAAAACGATGCTGGCGAGACATCGTAGGCACAACCCTCCTTCACCTTCATCACTGCTGAGTTAGCAGAAATGAGATCTCTCTTCTCTCAGCAACAACAACTTCTTTCTCAGCAATAAACCTTCTTCAACTAGAGATCTAAAGTGGTAATGGAGCGAATTGATGATATTCAACGCAGTGCTGCCACATCAAGGGAGACGCTTATCAACATGCAGCACAATATTTATAAGATCCATCAGCACCAACGACAGATTGTGGAGTGCAACCAAGAGTATTTCAATTTTTTCATCACATATCTTCATGGTTCGATGATGCTTTCGTATCTCCTACAGCACTTGAATTTTGAAGAAGATCCTCCTGCACCACCTCAAAACCCTCCTCAAGATCCTCCTGTCAACATTGATCTTTCTTTTTCTTTATTTTATTTTATGAGGCCATTATGTATTCTTTTCAATTCATTTATTCTTTTATAAGTTAATCAAAATTCTTTGATTCTTGTACAGGCAACAAAATTTTGTATTGCGTTAATTTTTAATTATTTATACTTTGTTAATATTCAATACAAATGAGTACATATTCTCGCCACTTTTTGCCTGAGCCTTTCTCTTTATCAGCCTTTGTCAATATTTGTAATGTTCTTAACCTTTCATTTTTGCATTCTTCATTGCGTTGCCATGATGTATTATATGTGTATACTTAGAAACATTTCCCACACTTTGTAAATTCTGACTAACACTTAGTTAATTCTTAGTTTAGTAGTACTTTACCTTTTATCTTTCAAAGTTCTGCTCAAACCTTCTTGTTGAAAATTATCTTCTAAGTGTTTGTCTAGTCTATCCAAACAACGCAATGAGCACCTTTCTCATCTTTAAATTTGGGGGAGGGGAAGGTCTGAGCAGATAAGATCAAGAGTATAAAGTATTTAAAAAAATGCGTTCATTTTCTGTTAAAAAAAAGTTTTTTTTTTTTTTTTTTTTTGCCAAACTCCAATGTCAGCGCAAGGGAAAACCTTAAAAATGTTCCCAACCTGATAAGAGTTTAGTTATGAAAGGAGCCTGCTCGTAGTTGGATATTCGTATGACACCTGTAGGAGCAAGCCAAAACAAAGGTGGGTTTCCAAGATGAACTCCGTATGAAAAAGAAAAAAAAAGAGGAAAAAAAATAAAAGAATGCAAGAGACAACTCTTCTGAATGTCATGAGTTAAATTTGAGATTGGCACACAACTGTAGTTGAATGTTCGCATGACACCCATGGGAACAAGCCAAAATGAAGAGTGTAACCATGACTGACAGTCTCTAGTAAATGACGCAAAAGTTTTGACCACTGTATGCAGATATATCAAGTTGTTTCGAAAAAGAAGAGATAAACATTCTATTTTAAAAACTAGAAAAGCATCTTTGAGCAGAATTTTGTTATATAGAAGAATAAAGTAGGGCTTGCTATGAATTAGCAAGGATAGTAAGAAATTGCGATGTTAAGTAATGTGCCTAAGTGTAACATTCGAAGCAACCAATTGACGCAAAAATATAGGATATGAATTGAGCATTATTTCCTTAGTAGAAGATATGCTTGAGGAAAAGCATATATCTACATTTGGGGGTGTGATAACTTGTAGAAATACAAGTTATTTATACTGCCTTATTCAGATATTGCAACCAAAAGTGAGTAAATATGCGTTGATTGTATGAAAATTAGCTCAGGAATACAATAATTATGAATTATCACAATTACACCCACTAACATCATTAAGATGGAAGAAAAGGAGATTTCTACTTTGTTTTGCAGGAAACCAAGTCACCGCTTGCGATCAAGGCTCAAGTAGAACTGACCAACGCATCTCTGTCACATTGCGCCCGTCGTACCACAATGAAGAGACGATCAATGCAATGATGGCGAAAAGACTATTCTATGAGATGCGACAGGTGCCAACGCACGGGAAACATTTCATGGAAGAATGCGATGCATATGAATATTATCTTAGAATTGGAGCTATTCGACGTATGGGCCATAGACTTCATGGGACCATTTCCACCATCAAATGGTCACAAATACTTCTATTGGCCATCGATTATGTTTCCAAATAGGTTGAAGCGGTGTCATGCATCGCAAGCAATGCGACGATAGTCTCCAAATTCTTGAGGAAAAATATCTTCACTCTTTTTGGCACCCCACGTGCCATAATAAGTGATGAAGGCTTCCACTTTGTCAATAGCGTCATCAACAAATTGTTGCTTAAGTACAATATCCACCATAAGGTAGCCACCGCATACCATCCACATACAAACGACCAAGCCGAGGTGTCCAATAGGGAAATCAAACTGATCCTAGAAAATGTGGTGAACCCTTCACGCAAAGATTGGGCCATAAAGCTGGACAATTCCTTGTGGGCATATAGGACCGCCTATAAAACACCTATAGGCATGTCCCCGTATGCGCTGGTGTTTGGAAAGGCATGCCACTTACCACTGGAATTGGAGCACAAAGATACTGCAATCAAATCTTTTGGTTTTGACCAAAACGTTGATGAGCCTTGTGTGTACTAGATTATCATCAACGATAAAGTAGCTTTCTTAATACTTTATGTAGATGATACCCTTCTCATTGGGAATGATGTAGGATACCTTACTAACGTTAAAATGTTGCTAGCAGCCCAATTTCAAATGAAATATTTGGGAGAGGCATAGTATGTTCTTGGGATCGAAATCGTTAGGGATCGTAAGAATAAAAAACTAGCTATATCTCAAGCAACTTATATCGACAAGACGTTGATTTTCGATGCAGAACTCTAAGAAGAGTTCATTGCCTTTCAGGCATGGAGTTGACTTGTCTAAGGAATAGTGTCCTAAGACACCTCAAAAAGTTGAAAACATGAGACGTATTCCCTATCCCTCAATTGTGGGCAGCTTAATATATGTTATGCTTTGCACTAGGCATGACATTTGGTATGCAGTGGAAATAGTTAGTAAGTACCAGTCCAATCCAGGGTTAGACCACTGACTACGGTTAAGAATATTCTCAAGTATATTAGGAGAACGAGGGACTATATGGTCATGTATGAAGCTAAGAATTTGATGCTTACGAGATATATGGACTCTGATATCCAAACTGACAAGGATTCTAGGAATCCATGTCCGGATCATTGTTCACCCTGAACGATGGAGCTGTAGTATGGCATAGTTCAAACAAGGAAACATTGCAGAATCAACCATGGAGGCTGAGTATGTAGCTGCTTGTGAAGCAGCAAATGAGGATGTTTGGCTAAGGAAGTGTTGGGTTTTATGTCCTAAAACTCATGGTTTGTAAACAATAAAGCTTGTATTACTTACTAGAAATCCAATAAACCAAAAAAGACCCACTATTACATGAGTACTTGAACTTTATGTGGAGACATAAAAATGGATCAGGTTTGAGTAAATAGTCAAAATGATCTACAGTATATGAAAAAGGTTGGGTGCCTTATTCTGGTAACACTATTGGATGCGGCCTACTCTGTAGTTGTTAAAAAGAGTTGTAAAATGCTACAAATGAAGTGATCCTAATTCATACATGTTACAACATGATGAGTGGGGGCGTCCTGTGCAAATGGGTTTGTACAAGATCGGACCACGAAATCAGTCACTCTTACTCTATAACGATGTTTACTGTTTAAGACTGAATATTTCAAAGTGATGAACTAGGTAACTTGACCTTAATCCTGAGCTAATTATGAGCTCCTATTTATTCGGGATTATCCTTAAATTTCCATAGGTAAGGGTTGGCTCAACAGTGCTAGCTCAAAAAACTCCCATTTTCACGGGTAAGACCGAAAAGACAGCTGGGGACATAAGCTGCAATATGGAATTCACTCTTACCCGCTTTTAGGGAAAGTAGAGAGGTTGTTCCCTTAAGTGTTGAATTTGGCTCTTGCACAAGGGGCCCCACCCTCTCATTGGCCCAAGAGGGATTCGGTTTGTTGATTGGATCACAAATCAATTGTTCATTAGAGGATCAGTGAGACTTAAGGAACACGAGGTAATCTCGGGTGTAAAACAAACATTTGACTTAACTGTTATTACGAACAACCTATGAAGGGTTAACTTACTAATCATAGTTATATAGAGTGGACATAATACATCTACAGTAAGGGGAGTTCAAATATGGGCTTTAGTGGAGTGACCCATTAGTTAACGAATGGGGGTTAATTCGGTGTAATGAGTTTAGCCAATTAATCTCGGATCATTGGAGCCCATGATCTGTAGGTCAGCGAGGTTCCCCTACTAGCTCGTAAATAGATTAACTTTAAAGTAGCGTGATAAGTTAATTTTAAACGTTCAAATTAGAATTAAAGGAATTAGTAATTATATGAGATATAATTACACGTTTAATTTTAAGAATTAAACAGAATTGGAGAATTAATATTTAAATATGATTTAAATATATGAAGGTGGATTTGTGTAAAATTAATTTAATATTTCATATTAAATTAATTAATTGTTTAAATTGTTTAAATAATTATTTATTATTTTTATTAAGAAAATTATTTATGAAATTAATTTTGCAAAATTAATAATATTTTCAATTTTAGAAATCAAATTATTTTTTGAAATCAAATTGATAAAAATTGAAAAAGATGAAAAACATAAATTGGATTTGTTGGTTTTTTCCATTACATCTTCAAGTAGCTCACACCAAACCTAATAAGTTAGGCTTCAATAACTCCAAGCTGTTGGGTTTTATGTCCTAAAACTCGCAATTTGAAAAATGTTAAACATTTTCTATTATCAATATACTTGTTATTGATCTCATAAATTGTATGAAAGTCTAAATCCAATAAACTAAGATCCATGACTATTGTATGAGTACTTGAACTTTATGTGGAGACATAAGAGTGGATCAGGTTCAAGTAAATAGTCAAAATGATCTATGATAAATGAATGAGGTTGGGTACCTTATTCTGGTAACACCATTGGATGCGACCTACTCTGTAGTTGTTACAAAGAGTTGTAAAGTGCTACATACGATGTGATCCTAATTCGTACATGTTATGACATGAGAAGTGGGGGCATCCTATGCAATGAGTTTGCATAAGATCAAGACTAAGAAATAAGTCACTCTTACTTTATCTGTTTACTGTTTAAGACTGACTATTTCACCTAGATGACCTAGGTAACTCGATCTTAATCCTGAGCTAACTACGAACTCCTGTTTATTCGGGATCGCCCTTAGATTTGCATAGTTGAGGGTTGGCTCAACAACGCTGGCTCAATAAGACTCCCATATCAAGGGTAAGACCGGATAGATAGCTGAGGACATAGGGTGCAAGATGGACTTCACACCTACCCGATTTAGGGATAGGAGTAAGGTTGTTCTCTCAAGTACTGAATCCAGGTCTTGAACAAGGGGCCCAACCTTCTCACTGGGCTGAGAGAGTTTGGTTTGGTGATTGGATCACAAACCAGTTGTTTCTTAGAGGATCAGTAGGGACTTGAGAAATAAGACGTAATGTCGGGGGTAAATAGATATTTGACCCAGCCGTTATTATGAACAACATATGAAGGGTTGACTTGCTGATTATGGTTAAATCATGTGGAAATAATATATCTACAGTGAGGGGAGTGCAACTATGGGCTTTAGCAATTAATCTCGGATCGTTGGAATCCATGATCTGTAGGTCCGCAAGGTCCCCCTACTAGCTCGTAACGGACTAGCTCTAGAATTGCGTGATAAGTTAATTTGAAACGTTCAAATTAGAATTAGGGAAATTAGTAATTATATGAGATATAATTATATGTTTAATTTTAGAATTAAATGGAATAGGAGAATTTATATATTTAAATATGATTTAAATATATAAAGATGGATATGTGTTAAAATTAATTTAATATTTGATATTAAATTAAGTTTTATTTAATAATTATTTTATGAAATTAATTAATTTTTTTAAAAATAAAATTAGATTTATAAAATTATTTTTTGATTTTTAGATAAAATTGAAAAATTGGAAAACTAAAAACACAAAATGGAAAAATTGATTTTTCCATTATCCATCACCAAGTAGCTCACACATATTGCATTGTCTTGGCCTTGTCTTCTACAAACATGAGCTGCAACTCATGCAGTTGTTCTCTTTGCATGTTGATCTGCAATATAATGAGAAGATTGGAGTGAAAATCACGCATGCAATCAAAAGAGTTTTGAGAGAAAAACTGGTTTGAAGAAAGGTTCTTCAACAAGGTTGCTGTAGTGAGCTTTTCTCCTTCATCCCTTGATTCAAGCTTGTTTTAAGTCCCACAACTCAATCTAGAGCACCAAGAGAATATTGAGGAAGATCTTGAGGTGGTCTACAATAAGATATGGAGAAGATAGCAGATGGAGATGGAGCCTTGAAGAAGTTCTACAAGAGGTATGTCTTGAAACCCATTTTTCCTCCAGACGCAAATTAGTGAATTTGAATCCTTAGATGATCCTTGTGCTTCTGCTGCTGTTGATACAATCCTACATAAGTATGAGCTACATCTCATCCAGCCATCTTCTTTGCATGATAGTCTGCAATATATTGAGAAGATTGGAGTGAAATTGCGACAAGCAATATAGAGAATTTTTGCTGAAAAATTCGTGTTGAAGAAGGTGTTCTTCAAGTGGGTTGCTGTTGTGAGTTCTTCTCCAAGTTCCCTTCATTCAAGCTTATTTTGAGTCCCACAACTCAATCTAAACCTCCAAAAGAATAGTGGGGAAGATATTGAGGTGGTCTGCAATAAGATTTGGAGAAATTTGCAGCTGGAAATCGAGCTTTGAAGAAGTTCTACAAAGGTATGACTTGAAACCCACTTGTTTCTGCAAGAGCATGCTTTAGTTTCTGCCAAAATTAATGAATTAGAATGCTTACTTGTTGCTTTCGCTGCTTGTTGATACGTTCCAATAATTGGTATCAAAGCTAGGTTTAAGAACTTAATTTGGTTTAATTTTGGTGTGGAGGGTGTTTTTCATGAGTTATGTGAAACCGGTGCACTGATATGGTTTTCTGAGATTTGGGTTTTTATTTCTCTTTGATTTCTTGATTAAATTTGTAATTGGCTCTTGATAGATAAGCTTATATGTGTTCTTAAGAGTCTATAGTTTATTTGGAGTCATTAGAGTTGAAATTAAGTTGTATTTGTAGAAACAAGTGAAGAAGGCCAAGTTGCAGATTCCAGTTTTTCTAGCCTTTGCTCAAATCTGGGCGTTGAAGTGTTGCCTGCTTCACAATCATATAGCTTTGGGAGCTAAATGATGTGTACAGACACTAGACGATCATGTAGCTATGGGCGCTGGGCGTTGAAGTGTTGTGCACTAGACGATCATGTACCTGCGGGAGCTAAACGATGTGTAGAGGCGCTATGTGATAGTACTACACAATCGTGTCCCTTTGCACGGGAGCTAAACGATGTGAAGAAAAGCTAAATGATCATGTAAGTGCATTGCTAAACGATGCGTTGAAGTGCTATACGATGTCACTACATGATCATGTAACTTTGTGTAGGTGTTGAATGATGCGTTGAAGTGTTATGCGATAGCACTACATGATCATGTAGCTGTGGCGCTGAACGATGCGTTGAAGTGTTATGCGATAGCACTACATGATCGTGTAGCTACGACACTGAACGATGCATTGAAGTGCTATACAATGGCACTACACGATCGTGTAGCTACGATGTTAAACAATGCGTTGAAGTGCTATACGATGGCCCTACACGATTGTGTAGTTGTGGCACTTCACGATAAGGCAGACGCTAGACGATAGACATCAGTGCTACACGATGAGCCTTAGTGAGATTTTGAGCATGGAGCGAGAGCAGCCAGTTCAATCGGTTTTCTTGAGGTCTTGCCCGGTTCAGCCTCAAAAGGTTTTTGGATGGTCCGGTTCAAGCTGTTTGGGTTTGATTTGAAGCGGTTCGAGCAGTCTGGAAGCGATTTTGAAGTTGTTTTGTAATAATTAGGCTTTTATTTGCTTGTTTATGCCAAAACTAAAACCATATCAGTTTGTGTTTAATTATTTATGCATTTGATGTATGTTATAATTAAATAAATCTTGTATGAGCATACAGTATGCCATGTAGATTTCAAATCCCACCATAGGAAGCATGTTACATGCATTGAAAGTATGTTATAATATGTTATAATATATAGTATGCATGTTAAGGTTTCTTGTATTTAATATAATTGTTATATTAAATATGAATGCCTTTGATGTATGTTGTGGATGTTTAGCATGTCTAAAATTTTGTAAGCTGTTATAAAATTGGGTTAGACATTTAAAATCCATAACGAAGAATAGTTGCAATTGTATAGACAGTGCTTGATCGTTTAGGTAGAGGTACACAATCGTTTAGTAAAAGGGCTGCAATCGTATAGACGATCGTTTAGTAAATGCTCGGGCGCATGATCGTTTAGGAAAAATCTAGACGATTGTTTAGCAAATCCTATGCGATAATTTAGTAAACTGCGCGCGTGTATACGATCGTTTAGAAACTCTGAGCTATCCTATAGGCTCTCGGTTTGCTATGAGATAGGCAGTATACACTAAAATATGAGTGAATGTTTGATCTCTTTGCAAAATAAAAACAATTTTCATTTTATCCTTCAGTTACGAAAACTGAAAGCAACCTCACACTATCACACGGTTACGGAGAAAAAACCGGCACAACAATTGTCCTATAATTTTCAAATTAAATAATAAATATAATCATATTATATTCATTAACCTATGGTTTAATATCACATCAAATGCAACACATTAACCATAGTCTTTTTCTCCTCCACTAGATCTAAATCATATTTATATTATTTTCCTCCAAAAAATGTATCTCATACATAATATCAATCATATCATATATAATTAACCAGTTCAATCATATCATATATAATCGAACTCCCTCTTGTCAATTTGAAAATTTAAAACTGACCAAAAAACTGATTCTCAACATGAATCCATCAAGCTACCAAGGGGACCTTATGGATCTATTGCTCCAAGCTCCAACAGTACGTGAATAGCTGACTAAACTCTTTAGCCACGAGATCCATCATCTATTAACGTACAGGCATTCAACTAAAGACCGACAGTTGCACTCTTCTAACCATACATATATTTCTGTGTCCATGGAATATAATCAATACACAGTACGATAACCTTTCACAGATGCTCGTAAGTACAGTTGGGCCAATTTATCGTTTTGCCCCTATAGTATCTAACTTCTTAAGTACCATTGATCCCTCTAATGAACAATACAACATAGCCCTATTATGTTGGACACTTTTGAGCCATGAGAAGGTGTGTGGCGCCACATCGTTCAAGCCTTGGAATCAGTCCTTAAGGGAGCAATCTATCTACTTACCACTGCTTCAGGGAAGAAGTGAATTCCATCTTGTGTAGTTGAGTTTCCAGCTCCCAACTTAGACGAATCCCCAAAGTGGTAGGTTTGAGTTGGCGATCTAGCAATTTGCATACCATGCCAATCATAGGATCACCCTCAAAGGCAGAAGTTCCCAACTCACTCATGATTGAGGTCATGTTACACATGGTCATCCTAGTGAAGTGAAGTCTTTGTCATGAACAACGTTATATAACGAGACTATAACACTTCGTGGTCTGGTCTTATACAAACTCCTTTGTATAAGACACCTCCACTCGCATGTCACCACATGAATGATTAAGATCAGACCATCTGTAGTAAGTCACAACACTTGTAACTATTCTACAAAGGGGCCATATCCATAGCGTTACCAGGATAAGGTTTCCCTCCTATATCCATATACTACAGACCATTTTGGATATCACTTAAGACATGATCCACATGTATGTCTCCACATACCTGCTTAAGTTACAAACAACAACCAGGGATCTTAGTTTATTGGTTTGTGGTAAAGCAAATAAAACATCCAATGTTCATAGACAGAAGTGAAGAAAATATCATATATTATACATCACAAGCGTTTGTTCAAAACTTTGTTTACAAACTACAGGACACGAGAGTTTATGGAATCATCCCCAATAGAACTAACACTCTTGTGAGATAAACATATAAAGATATAATGTTTATCATGTTGAGAAATAAAGAGAGAAAAATGCAATAAACTAGGGCATCCAAAATATCCTTTGACATTCTCCCACATGCCCTAGATTATGTTGCTCGTAGTCCTAGTCCAACCAGGTGGCCCTCGAACACTTTAACCGAGAGAGCCTTCGTAAATGGATCAGCAAGGTTGTCTTCTAAGGCTATCTGCGTGACTATCACGTCTCCTTGGTGTACGATCTCTCTGATGAGATGGTACTTTCTTTCGATATGTTTTCAACATTTGTGACTTATAGATTCCTTGGAGTTAGCAACTGCACTACTATTGTCACATGAAAGAGTAATGGGCAAGTGCATATTTGGAATCGCTTCCAAATCTTTTAGGAACATGTGCAGCCACACTGCTTCTTTAACTACTTCACATGTAGCTACGTATTCTGCTTCCATCGTGGAGTCAGCTATAAAACTTTATTTAATGCTTTTCCACATTATAGCTCCTCCGTTAAGAGTGAAAACTGATCCTGAAGTACGTTTCCTAAAATCTACGTCAGTCTGAAAATCAAAATTAGTGTATCCTGTAAGGATCAAATCCTTAGGTCCATACATAAGTGTATAGTTTCTCGTTCCCCTGAGATATTTGAGGATGTTTTTACCAGTCGTCTAATGACTATGTCTTGGGTTAGATTGGAACCTACTGACGATTCCAACTGCAAAGCATATGTCAGGACGTGTACATAACATAGCGAACATCACACTTCCAATTGCTGATCCATATGGAATTCTTTTCATTTCCTCAATTTCTTGAGGTGTCTTAGGACGCTATTACTTTGACATATGAACTTCATGTCTAAAAGGTAACATACCCTTTTTGGAATTTTGCATGTTATATCTTGACAACATTTTGTCAATATAAGATGCTAGAGATAGTGTTAAGATTTTGTTCTCTCGATTTCAAAAAATCATAATCCTAATAACATATTGAGCATTTCCCAAATCTTTCATTTGGAACTGTGATGCTAACCATCTCTTTACGTCAGCAAGGTAACTTGTCTCATTCCTAATGAGTAAGATATCATCAACGTAAAGTACAAAGAACGCTACAGTTTTGTTGACTATCTTCTTGTATACACAAGGTTCATCAACATTCTATTCAAAGCCGTAAGATTTGATCGCAGTGTCAAATCTTATATTCTTGGATCTAGAAGCTTGCTTCAACCCATAAATAGATCTCTTAAGCTTACAAACCTTATGGCCTTGCTGTAACATTTGTCGAAACAAATACTTTATCTTCTTGGAGATCATAGAAGAATCCTCCTTTTGACTCTTTTGGGTATCCAACAAAGAGGCATAATTTTGAACATAGGGTTTTATACCAACACGTGTGTCGGACATCCCCAGACCTGAAAGTAATGTAAACTACCTTTACATCCTTTCCATAACTCATACGGTGTTTCAGAAACACTTTTTGAGGGAACTATTTTCAGAATATATACCGCAATTTGTACTGCATAGCCCCAAAAGGATTGAGGTAACTGAGAAAAACTCATCATTGATCGAACCATGTCTAACAAGGTTCGGTTTATCCTTTATACAGCACCATTTTGTTGTGGTGTTTCAAGTGCTGTGAGTTGGGATTGAATTCCATAATCTACAAAATAGTTTTGCAATTGTAAATTCATATACTCACCATCTCGATCTGATCGAAGTTTTTTAATTCTTTTACCTAATAAGTTTTCTATTTCGATCTTGAATTCCCTGAACTTTTCGAGAGTTTTAGGCTTGTGACTTATTAAGTAAATATAGCCATATCTAGAATAGTCATCAATAGAGCTAACAAAATATTCATATCCACCTCATGCTCTTACATTCATCAGACCACAAAGTTTTGAATGTATAAGTTCGAGGGGTTCTTTGGCACGAAGACTTTTCTAGTAAAAGATCTTTTATTCATTTTCCCTCAAGAAATGACTCAAAGGAGGTAAAGAATTGTCTTTTAACTAATTTAGATGAACATTTTTAACAAATCTCTCAATCATGTTGAGATTTATGTGACCAAGTCTAAGATGCCAAAGATAAGCGCTAGGAGAAACTTTCTGTTTTTTATTTTGAATTTTTTTTATTTTAAACGTCACTATATTTAAAATGGCTTTTGCATCAGTTGGTTTTAACGCATATAAGTTATTTTCAAGTCTAGTAGAACAAATATGAACACCTCTTGAAAAAACGAGCACTTCATTAACTTCAACAGATACTTTATACATATTTTCAAGTAGACATGAAATGGAGATTAAGTTTCTTTTCACCTTTGGTACATAATATACATTTCTTAACAAGACAAAAGAATCTCAAAAAAAAAAAAAAAAAAAAAAAAACTTGATATCTCTCACTGCTTCTGCTGAAATGATTTCCCCTGTTCCCACCTTGAAAGTCATTTCATACTCTGAGAGTTGTTTCCAAGAACTAGTTTCCTATAGAAAAGTGCAAACATGGTTAACGAATCTTGAATCTAATATATAGGAGAAGCGAGAATTTTACTATAAACATGTTTCAATTACAGGTAAATCTGATTTATCTTGATTAGCTTTTTTCGCTTTCTTCTCAGCCAGATACTTTGGACATTTCCATTTCCAGTGCCCGTCTTCTTCACAATGGAAACATTTTCCTTTGGGAGCCTTGTTTTTCTTTGCAGTGGGATGTTTATTCCCTTTTCCCTTTTTCTTCATCTGTACACTTTTGTCTTTAGATGAAGAAGGGACAGACTTCTTATTGTTAGCGGGTCGCTCCTGACGAAGTACCTTTCAGAAATTTCTTTTGTCGTGAAACAACATTTGCTTCACTCTCTTTCAATTTCATCATTGACTGATAATTCTGTAGTTCATTTAATAAAGTAGTCAGATTGTAATTTATCTTATTCATTACATTAGTACGAAAGGTTAGGTAGCTCTTCGAAAGAGACTCTAATATCATACTAACTTGACTAGTTTCGTCTATGGTAGCCCTGTGAGCTTCAGTGACATTAAAATGAACCATCATGTCTAGAACATGTTCCCTGACATTGGTTTCATCTTTCATTCGTGAGTTATAAACATATTTTATAGCCTTGTGTTGAACAGAAGATGATGATTTTCCGAACATATCATGTAATGATGTCATAAATTCATGGGCTATGGGCATGGGTTCATGTTTCTTTTTTAGCACATCAGATATGCTCGCTAAGATATAGGCCCTTACCACCTATTATAAGCATCCCAAACGCTTTGGTTTGCCATCGAATTGGGAATAGGAGGACATTCCTCCATTAACACAAACCTCAGATCATCAACTACTAATATCGTGTTTAAATTTGACTTCCAGTTGGAATAACTATTGGGTTTTATGTCCTAAAACTCGTGGTTTGTAAACAATAGAACTAATTCTGAAAATTCAATAAGTTGTTATTGAATGTATTATTGTTTAGAAATCCAATAAACCTAAGTCCTTTGACTATTATATGAGTACTTGAACTTTATGTGGAGACATATAAGTAGATCAGGTTTGAGTAAATAGTCAAAATGATCTATAGTATATGAATAAGTTTGGGTGCCTTATTTTGGTAACACTATTGGATGCGGCCTACTTTGAGTTGTTACAAAGAGTTGTAAAGGGCTATATATGAAGTGATCCTAATTCATGCTTGTTGGGACATGAGGAGTGGAGACATCCTGTGCAAATTAGTTTTGTGCAAGATCAGACCACGAAACTAGTCTCTTTTACTTTATAATGTTGTTTACTGTTTAAGACTGACTATTTCAAACCGATGACCTAGGTTACTTGACCTTAATCCTGAGCTAACTATGAACTTCTGTTTGTTTGGGATTATCCTTTGATCTGCAAATGGTGAGAGTAGACCAACTGCCTCTGCTCAATAAGCTACCCATTTTGGGGATAAGACCGGATGAATAACTAGGGATATAGGGTGCAAGACGAAATTCACCCCTACCCGAATAGGGTTAGTAGTGAGGTTGTTCCCTTCAAGTGTTGATTCCGGGTCTTGAACAAGAGGCCTTACCCTCTCATTGGCCTGGGAAGGATTTGATTTGTTGATTGGATCACAAATCAATTGTTCATTAGGGAATCAGTGGAACTTAAGGAACAAGAGGTAATTTTGGGGGTAAAACAGAGATTGGACCCAACCGTTATTACGAGCAACCTGTGAAGGGTTAACTTACTAATCATGGTTATATCGAGTGGACATAATATATCTACAGTGAGAGGAGTTCAGCTATAGGCTTTAGTGGAATCTGCCATTAGTTACCGAATGGGGGTTAGATCGATCTAATGAGTTTAGCCAATTAATCTCGAATCGTTGGAGCCCATGATCTGTAGGTCCGCAAGGTGCCCCTACTAGCACATAAATGGATTAGCTCTAGAGTAGCATGATAAGTTATTTTGAAGTGTTCAAATTAGAATTAAATGAAATTGGAGAATTAATATTTAAATATGATTTAGATATTTGATGATGGAATTGTGTACAAATTAATTTAATATTTAATATTAAATTAATTATAATTATTTAAATTCTTTAAATAATTATTTGTTAATTTTATAAAGAAAATTAAATTATGAAATTAGTTTTGTAAAATTAATAATATTTCCAATATTATTAAATGAAATTGATTTATGAAATCAATTTATCAAAATTAAAAAAGAAGAAAAATCACAAAGTTGGAAAATTGACATTTTCCATTCTCTTCATGAAGTAGCTCACTAACAACCCACTTCTTCAAGCTTCATTAAACTCCAAGCATGAGCTACATCTTATGCAACAAGTCTCTTTATATGAGTGTCTGCAATATATTGAAGAGATTCAAGTGTTTTGAAGAAAGGCAACCCATCAAATTTTTCAGAAAAATTCGGGAGAAGAAAGGTGTTGTTCATGTTGGGTTGCTACTGTGAGTTTGTATCCAAATTCCCTTAATTCGCGCTTATTTTGAGTCTCACTACTCAATCTAGAGCACCAAGAGAATAGTAGAGAAGATTTTGGGGTGGTCTACAACAAGATTTAGAGGAGATTTCCAGCTGGATTCAAGCTTAGAGGACGTTCTTCAAAGGTATGTCATGAAACCCATTTATTTCTGTCGTAGCATGCTTTCATTTTTGCCAAAATTAATGAATTAGAGTGTTTATGGATCCTTACCACTTTCGCTGCACGATGGTATATTCCAACAATAACCCTCTCCGTTAAATTTTTAGAAGCTAGAAGTTGTATTATTGAGTTTAGCATGCTGAAAAATTTAAACAAATTCTATTAATAAAGTGCATCTAAATCCAATTTTTAGCAAAAAACAATAAAGTACCCATAGATCTTTATTTATTTGCAACAATACTAAAGTGAGTTAGAATAAGTGCTACCTGAGGCAGTCAAATATTCATTCACTAAAGCAATACATTCTTGACTAAATACTATCTCCAGAATAACTCATATTCCGACTAAAAACTTACTAATACTTTAGTAATTCTGTAAGTGTGATCCGCCATTTTTAGATCTTATAGAACGATATGAACATTCTGCTAAATTGGAAGACAATATGCAAGACGGAACTATATGACCCTATTCATTTTTGAAGCTTGGGTTGTTTCAGATCCTATGTTACAACCCTCCGAAGGGATTGCCGCTCTTAATGACTAGCTAGTGCCACCTAAAAAATGACAGCTGGCACAACATAGGAATCTTATGGTTCAAACTAATGGAGAAGACCCTAGGATACGTTGAAACATTTCCTTCACCCACTTACTGTGAACTACTTCCCTCATTCACCTTGTTATTGACCCATTCAAACGCTTTCCAAATAGAATAGTCGAGGTAAAATTGACACAAAGCCGAGCATGGATCTCACAATGTGAACTCTTGAGGACATGAGAGCTAAAAACGAAATATCATATATATTGTTAATCTCCCATTGAAGTATTCTAAATGTTTGGGTATTCTTTAACTTAGGTTTGTTATGGCTAATTTTAAACAACCTAAGTCTATGTGTTTATTATCCAAGTATAATGTTTATATTTCGATTTAACCTACAATATCTAGGTTAAAACTAATTTTGAACCTCACATCGTTCACACATGCTCATAAAACTTGTTATCAATTCTCGTTATTTCAGTCATAATCCCCAGGTAGGAAGTATTACGTAAACCGTCAACTTAAGTACCCCCAACCTTAGACAGGATTATGAATGTTTGAGTTTGTAACCAAATTTTATAAGATAACGACCTATTTTAACTATTAAAACAACTTTTTAACCTAAGTGAGCATGCTTTTTATTTTTCTTATGGATTTTAATGTCTAATTCAATTTTATAACAACTTAAAAAAAATAGACATGCTAAACATCCATAACTTATATCAAAGGCATTCAATATTTAACATAACCTTTATATTAAAATAACTGAAACCCTATACATGCATATGATACATTATAACAATTTTATAACATTCTTCAATACATGTAACATCCTTCCTATGTTGGGAGTTTTAATTCTACATGCCATACTTTATGCATATACAAAATTTATTTAATTATAACATACATCTAATGCATAACTAATTAAACACAAAACTGATATGGTTTTTGTTTTTGGCATTTCCAAGTAAACAAAGGCCTAGCTATTACAAAAATCAGCAAAACCGACTTCAAAAAGCTTCTGGACCGCTAAGGCCGCCTTGAACTAGGAAAAACCCATCGAGTATCAGCAAGCAACCAGCATCGAGTATGCCAGTGTGCATCGAGTATGACAACTAGCATCATCAAACATCAAATATATCACAAAATACCATCAAGTAAAGCATCATGCATCGAGCAACGACTATGTCATGAAATATCATCGACTGAATGCATCGACTACCATTGAGTATGGCATCGTGCATCAAGTATTTCATGAAATATCATCGAGTAAATGCATCGATTACCATCGAATATGGCATCATGCATCGAGTATTTAATGAAATATCATTGAGTATGCCATCGAGTATTCCATCAAGCATTGAGTATCTGGCAGAAATTTGAATTTCCAATTCCTGCTGCTTCGACCTTCTTCACTTCTTTCATCAATTACATCCTAATTGCATCTCTAATGACTCCAAACGAATTGTAGATACTTAAAAAAATATTAAGGCCCATCAAAGAAGAGCCAATTACAAGAGTTACAACATAATTGAAAAGATTCAAATGCCAAAACCCTGAAAAACCATATCACTTGACTATTTTCATATAGTTTATGAAGAACGCCCACCAAACTCAAATTAACGACAATTGAGTGCTTAAATCATGCTCTCATACTAATTGATAGAGTATATTAACATGCAGTGGAGAAAATTAGAATCAATAAGCACTCTAATTATACTTAATTTGAGTTTAAAACATGCTTCAAAGTAATTATTACAAAAGAGTGTTTGCTTAATACAATACCTTTGATAAATCCTCTTCAATACCAGTTAAGTTCCACATAAAGGTGATTCAATCTACAAGTAGACCACCACGAAGAACTTCTCTAATATTCTCTTGGAAGGACTGTGTGGTGGAAACACTAAATTGAGCTGGATATTATGAAGATATGAAGATGGTTTTGGTTTCTGCAGAGTTCTTCAAGAAGTTCTTGAAAGCTTAATTCAATTATTCAGCCTACCACTTCAATTTATAAAGCTTTCATCATGCAAATTCATAGCTTGCATGAAGGCCAGCTCCTACTTCATGGATAAAATGGAATTGGATGAATAAGGTGTCATGTACCATAGTGGAGATTTCCAACTTTTGGAAATCTCCACTTTGAGTTTTGTTTTCAAATTAATTTTTCCCAAAATTGATTTCTAAAATAAATTTTTTAAATAAAATAATTTAATCTGATTTATTAGTTATATATATAAATATATATAAATTAATTCAATTAATTCATTTTTAAATAAAACAAATTAATTAAACATTTTAATTAATTTTTTTAATTTAATATCTAATATTAAATTAATAAAAGACAAATTCCACTATTACGAAATTAATATTTAAGTCATATTTTTAACATTAATCTATTCTCTAATTTCGTTTAATTTCGATAAAATTAAACATTTCAATTGTATCAAATACAATGAATAAAAACCCTAATTGAATTTGAACATATCAAATTATAAACCCTAATTTCAAATCTCATCAAGATTACTCAATATACTAATCCAAATTACGAGCTAGTAGAGGGATCTTATGGACCTATAGATCATGAGCTCCAATGACTTATAATTAACTGGTTAAACTTTTTAAACCGAATTAATTACTATTCATTAACTACCAAGACATTCCACTATAGCTCGATAGTTGCACTCTCCTCACTGTAGATATATTTTTGTCCATTTTAATCATAATCAGTTAATCAATCCTTTACAGGTCGTTGGTATTTACAGTTGGGTCAAAGATTATCATTTTACCCCTGTAAATACATCCTACAACTTATGCTCCCACTGATTCTCCATTGAACAATTGATTTCTAGTCCAACTTGTAAATCATAACCCCCTCTTCCATGAGAGGGTGGGGCCCCGTTGTTCAAGAGAAGGCATCAATGCTTGAGAGAAAAACTCATCTGCTAACCCTAAATCGGGTAGAAGCGAATTCCATATTGCAAAGTTATGTCTCCAGCTATCTATCCAATCTTATTCCCAAAAGTGGAGGCTTATTGAGCAGTGTTATTGGACTACTCTCTCATATGCAGATCAAAGGATAATCTCGAATAAATAGGAGTTCATACTTAGCTCAGGATTAAGATCAAGTTATCCTAGGTCATTGAGTTTGAGATAGTCCGTTTTAACAGTAAATGGTTTGTTATAAAGAAAATGGACTATTTCGAGGTCCGGTCTTATGCAAACTCATTGCATAAGATTCCCCCACTCACATGTCTCTACATGAATGATTTTTGGATTACATCATTTGTATCAGTATACAAAATGGGTTTCATCCAATAGTGTCACTAGGATGAGGTACCCAATCTCATCCATATACTTATAGACCATTTTGGCTACATACTAAAACTTGATCTATTTTTATGTCGCCACGTAAAATTAAAGTATTCATGTTATAGTCATAGATTCGTTTATTGGATTTTCATAAAAGGATGCAATATCAATAGTAATTTGTTGACTAAAAAACTAAACAATATTTTTGTTGATAAAACATTTACGAACTCCGAGTTTAGGACATTCCCAATAATAAGGGCATAGGAGACTTGTTTCAACTATTTTCCACCAAAAATCCTAGCAAAACAAGAATGAAAAAAAGAATTAGGCTAAACAATAAGTGAAAAATTACTGAATTGAAATCTAATCTAAGAAAGAAAGTAAATTTAAAGTCTGGCTGCCTCTAGGAAGTGCAAATTTTTATGGTCAGTTGCTCTATTGTGACGACTCATTATCAAATGTAAACCGGTGAGTCCAATCGGTAGGCGATGTCAAAGCAATCCAAAGACTTGCCATCATGTAAGACCTTCAACTTGTGCCCATTTTGAAGGATCTCATACCAAAGAGTTCCATGAGCATGTTCGGATCGCTCAATCTCACAATGACCGAATACAACAATATACATTCATATGTACATTTATGTAAACAAATCTGAATTAACGGTATGCTATAAACAAGAAAATAACGAGGGAATGAGTTGCCGTACCAGTTGAAGACAGTCTTCAAACTTCGAAACTCAATGCAGTGGAACCCTCCACGGATCTACCAACGGCCAGCAGCAGTGTCAACCACAGCAGCACGAACAACTGTGAACACGAATGTCGTGGAGATGACACCACCAGAAAAGAGCCCCGGGTATTCTCAGAGTGAGAGCCCAAAGCGTGGTCTTTGGTGAATTTGGTAGAGGAAGAAGGAATACCAGATCGTATAGGCGATAAGTAAGTGGGAGGGAAAAAGGTTCTATCACATAGAAAAATGCTTATCGTTTAGGAGAAGCTACACGATCGTGTAGGTTTTACTGAACGATCGTTTAGGAAATGATATATGATCATTTAGCAAACTCGACACACTATACCATCGTTTAGAGAAGCTATGAGATCGTGTAAAAACTAATGTGTGATCGTTTAGGCGCGAGGTGGACGATCGTTTAGGTGGAGAGCAACTATTGTATAGGCTCTCGATTTACTTAAACGACCGTTTAGATGCAGAGCAACTATCGTATAGGCTCTCAATTTTCTTAAGCAGTCATTTTCTTTTCACCAGCGCGCTTTACTTTTCCTTTTTTGGACGACCGATCAAAATGAAAACTATTTTCATTTTAATTCATCGGTTATAATAACCGACTTATTCCCACTAACCAATGTCCAAACGTGATTTTTGGATTAATTATCATATAATTAACCAATTAATTAATAATAAATATAATCATATTATATTTTTAACCTATAGTTTGATATCACATATCTACTATAGTATTTTCTCCTCTACTTGATATAAATCATATTTATATATAATTTCCTCCAAAATAATGTATCTCATACATTTAGCCAATTATATCATCTATAATTAACCAATCCAATTATATCATATATAATTAACCAATCCAATTATATCATATATAATTGAACCTCCTCTTGTCAATTTGAACATTTCAAATTAATCCAAACACTGGTTCTCGACTTTATCCAAGCTACCCAGGGGACTTAATGGACCTGTGGCTCAAAGCTCCAACGGTCCTTGAATAGCTGACTAAACTCTTTAGCCACGAGATCTACCATCCGTTAACTGTCAGGCATTCCACTAAAGACCAACAGTTGAACTCTTCTTACCACGAATATATTTCTATGTCCATTGGATATAACCAATCATGAGTACGATGACCCTTCACAGATGCTTGTAAGTACAGCTGGGCCAAATTACTGTTTTGCACCTGTAGTTACATCTCACTCCTTAAGTACCACTGATTCCTCTAATGAACAATACAACATAGTCCAACTATGTGTGAACACCTCTCAGGCCAAGAGAAGGTTTGTGGTGCCACATCGTTCAAGCCCCGGAATCAGTCCTTAAGGAAGCTATCTATCTACTTACCCTTGCCTTGGGGAAGGAGTGAATTCCATCTTGTGTAGCTGAGTTCCCAACTCCCAAATGAGACGAATCCCCAAAATGGTAGGTTTGAGTCAGCGACCTGGCCGTTGACACCTATACAAATCAAAGGACCGCCCTCAATGGCAGGAGTTCCCAACTCACTTAAGATTGAGGTCATGTTACCTATGATCATTCTAGTAAAGTGAAGTCTCTGTCATGAATGGTGTTATATAATGAGACGTTAACACTTCGTGGTCAAGTCTTATACAAACTCTTTGTATAAGACGCCCTCGCTCACATGTCCCCAACATGAATGATCAGAATCAGACCATTTATGACAAGTCACAACACTTGTGACCATTCCACAAAGCGGGTCGCGTCCGTAGCGTTACCAGGATAAGGTTTCCTTCTATATCCATATACTACAGACCATTTTGGTTGTCACTCAAGACATGATCCACTCGTATGTCACCACATACATGCTTGAGTCACATATAGATAACCAGGGATTTTATGTTTATTGGTTTGTGGTAAAGCAAATAAAACAAGCAACTGAGCAAAATACAAGATGAGAAGTAAATATCATATATTAACAACACAATCTTCGTACAAACTGTTTACAAACTACAAGACATGAGACTTTAGGGCATCAACCCCAACACATTTAACTTTAAAACTTTCCCGATCTCAAGATTAATGATATCTATGACACCATAAGGATAAACGTGAGAAACACCAAATGGGCCAAGCCACTTTGGATCGAAGTTTACCAAGCATAAACATCAACCAAGAGTTGTATAGAAGTACCTTTAGCCCTACCTTAAACTCCTTGGGTGCAATCATCCTGTCATGAAAATATTTCGCTCTTTGCTTGTAGATGAGAGAATTGTCAAAAGATTCTAACTTAAGCTCTTCCAATTCCTAAAGCTGTAAAAGCCTAGCCTCCTCAACTGCCTCAAAATCCCAGTTGCACTTATGTTATGTTAGATCTCAACTGGAAGACAATAAGCTTTTCTATAGACCATCCTGAAGGGAGACATCCCAATAGAAGTCTTGAATGCCATCCTATAAGCCCTCAAAGCATCGTCAAGTCGAAGGCTCCAATCCTTCCTTCTTGGGTTGGCCACCTTTTCCAAAATAGTCTTATTTCCCTGTTGGACACCTCTTCCTGCTCATTCGTCTGAGGGTGGTATGGGATGGCAATATAATTTTGTACACTGTACTTCTTCAACAAGGAAGCAATGACTCGATTGCAAAAGTGTGATTCTTGGTCATTTATGATTGCCTTAGGGAAACCAAACCTGTAAATAATGTTAGTCTTCAAGAAATCTGCAACCACTATAGCATCATTAGTAATAGTGGCCTTTGCTTCCACCAATTTGGAAAGATAGTCCACTGCAAATAAAATGTACTTGAACTCACAAGAAGAAGGAAAAGATCCCATAAAGTCAATCCTTTAAACATCAAATATTTCACAGAAAGGAATAGGGACTTGTGGAATCTCATTCCTATAGGACAAACCTTGCGACTTTTGACAACGTTCACAAGTCTTACAAACAAAGTTTGAATCCCTAAATAAATTGTCCTAATAAAAACCTGAATCTAAAACTTTTTTAACAGTTCTCTTAGGACTGAAGTGTCCACCAAATGTATGCTTATGACATAATTCTAAAACAGAAAAGAACTCGTCATTAGAGATAGACCTTCTAACTACCTAATCAACACAAAATTTCCAAAGAATATGCTCCTCCAAGACATAATACTTTGACTCACTTTTTATTTTGTCTTGTCTATGTTTGTTTATTGCATAAGGGAACTTACTAGTGGTCAAATAATTAACGATGTCCGCATACCAGAGAATCATAGAAATACCGTCTACCTACATCAGTGCGTGGACAGGGACGTCTCCATCAGAATAGAGACAACCTCCATCAGCTACAATCCTTCTCAGGTGATTAGTGATAACATTCTCACATCCCTTTCTGTCTTGAAGTCTCAGGTTAAACTCTTAGAGGAGAAGAACCCACCTCGGTAATCTTGGGTTGGACTTCTTCCTAGACATCAAATAGCATAGAGCTACATGATCAGAAAAAACAACTACTTTAGATCCAATAATATAAGAATAAAATTTCTCAAGAACAAAAAAAAAAAAACAGCTAAAAACTCCTTTTCAATCGTGGTGTAGCTGCACTGAGCCGGCTTGAGGGTCTTCGAAGTGTAGTAGATCACGTGAATTTTGCCTCAAAACCTTCTGCCCGAAAATCGCTCCTATAACATGGTCGCTCGCATTGCACATGATCTCGAAGGGAAGATCCCAACGAGGAGCCTGAATAACCTGAGTACACGACGAGGTGTTTTTCAGCACATCAAAGCTTTTCCTGCATTCATCATTAAAATCAAAGGCCACATCCTTGTGAATGAGAGAGATCATAGGCTGAGCAATCTTGCTAAAATCTCTGATAAACCTACGATAGCAACCTGCATGCCGAAGAAACGAACTAAGCTCCCTCACATTTATGGAGTAAGGGAGCTTAGCAATAACATCAATCTTAGCAAGATCTACCTCTATGCCACTCTCAGAAACAATATTTTGTAATACAATGTCATGTGAGGTTGTGAAATGACACTTTTCGAAATTAAGCACAAGGTTAGACTCAATACATCTCTCCAACACCCTAGATAAATTAGATAAGCAATCATCAAATGAGTCTCCTGTTGGATTCAGGAAGAAAACAGCAGAAGCAAAACAGGATCATTGAGCATTCTAATTCATTAATTTTTGCTTCAAACTAAGCATGCTCATAAACGGAAAAAAAAAAAGAGTTTCAATACTAACCTTTGAAGTACCTTTGATTCACGATCTTTAGTTGTAATCTCCTTGATTTCTTCTCGTGAAGCACCACAAGGCCTTTTCTACTCTCCTCTTGGTGCCTTAGATTGAGTTGTGGGACTCAAAATAAGCTAGAATTAAGGGAATAAGGAGAGAAGGTTTCCGGTTTTGACAATATGAAGAACAGTTCATCAATCACCCTTTTTTCAACAAATTGCAACTAATTGCGTGCATTATTTCCACTCAGATTTCTAGTTTATATTGCATGATCATCATGCAACTCATTTGTTGCATGAGATCCAGCACCTACTTTCAATTTTAGGTGGATTTGGAAGTGCAAATATTACTAAGAAACTTGCTTCCTTAGTGGGAAAATCTCACATTTTCCATTTCCAATCTTCTTCTTTTATTTTGATTTCCAAACCAAAATAAACATATTAATAAAAAAATTGAAATTAATTTTACAAAATCAATTAAATCAATAATTAACTTTCTAATAAAATATATAAATTAATTAAACAATTTTATTAATTTTATTAATTTAATATCAAATATTAAATTAATTTGTCACTAATTCCATTACCATGAATCTTTATTCATGAATTTAATATTTAAATCATATTTAAATATTAAAATATTTTCCAATTTTGTTAAATTCCAAAATTAAACGTGTAATTATATCACATATAATTACTAATTCCCTTAATTCTAATTTGAACATTTCAAATCAACTGATCACAGTACTCTAAGACTAATCCGTTTGTGAGCTAGTGAGTGGACATGGTGGACCTACAAATCATGGGCTCCAACGATCTGAGATTAATCGCTTAAATTTTTTACATCGAATTAACCCCCATTCGTTAACTAGGTCACTACACTAAAGCCCGTAGTTGCACTCCTCTCACTGTAGGTATATTATGTCTGTTGATAAAAATTGGAAAGCATATATGATGCATGTCTTATGCTATGCGTATGTACCCATGCGTCGGTGGTCATGCATTAGAATGGAAAATATGCATTAATCTCGTATGCAATGACCATGCGTTCCTATCACAAGTTTTCTTACTTTCTCGCCATGTATAACGAGAACGCAAGTTTCTCGGGTGATCCGAGGTCGAACTCAGGGACTTGTAACTCAATAATGTTTGTGAAGAAATGTGTTTGAGGCGATGAATAAAAGTAAAAAGAAGAAGTTAATGGATTACACACTACTCCTACTCCTAACTAATCAGATTGAGCAATGGAAGACTTGCGATGAGAATTGGTAGATATGGAACAACTCTTAACACATAGTAATGTTCATTATCTTAAGTCATTAGAGTAATCCCAGCTCGCCACACTAACACATCGCACACCTCTTGTAGGCCAGCCGCATGCCTATATCTCTTTAGTGCATGGTTGCGTTGAGCATAAGACCGTGCCTATCTCTAGGAAAAATGCATACACTACTTTAGTGCATTCCACCTCTTACCTTATCGGGCAGTTAGATGCGGCTAATTAGCTCATAGACAAGCAACAACCCATAGACAAGCATTGCTACAACCTTACACCTAGTAAAGGGGATTAACTCACTATACTCGCACAACGCACACCTCTCGGTGGGTTGCTACATGCGTCCTATCTCTAGGCTACACGATTGAGTATGCGATCACCTTTGATAACTAAACGATGAAGGTAAACAATGATAAAGATAAAGAAGACGAATAAGATGGCATTGAAGGAATTAAGATATGCATTGATTACAAAATTTCTTAATATCTTAAGCTAAAATGTAATACAATATAGAGATCAGAGAAGAAATGAAAGGCTCTACATCAAAGCTGGTGGTGGTGCCATGGATGAATGGTGGAGAAGTCTCTCTCGAGCTCTATCTCCGACGAAGACATCATTCGGAATTGGTTGTGGGGGTGAAGAATCCTCAAACAAAATCTCGCTCATGCTCTCATCTGTGATTGCAAGCATCTGCCTTAAGGAAGAAACTCGGATGTTTTGAAGTGAAGGTCCAAGGTGCTATTTATAGATCTCAAACGCCGTCAGCCTTCATGATTGCGTTCTGCCTCACTACCAACTTTGTAGCGATATGGGTAATGTCAACATCCTCTTATCTTATTGATACTCTCAAGGTAAGCGTTCGTGCTTGCTTCTCTTGAGGTGCCAACACATTCAATCTACCTTGCAAGCAGACTTCTATCAATCTGTGGATGCAACATCCCATGTGGCGAACTTAATCAACTCATGTGTTCAACCTTGCAGAGGTCTGGGACTGACCCATGCGATCAATTCCTGTAATATCTGCAAAAATGAACACTTTGACCAGGAAAAACGCATGGTATAGGGTTAGTGAGGATTTTTGGTGTTGATTGGCACAAGCTCACTTTTCTCAAGAATTCTTAGTATTATCAATGCATATTCTGCTTTTTAGCCCTCATAATTCTAAGTAAAAGGCTACAAAAGCCTACATTTCTACGAGCTATCATTGCCCACTTGATATAACCATGATTAGTAAGTTAACCTTTCACAGGTTATTCATAATAACGGCTGGGTCAAAAGGCTATTTTACCCCCGAGATTACCTCTTGTTCGTTAAGTCCCACTGATCCTCTAATGAACAATTGATTTGTGATCCAATCATCAAACCGAGTCCCCCTCGAGTCAATGAGAGGGTGGGGTCCCTTGTTCAAGACCAAGAGTCAGCACTTAAGGGAACGACCTCTCTACTATCCCTGAAAGCAGGTAGGAATGAATTCCATCTTACACCATATGTCCCCAGCTATCTACTTGGTCTTACCCCTGAAATGGGAGGCTTATTGAGCCGGCGATGTTAAGTCAACCCTCATCTATGCAAATCTATGGATAATCCTAAATAAACAGAAGTTCATAGTTAGCTAAAGATTAATGTGAAGTTACCAAAGTCATCATTTTGAAATAGTCAGTCTTAAATAGTAGACATCGTTATAAAGTAAGAGTGACTTATTTCGTGGTTCGATCTTATGCAAACTTATTACACAGGATGCCGCCAGTCCTCATGTCATCACATCTATGAATTAGATTACTTCGTTTGTAGCACTTTACAACTCTTTGTAACAACTACAGAGTGGGTTGCATCTAATAGTGTTACCAGAATGAGGCACCTAACCTTATTCATATACTATAGATCACTTTGACTATTTACTTGAACCTAATCCACCGTTATATCTACATAAAGTTCAAGTACTCATATAATAGTTATTGATCTTTTAGTTTATTGAATTTATTTCTAAAACGAAATAAGAAATTCATATATTCAATAACAACTTTACAGAATGAGTTTATTGTTTACAAACCACGAGTTTTAGGACATAAAACCCAACATCTCCATATATAGTTCAGTCATCCATAAATACCTCCATGCAATTCTCAATAAACTCAGAAAATATGCTCATCGTGCAACGCTAGAAGCTGCCAGGAGCATTACATAGTCCAAATGGCATTCTTCTGAAAGCAAAGGTGCAATAGGGACATGTAAAGGTCGTCTTTTTTTGGTCTTCCTGGTTAATTGGGATTTGATAGAACCCTGAAAAACCATCAAGAAAACAGAATAAAGGTTTTCCAGCTAACCTTTTAGGCATCTGATCGATAAAGGGAATGAAGAAGTGATCCTTTCTAGTAACAGCATTTAATCTCCGAAACTCAATACACATCCTCCACCCATTCTGAACTCTAACAGGAATTAAACTAACCTCCTCATTTTTTACAATAGTAACACCAGTTTTCATAGGCACTACATGTTTGAGACTCACGCATTCACTATTAGCAATAGGATAGATAATACTCGCATCTAGGAGTTTAAAGACCTCTTTCATCATTATTTCTTTTAGGACAGGATTCAAATGTCATTGGGGTTGTCGACAAGGCGTAGCTCTATCTTCTAGAGAAATTCTATGCATGCACAAAGCAGGGCTAATAACTTTTATGTCGACCAACGTCCATCCAATGACCAACTTTTATTTCTGCAAGATTTCTAGCAACTGTTTCTCTTGCTCATCAATCAAGTTCTTTGAAATGATTACTAGAAAAGTCTCAGCTTCCTCAAAATAGGAGTAATTCAGATGGTCTAGAAGCTCCTTCAACTCCACTTTAGGTGCCTGCACAATAGAAGGAAGCACCTTGTCAAAAGACTCACTATTAGAATAAGAAGGCATACTTATCGATTTTGTCATGGACAAGGTGGAAAGCTCTCCAAGTGAAATCAAATCATTTGAATCATCTAAGTTGACGTCATAGACGTCCCATACTACCTCTACTCAAGACAATCAAACACATCAATCTTGCACAAAGACTGTACATGCCCAATGCTGGAAGATCTCATAGCATAAAAAATATTAAACTTAACTATTTCACCGTCGAACTCAACTGACAAAGTACCCTCATCCAGATCAATCTTAGTCTTGGCAGTCTTCATAAAAGGCCGACCAAGCAAGATTGATGCAGATGAAATAGATGTGGGCTTTTCCATCTTAACAATATAAAAATCAGTAGGGAAAAGCAAAGCAATTACCTAAATTAGGACATCCTCTATAACTCTTAAAGGGTGAATAAAAAAATCTATCAGCTAATTGAATCAGAACTCTAGTTTCAATCAGGTCTTTTAATTTCAATTCTTGGTATATTGAATATGGCATAATATTTATGGATGCACCAAGATCTAGCATGGCCCTATCAATTTTCTTTTTTCCAATAGCACAAGGGAGAAAAAACATACCTGGATTCTTTTGATTTTCAGGCAAATTTTTCTTAATGATCACAGATGCAGATTGGCTTACCACAATTCTCTCGTTTTCTTTGCTTGCCTCTTCCTCATGCAAAGCTTCTTAAGGAACTTGGCGTATTTTGGGATTTGCTTAATGGCATCGAGGAGAAGAATATTGATCTCCACCCTTCTTAACATCTCCAGATGCTTCTTATCCTTATCTACCATAGGCTCTTTTGCCCTTGCAAGCCTGAAAGGAGAAGGTGCTTTAGGCACATAAGCATCTAAAAGAGGAAAAGGGTGAGCCGATAATCCCTTTTTCTTTTCTAGTGGAGTGATTATAGAATTTGAAGAAGTGGTTCCTGGTTCTTCCAACTCTGGCTTTTTTATTTACTCAGCAAGTGGCTCCAACTCTTTGCCACTACTCAGCATTATTGCACTTAAATTTTCTCTAGGATTCGATTCTGGCTGAGATGGGAGTTTTTCAGACTGTCTCTCCAATTTACTCATCGAAGTGGCTAGCTGAGATACTTGGGTCCCCAAAGCATCAATGGCATTCTTTTTATCCTGTTGAAATTTAAAAGAGTCGTCAACAAGACTTTTGACAATATCTTCCAAGGACATACCTAAGCTAGACGAAGCTCCATGGTTAGGCTGATCTTGCTCATTCTGTCCACCCCATTTGAAGTTTGGGTGATCCCTCCACCAGGATTGTATGTTTAACTGAATGGGTCCCGCCGTCTAATTTACCCATTGAAATTATAGCCTCCAACAACATTTACCTAAGGTATTGCTCCTTGTAGAGCACTGGGGAAAATCTTAGTTGTACGTCTAGCTCCATGAAACATTTGGCAAACAATAGCAGGCTGTCCATTCTTTGTCTTCATCATCTATTTAAAAATAGAAACCAAGTCAGATATTTCTTTTCCAATTTCACTTACCTTGTTGGTGAACCTTACACTGACTGCAGCTCTAGTGCCAAATTGTTGAGAATTTGTTGCCATCGTAGCTATCAATTTCATTGCCTCAGTTGGGGTTTTATTGACTAAGGCTCCTCTTGCAGTTGGTCTGAGATCTGACGGTGGGGAAACTTTGCACAGGTCTTTTTGAATCATTCTGAATACTCGTGAAGGGACTCCCCATCGAATTATATAATGTTGTAGATCTCCTTTCTGATACTGGCAGCTCGAGATGCTGGGAAGAACTTTTCCAAGAACTGCATCTGTAACTCTTCCCAGGACGTGATGCTCCCAGGCTGAAGGATGTAGAGCCATTCCTTGGCATCTCCCTTCAACAAAATGAGGAATACCCGCATATTTATCTGCTCTTGTGTCACCCCATTTGGTCTCATCCCATCGCACACCACATAAAATTCCTTCAAGTGCTTTTACGAGCCATCACCCTGCAGACTAGAAAATGCAGGAAGTCAGTGAATTAACCAAGATTTAAGCTCGAAGTTACCTATGGTTTCAAGATAGGCAATGCATAGGGGATGCTAAGTGAAGTCTGGTGCTGCGAGCTTCCTAAGAGTCTTTTCACGTTCAGCCATTACTGGAAAAGTTTTGAGAACACTTTCTTCTCTAGATGTGTCTTCAACACAAATATCTCTATCAAGTGTATCTTGTTGTTTGCTCTCTCTCCTAATTCTTTGCTCCTTCCTAGATATTTCTGCAAAATACAACTGTCTAGAACCTTTGGGAGTGTGGGTCATGCATCAAAAGAGAAAATCGATTAGCAAGGAAATCACTACAAGCCTCAAAAATCAAGAAATTCATTGGCTCCCCTACAATGGCACCAATTTGGCAGACCACTGGATTCACCATCACCTGTAAACTTGTGCTACACAAACAATATTCATAAACACCGAACAAACTACTTAGCATCGCAACGCTAGGGTTGAGCATTGCAACGCTACCATTCTGTCGCACATTGAGCATTGCACTAGCATTGTTGTGGTGGCATTGTTCCATCTTTGGAGCGTTGTAATGCTGAAGCGGTATTGCAATGCTTCCCTGCACCCAAGCCTACATCCTTCAAGCGTCGAGCGAGCGTTGGGCTTATTCTTGTTAGGAGCATTGCGACGCTCGATAGGGCAGAATACTTCAATGTGTTGGTCTTCTTTCTTCATTTGTTCAATTTGGCTCCTATCTTGGCCATCTTAGCGCTTTTTTGTCCCGAACGCTTCATTCGACCGCTTGTACACTCTGTTGGATTTTATGTCCTAAAACTCGTAGTTTGTAAACTAATAAACATATTCTGTTTTGTTTTTTGATAAAATTGTTATTGAAATTGTAATCTTGAATCCAATAAACTAAGGTCCTGAGGCTATTTAATGTAGTTTGACCTTTATGTAGTGACATAAATGTGGATCAAGTTCAAATATATAGCCAAAATGGTCTATAGTATATGAATGAGGTTGGGCGCCTTATTCTGGGGACACTATGGATGCGGCCCATTTTGTAGTTAGTACAAACGATGTGATCCTGAATCGTTCATATAGAGATATGTGAATGGGGGCATCCTATGAAATGAGTTTGCATAAGACTGAACCATGAAATAGTCACTTTTTACGTTCTAAAGTCGTTTTATGTATAAAACTGACTATTTCGTTAATTTATGACCTAGGTAACCTAATCTTAATCATGAGCTAACTATGAACTCCTGTTCACTCGGAATTATCCTTAGAGCCACATAGGTGAGGGCAGCTCATTGTCGTTGGCCCAATAAGCCTCCCATTTCAAGGGTAAGATCAGGTGGATAGCTGGGAACATAGGGTGAAAGATGAAATTCACTCCTACCCATTATAGAGATAGTAGATAGGTTGTTCCCTTTAGTACTAAATCCAGGTCTTGAACAAGGGGCCCCACTCTCTCTTTGGCTCGAGAGGGGTTCAGTTTATAGGTTGGACCTTAAACCAACTATTCATTGGAGGATCAGTGGAACTTAAGGAACAAGATGTAGTCTTGGGGGTAAAACGATTTTTATGAACGAGCCGAGATTACGAACGACCTGTTGAAGGATTAGCTTACTAATCATGGTTATATCAAATGGACACAAATATATCTATAGTGACAAGAGTGCAACTACGGGACTATAGTGGAATGACTCGTTAGTTAACGAATGTTGATTAGCTCCATCTAAAAGAGTTTTAGCCAGCTAATCTTAGATCGTTGGAGGCCATGATCTATAAGTCCATTAGGTTCCCCTACTAGCTCATATGGAATAAACTTAGAACAATATGATAGAATGATTCGAATTGTTCGAATGAGGTGAAGAGAGAGAAACCGACAAGTATATGTGATATAGTAGTCGATTTTCATTTTAGAGATACAACTTTAATGATTAAATGTGATTTAAATATCAAGAATATGAATACGTTCATATTCGGAAGCTCGGAAATAATGGAAATGGTGAAATATGTAAAAAGTCAAAGAGTTGACTTTTGAGTTTGAAAAGTCAAACTTTGACCGACCTTATATTCAAATGTGATTTGAATTTCGAGAAAATGAATGTGGATTCATGCTCGGGAGGTCAAAATTAGTCAACACGGAAAAAATCATAAAAAGTCAAAATATTGACTTTTTGGTCAAAGTTTGAGTTTGACAAAATGACTATTTTGCCCTCTGACTAAAGTTAGTGGGAAAATCCAAACTTTTATTGGATAATTCCACTAACAAAATAGTGGGCTAGCTGTTGGCTTATAGTGGACACATTAAGCCCACTTAGATAGTGGATTCTAAGTATTGGTTTTTATGAATTTATTTCATGCAATTGTTGCATGACTTTTTTCTATAAATATGGGCTTCTAATTTGGATTAAAAACTTTTGCCATTTTTGCCAAAATTGTTTTCTAAATTTGGGCTGGAAAAATCAATTTTTTGAGTGAAGTTCAAAACCCAAACCCAACCCAAAAATTCCATCTTCTTTTCCATCTATTTTTCTCTCTCTCGGGTTCTTCATCCATTGGGTCCCACAACCCGGTTCTGAGTCCATAGGATAGTAGGTCAGCTCTAGTGGTGGTCCGAAAGTGTTCGGGTCGAGATTCAGCAAGGAGAAGCATTTTTCGGGAGATACAAAGGTTATATCCTATCCAAATTAATTTACTGTTTTTCCTTCATTTGCATGCTAGTTTCCTTTTAATTAAAAGCAATTAGATTGTAATTAGATCCTTATTCCGCTGCTTATGTCTCATGTTCCATCACACTCGAGTCCTACAAAAAAATCAATTGAAACATATTAAGTAGCTTAACAACCCCGAGTTAAGTAGAGGAACATAGCGCATTTCCGGTGCTATCAATACTCGGTCTCTTGACCGTTTTATTTTATTATAATTTGACATATGCACTTGCACCACATCAAGTTTTTTGTGTCATTGTCGGGGAATTGTGTTTAGATTTCTTTTAATATTTAAGAGATTTGGCTAATCTTAATTTACGGTGTAGATTATTATTTTTTATTTTGACTTTGATTTTGTTTTGTTTGAGTCTTTTCTTGATTGATTTGTTGTGGTGGTTGCTTGATCAATTATGTCTTACGATAATTTTGGGTGGCCTTATGGGTTTTACCAACCTTACTTAGGTCCACCACCACCACAGTGCCTTTCAACCCATACTTTTATCCTATTAGTTATCCTTCCCATGACCATATGTGTTATTATGTTCATCAAACCCCAATAGAGGGAAAACCTTCACTAAAGAACTAGTTAAAAGAGATTATCTTAGAATCCAAACTTAGGAGTTTTTGCATGGAAGAGAGGGAGAGGTTGGATAGGATAGAAGCCCAAGTGGTAGGGAATGAGGCAGCCCTTAAAAGTATAAGAGATCAACTTAGTCTGATAGTTGACACATTTAGAGCCTTACATGAGAAAAATATTTCCAATGCCACTAAGGTATGAAGATCACTTATTTTAGATTCTGATGGTGAAGATGAGTTGGAAGCATTAAAGTCAACCCAAAAGTTGGTTAGTGAGATTGATAGAGAAATTGTTCTTAATTTAGATGAGGAAGCTCAGGTGATTAAGGTTAAGGTTGAAAAGCTTTATGTTCCATCGCTTAAGAGTTGTCATATAATTGATTTTTCCCTTCCATGTTCTTACGAGGCTTGTCAATTTGTGTCTGCTTTTAATTTTAGTCTTTTTATTTTTCAAAAATTAAAAATCCCAAAAAAAAAAATGTCTGCTTTCAGGAGCTTAAGAAAAGATGGTGAGCCTACAAGAATTTGTAGGTTATATTGATTCGAGCAAGAAGGTGCCTGAAAAATGGGAGAATTTTTACGTGCCTTGACATATAATCTCCCATGTCGTCTACCTCGAGACATTAAACTCAGTGCTTCTTGGGAGGAAGCTCAAGTTTTATGTTCTTTTAGTTGCTTTAATTTATTTGTTCCTGAATTCAGTCTAGCTCTCATGGTGTTCTGTCTTATATATGATGAGCTTATGTCACAATAAAGCATTAGTTCGCAAACTTGACATATGTGGATCACTTTACTAATCAGGCCAGTTTCGCATGAGGTTTGTATCACTTCAGTAATTATGTTTTGACTAGCATGTCAAACTGTTAGTCAAATATGCACAATGGTGATAGGAGATTAATAGAGTAACAATGGAGAAACTTAATGTTGTAACTAATCAAGTAGTTGTAAGGAACTGAATTTAATGGTTAGGTATTAGAAAGGGTAGAGTTCAGAAGAGGATACTTGGATATAAGACTCCTAAGTCTATGACTAGCATAAAATCAATCTGAAGTCTAGATAATTAATTCAGTTAATCCATTTAATGAAATCATACCCTAAGATGTGTCTTTGCCTAGTTTCACCCCTGTGTTATATTTATTTTCTTTCTAGGATTAGATTAGTTAAGTTTCCATCACAGTCTGGTTTCCTAAATAAAATTAGAAGGATCTCTAAATAGCTAGAAGAGTCAAACCAATTTCCTAGAGGATGATACTTAGTCTCTTGACCGTTTTACTTTCTTGTTAATTTGACGTGTGTGTTTGTGCCACTTCAAAAAAATATCACACATATATCAATATTGCAACAAATCAATCTATCACCACTAGGTCGACATCAGTCGACATCAATTATGATCAAAGCATAAAAATGTTGGGTTATATATCCTAAAACTCGATGTTTGTAATGTTAAACATATTCTATTACCAATAAAGATGTTATTGACGTTTTATTCAATAAAAATTCTATTGAAGATTTGAATTGCACTTGTAAAGTCTAAATCCAATAACTAAAGATCCATGGCTATTATTTAAATACATGAACTTTATGTGGAGACATAAGAATGGATGAAGTTCAGTTAATAGTCAAAACAGTCTAAAGTATATGGATAAGGCTGGGTACCTTACTCTGGTAACACTATCAGATGTGGCCTACCCTGTAATTGTTACATTTTGTTGTAAAGTGCTACAAACAAAGTGATCCTGATTCGTTCATGTATTGACATGAGTGGGGGCATCCTATGCAATCAGTTTGCATAAGATAGGGCTAAGAATTAAGTCACTCTTACTTTATAATGTTGTTTATTATTTAAGACTGGCTATTTTAAAGAAATAACCTACGTAATTTGACCTTAATCCCGAGCTAACTATGAACTCCTATTTATTCGTGATTATCCTTAGATTTGTATGGGTGAGGGTTGGCTCAACAGCACCGGCTCAATAAGCCTCCCATTTCAGAGATAAGACTAAGTAGATAGTTGGGGACATAGAGTGCAAGATGGAATTTGCTCCTTCTCGCTTTTAGGGATAGTAGAGAGGTTGTTTCCTTAAGTGCGGACTCTGGGTCTTTAACAAGGGGCCCCACCCTCTCATTGGCCCGAGAGGGACTCGATTTAGTGATTGGATGAAAAACTAATTGTCCATTAGAGGATTAGTGGGGATTAAGAAGCTAGATGTAATCTCGGGGGTAAAACAGCTTTTGAACCAGTCGTTATTACGAACAATATGAGGAGTGCAACTACTGGGCTTTAGTGGAGTGACCCGGTAGTTAACGAATAGTGGTTAATTAGGTTAAAGAGTTTAGCCAGTTAATCGCGGATTNGTGGTTAATTAGGTTAAAGAGTTTAGCCAGTTAATCGCGGATTGTTGGAGCCCATGATCTGTAGTTCCATGAGGTCCCCTTACGATTTGGTTTTATGTCCTAAAACTCGTAGTTTGTAAAATTAAACATATTCTATTATCAATAAAGATGTTATTCAACATTTGTTCAATAAAGATATTGAATCTATTAATTGCATTCATAAAGTCTAAATCCAATAAACTATGGATCAAGTTCGAGTAAATAGCCAAAACGATCTATAGTACTTGATTAAGTTTGGGTACCTTATTCTGGTAACACTATTGAATGCGGCCTACTCTGTAGCTATTATAAGTAGTTTTAAAGATACTACAAACGAAGTGATCCAGATTCGTTCATGTAGTGACATGAGGAGTGGGGGTGTCTTATGCAATGAGTTTGCACATATGGGACCAATAAATAAGTCACTTTTACTTTATAACGTTGTTTACTGTATAAGACTGACTATTTCACTTACATGACCTAGGTAACTCATTCTTAATCCTAAGCTAACTATAAACTCCTGTTTATTCGGGATTATCCTTAGATTTCCATAGGTGGGAGTTCTCTCAATAGCGTCGGCTCAATAAGCCTCCCACTTTAGGGGTAAGACTCGGTATATAGCTGAGGACATAGGGTGCAAGATGAAATTCATACCTATCCGATTAAGGGATAGGGGAAAGGTTGTTCTCTTAAGTACTTAATCGAAGTCTTGAACAAGGAGCCCCACCCTCTCACTAGGCTGAGAGGGATCTTGTTTAGTGACTAGGTCACAAACCAATTGTTCATTAGAGGATTAGTAGGGACTTAAGAAACAAGATGTAATATCGGGGGTAAAACAGCATATTGACCCAGTCGTTATCACGAATAACCTGTGAAGGGTCGACTTACTAGTTATGGTTAAATCATGTGGACACAAATATATCTACTATGAGGAGAGTGCAACTATCAAGCTATAGTAGTGTGACCTGATAGTTAACGAATACTAATTAATTTGGTCTAAAGAGTTTTAGCCAATTAATCTTAATCATTGGAGCTCATGGTCTGTAGGTTCATAAGGTTCATTTACTAGCTCGTAAAAACATGAACACCTTAAATTATTAAATTGAGTGAATTTGGAATGATATCAATTTGAAATGCTCAAATTGAAATTAGAGTTTGTATAAATATAATTATTTAACATTTAATTTATTAAAATTAAACAAAATTGGAGAGTTTATGATATTCAAATATTGATTTAAATATCAATTACATGAATTAGATTCATGTTTAAATTTAATGTGTGATTAATTTGATATTTTGATATTAAATTAATTAATTAATTAAATATGTTTAATTAATTAAAATTCAAATTAATTTCAAATTTTTAAATTCAATTTAAGAAATTGAATATTGATTTTTGATTATGAATTAATTAAATCAATTTTTTTTTATTAATTTTGAATTAATTGATTATTGAAATGAAAAAATTGAAAAAACTGGATTACATAGGTTTTGCCCACAATACACCTTGAATAGGAGGTGTTCTTCGTACAAGCATACACAAATCCCACTTAAATTAAGAAGTAGGTATTGGCCATTTGATGGTTGAGGAATAATTGCATGCTGAAGAAATATAAAACTCCCAATTTTAAAGAAGAAAGGTGTGGGGCTTCAGTTGAAAATAGTTTCTGCTACTTCATCTTCTTCCTCACAAGAATCCTTAATATCCTTCACCAAATTCCCTCAAATTCGAGTTCTACCACTTAAATTCAAGGCTGGGAATAGAAAAAAAGATTTCTTGGTGGTTCACTATCGATTTGAAGTGAAGAGCAGCTTGGATTTGGGAAGATTTCCCAAAGATTGTGAGTGACTCTAATGTTTACAAATGTTTATGAATGATTTAGCAAGTCATGCTTTAATGGAAGTTACTTATTGATAGCTAGCCTCAAACGTTTGCCAAGCTATTTTCTTTACTGATGTTTACGAATGCTTGATAGATTAATAACTTATAAAGTATGGATGGGTATGATCCATGCATGATGTTCTTAAGTGATTAATGCCTAGTGCTTATGAAGTATGTTGCCCTAGACAAAGCCTGAATGGTTAGTGTAAGCTATTAGGGAAAGCTATGTCTATCAAACAAAGCTAAGTGTGATGTTTATGTGAAGGACTCCTAATAAAGTATGTTTAGCTCAATGCCTCAAAGTGGTAACCGAGCTTAGAGACGGTTGATGATAGGATCCTGGCTACGTATAGAGCCAGTGGGACTGTGAAGGTGATGGATAGAGGAGCCGCATCCTAGGAGATGAACTCAAGTTTTAGTAAAACTTGTTAATGAAGAATGCTATGCATTGAGTTCGTTCTGCATTAGCAAGAACTATAAAGAATGATAAACCATGCAGTTTAAATGATAATTGTTGATAAGTTTTATATGTTTTCAAGCAATTAAGTTCATGAGATTGCTTAGCATTCTCCTCAAGTATGTACTTGATTTATCGCATGCCAAGGTGATATGTTAGTCTTATTTCAGATTAAGTGTTCTATGTTGAAGCATGTGTTCTAAAGACTATAGCTAAGTTTCTACAAATCCCAAGCTTAAAGCTATGTTCTGAAAGATTCATAATATGTATGATTTTAAAGCATGATATGTTTTTAGTACGCTGGATACTGAAAGAATGGAAGGTGTCCAGGAAGTACCTAAGGTGTTGATGATACTTAGTAACTCCATGTGCACGTAGAAAGTTTTGAATGAGAGGCCGAAGTATGGGTCTCCTAGGAAATATTTGAGAAGCCAAAGTATGGGTCTCCTGGGCCATATTGCATTAACATGAGGCTGAAGTATGGGTCTTTTGGCCTGATATAGACGTTGGGAGCTTGAGTGATGAATGCTCATTCTCAACTAAGATTCAGGAAGTTTTCACAAAATGTTATTATGTTTTATGCTTCAAGTTTTATGGAAGATGTTCGATGAGTACAGTTAAAGACATATGTAATGGTCAGAAGTGACACACCTTGACTAAGTTTATAGTGAAAGTTGCACTGGAGGGTCCTCCCCCAACCAAGTTTTAGTTCAGTAAGGTTATGCTAAAGAGCGGACTAGAGGAATCGCTCTCTTGTAAATATATTTAACGTGGAAGTTGAGGCCTAAGGGCCTCCCAGAACTAATGTCTATGATTCCTATGTTATGTTTAGTTACTAGTAGAGAAGTTTTAGTAAATACTTGCTCGGCTAATTTCTCAGTTTTCAGCTATGGTTTTCAATTCATGATCTCTTTGTTAAGTATGATTGATATTTATGTTTTTTATGTTTCAAAGGTTAGTCACTCATTGGGCATCTAGCTCATAATGTCTAAATGTCTTCTCCACAAGCAGCGGTCACTCCCCAGAAGACGACTCTGTTGTTGCTCTGCCACTCAAGACCAAATTGTTAGAAAGTCTAAGTGTGGGTTATGTATAAAGTAGTACGCATGTATTATGTCATGTAGGGACTAGTTGAGTGTGTTGGGCTCACTACTTATGTAAAGTATATAAGTTGTATTAATGAAGAGTAATGTACAACTCTGTTAGTGAATGTTAATGCTTCAAGTTTATGGTTGAGTATATATGCATTTTAGGGTTCTAAGTTAGGTTAAGCAGGTTAGTAGGCAGTAAGTGTCAGCGAGAGGATTGGTAACTTCTTGATGGAATACATAAACATGCAACAGAAGCAAACAGAATCAATAAGCATTATAATTACATTTAATTTGAGTTTTAAAGCATGAATTTTTAGAAAAACATAAGTGGGTTTCATGTTACATACCTCTTGATGAATTCTTTAAATTCCAAGCAGTTCTTCACTCAAATTCAGCTCCAAATAACCGTGAACCACCAAGAGATCTTCTCTACAATTCTCAGCCTTGAATTTGAGTGGTGGAACATAAATTTGAGTGAATTTGATAAATGAATTTTGTGGGTTTATGTGTGAGGAGGAAGATGAATGAAGCAGAAACTCTTTCCAGCTCAAGAACCACTTCTTCGCCCCTTGAATTTGAGTAAATTGTGAGAGTTTTATATTTCTTCACCATGCAAGCATCTTCAATCTCATTAATATCCATCAACTACTTCCTAATTCAAGTGGGATTTATGTGTTTGTGCATGAGAAGCACCTCATGCTTGAGAAAAGTGGGAACCCACTTTCTCAAAATTTCCAATTAATTTCTTAATTTCAATTAATATTTTATTTAATTAATTCTCAATTAATCAAATCTAAAAATATAAAATTCAACTTCATAAATTAAATTCAAAATTGGAAATTAATTTGATTTTTAATTAATTAAAAATATTTAAATAATTAATTATTCAATATCAAATATTAAATTAATCACACAATTAATTTTAAACATGAATTCTATTCACGAAATTAATACTTAAATCAATATTTAAATATTATAAACTCTCCAATTTCGTTTAATTCATTAAATTAAACTTTAAATTTGAATTTGAACTAATTTGAATCAAACTCAAAAAACCTAATTTCAATTTGAACATTTCAAATTGATATCATTCCAAATTCACTTAATTTAATAATTCAAGGTAATCATGTTTTATGAGCTAGTAGAGGGACCTTATGGACCTACAAATCATTAGCTCCAACGATTAAGATTAATTTACTAAACTCTTTAGATCGAATTAATCAGTATTTGTTAACTATCGAATCACAACACTATAGCTTGATAGTTGTACTCTTTTCACTGTAGATATATCTATGTCCACATGATATAACCATAACCAGTAAGTCGACCCTTCACAGGTTGTTCGTAATACCGACGGAGTCAATGTGTTGTTTTACCCTCGATATTATGTCTTGTTCCTTAAATTCCAACTGATCATCTAATAAAAAATTGGTTTATAATCCAATCACTAAACCAAATCCCTTTCAAGCAAGTGAGAGGGTGGCGTACTTAAGAGAACAACCTTTAGGCGTGAATTCCATCTTGCACCCTATTTCCCCAGCTATCTCCCGGTCTTACCCCTGAAATGGGAGGCTTATTGAGCTGACACTGTTAAGCCAGCCCTCACCTATGCAAATCTAAGGATATTCCTGAATAAACAAGAGTTCATAGTTAGTTCAGGATCAAGATCGAGTTACACAGGTCATCTAGTGAAATAGTTTGTCTTATACAATAAATAGTGTTATAAATGGATAGTGACTTATTTCTTGGTCCAATCTTATGCAAACTCATTGCATAGGACGCTCCCACTCCTTATGTCAATACATGAACGAATCTGTATCACTTCGTTTGTAGTATATTTACAACAACTTGTAACAACTACAGAGTAGGCCACATCCAATAGTGTTACCAAAATAAGGTACCCAACCTTAATTATGTACTATAGACCATTTTGGCTATTTACTCAAACTTGATCCATCTCTATGTGTCTACATAAAGTTCAAGTATTCATATAATAGCCATGAATCTTAGTTTATCGGATTTAGACTTTTATGAATGCAATTAATAGATTCAATACCTTTATCAAAAATATGTTGAATAACATCTTCACTGATAATAGAATATGTTTAATTTTACAAACTGCAAGTTTTAGGACATAAAACCCAACAATAGTGCCACTTAGACTAAAACTCCAGTGGATCAATATATATAAAAAATATACAATGTTGAGTTACACTGAGTGAACAAAAAGTATAAATACAATAAACTTGGGCATTAAATACCCATATATTCTCCCACTTTCCTTAGTGATAAATATCTCATAAACCTAGTCCTACTAGGTGAACCTCAAACACTTTAGCCGAGAGGGCCTTTGTAAATGGATCAACTATGTTGTCTTGTGAGGCTATCTGCATGACAATCACGTCTCCTCTATGTATAATCTCTTTGATGGGATGGTACTTCCGCGTGATGTTCTTTCCTCATTTATGGCTTCGAGGTTTCTTTGAATTTGAAATTGCTTCACTGTTGTCACAATAGAGGGTGACATGCAAGTGTATATTAGTAACTACTTCCAGGTCACTCAGGAACTTTCTGAGCCATACTACTTCTTTTCTTGCTTCACTTGCAACTACATACTCAGCTTCCATTGTGGAGTCTGCAATACAACTTTGCTTAATGCTTCTCCACATAACTGCGCCTTCATTCAGACGTCAGAGGTCAGCCCCAACTATGCTACTGAAATGGAGAGTCAAGGTTGGGAATGGATCTAAGAAATCCTATCCATTTCTGGAGTTCTGAATCCTATGTTACAACCCTCCGTAGGGATAGCCATTGTTAAACGACTTGTAAGGGCTGCCTAAAGCAAACCAACAGGTGCAACATATGAATCTCACGGTCCAAAATAACGAAAGAGACTGCAGGACATATTGAAACAAATCCTTCACCCACTTACTATGAACTACTTCCCCCATTCACCTTGTTATTGACTCATACAAACACTTTCCGTATGGAGGTCACTCCCAGGGTGACATGAAGCATCATATGAATCTCACAGTGTGAACAATGTGGATATGTGGTAGTTGAAATCTATTTATCATATATTTGATTTATGGTCGAACGACTTCCCCTTATTCACCGGAATCCAAATTTATGTAAATACTTTCCGTATGGATGTCACTCCCAGGGTGACTCGAAGTACCACTTAAATATTGATTGTGAACTTTTAAGGACATGAGAGCTAAAAATAATGTATCATATATGTTATTAATCTCCTGCTGAAGTGTTCTAATAACTTTATCATATATAAGTTGTTAAACTCCCACTAAAGTGTTCTATTAATTTGGGTAAAATTATACTTATAATTGGATTTTAAGTATAATTGATTTCGACTAATTAAAAGAACCATAAGTCTAAGTCATTTATCCAAGTATAACGCTTATAATTGGATTTTAACCTACAATATGTAGGTGATAAACCATTTTACCACTCACGTACGCTTATAAAACCGGTTAACAACACTAAATTATTTGGCCATAATCCCCAGGTAGGAGGTGTTCCATAGATCGTCAACTTAAGTAACCCTAGGCTTAGACAGGATTGTATACCAGTTGAGTTTGTAACCGTGAATCACAAGATGTCAACCTATTTTAACTTATTAAAACGGGTGATTAACTTATGTGAGCATACAGCTTATCTTCGTTATGGATTTTAATGTCTAACTGAATTTTATAACAACTTATAAAATTGGACATGCTCTTAAATCAGCAACATGAATCAAAGGCATTCAAATTTAATATAACTGTTATATTAAATAACATAAACCTTAAACATGCATTTTATACATTATAACAAATTATAACATATACATAATGCATGTAACATGCTTCCTATGGTGGGTTTTTAAATCTATATGGCATACTATATGCACAAACATGTTTAAATTTAAATACAACATACATCGTATGCATAATTATTTAAAAAAATACTGATATGGCTCAACTTTTGCATCCTAAGTAAGAAAAATAGCTAATTTGTTAGAAATTAGGATCAAAGAGCTTTAATTCGATGTTGAAAAGCTTGAACCGACCTGAATCGGACCCAAACCGCTCAAATCGAGCTTCCAAAGCATTGAAAAGGGGTTGAACCAATCCAAAAATGGTCAAATCGGACCGGATTGGGGCTGAACCAGACCGAAACTGATGAAAACCAGTTGAATCGACCCTCCTTGATCGTCCCTACTCGTGTAGTCCAACTCGCGTCATGACGCTCGATGCTCGATTGAAAAACTTTAAATACTGCTGGAAGCTTGAAAACTCGATCGATATCTCACTTAAAACCTTGAAATCTCGCTCCTTGATGGCTAGGTGAAGGAAAACTCGATGGAAATCTCGCTTGAGACAAAATATTGCTTGAAACCTTGACCAAAATCTCGCTCCTCGCTTGAAATTTCGCTCGAATTATGAGCAGCATTGCAACGCTGCCTAGATAGAAGCTCTCAATTTGTCAGCCACGATGAACAGCGTTACAAAGTTCAAGGGCAGTGTTGCAACGCTCAAGGGTAGCGTTGCAACGCTGCTTGGATAGAAGCAATTCTGTAGAATTTTCTCTTCAACCTTGCTTGCTTCAAACTCCAAATTACAGCTTAATTCGGACTCTAATGACTCCAAATAAATTACAGACTCTTGAGTACATATAAAAGCTCATCAAACAAGAGCCAATTACAAATATAACTTGGAAATCAAAGAGAAATCTAATGGAAAAGCTGAAAAACATTCATATCAGTCCATAAACATGCAATATCTGAAACTCACCCACCAAAACTAAAATTAGCGTTAATTGAGTACTTAAATCACGCTCTAATACCAATTGATGGAATACATAAACATGCAACGGAAGCAAACAAAATCAATAAGCCCTCTAATTATATTCTTTTTTAGCTTTAAAGCATGCATTTTCAGGAAAACACAAGTGGATACCTACCTCTTGATGAATTCTTCAAATACCAAGCTTTTCTTCATTCAAATTCAGCTCCAAATCAACCATGAACCACCAAGAGATCTTCTCTACCATTCTCATCCTTGGATTTGAGTGGTGGAACTCAAATTTGAGTGAATTTGGTAAATGAATTTTGTGGGTTTTTGTGTGAGGAAGAAGATGAAAGAAGCAGAAACTCTTTCCAGCTCAAGAACCACTTCTTCGCCCCTTGAATTTGAGTAAATTGTGAGAGTTTTATATTTCTTCAGCATGCAAGCATCTTCAATCTCATTGATATCCAGTAGCTACTTCCCAAATCAAGTGGGATTTATGTGTTTGTGCATGAGAAGCACCTCATGCTTGAGAAAAGTGGGAAAAAACCCATTTTTTTCAAAATTTCCAATTAATTTTTGATTTAATTAATTCTCAATTATTCAAATCTAAAAATAAAAAATCCAATTTCTTAAATTGAATTTAAAGTTGGAAATTAATTTATTTTTAATTAATTCAATATGTTTAATTAATTAATTTAATATCAAATATTAAATTAATCACACAATTAATTTTAAACATGAATCCTATTCATGCAATTAATATTCAAATCAATATTTAAACATTATAAACTCTCTAATTTTGTTTAATTTCAATAAATTAAACGTTAATTATATCAAATATAATTATGCAAACCCTAATTTGAATTTGAACTAATTCAAACTCAAAAAACCTAATTTCAATTTGAACATTTCAAATTGATATCATTCCAAATTCACTTAATTTAATAATTCAAGTTTTCATGTTTTACGAGGTAATAGAGGGACCTTTATGGACCTAAAGATCATGAACTCCAATGATTAAGATTAATTGGCTAAACTCTTTAGACCGAATTAATCAGTATTCGTTAACTATCGAGTCACACAATTATAGCTCGATTGTTGCACTCTCCTCACTGTAGATATATTTGTGTCCACATGATATAACCATAACCTGTAAGTCGACCCTTCACAAGTTATTCGTAATACCGACTGAGTGAATGTGTTGTTTTACCCTCAATATTATGTCTTGCTCCTTAAGTTCCAACTGTTTCTCTAATGAATAATTTGTTTATGATCCAATCACTAAATCGGATCCTTCTAAGACCAGGGAGAGGGTGGGGCCTCTTGTTCAAGACCTGGATTCAGTACTTAAGATAACAACCTTTCTCCTATCCCTAAATTGGGTAGATGTGAATTCCATCTTCCCCCTCATGCCCCTAGCTATCTACCCAGTCTTACCCCTGAAATGGGAGGCTTATTGAGTCAGTGCTATTGAGCCAACCCTCACCTTAAAGGATCTCATACTGAGAGTTCCATGAGCGGGCTTAGATGGCTCCGATTTCACAGAGATCAAAATATAAACGATATACATTCCATACTATCAGTTATGCATATTAAACTCATCTACGGCATGCTCAAAATACAATAAAACATAGGGAAAAAAGGTTCATACCAAAGGAAGACTCTCTTCGTTTGTGTGAACTCAAAGTAATGGAAAACTTCCTACCAATCTACAAGCACCCGACGAGTCTTTCGACTGTTACTGCACGATCCGAACATACACGAACAAGACTGCGGGGACAACACCACCACAAGGGAAACCCGAGTATCCTCGCGTCAAAAACCCAAAGAGTGGGCTCTGGTGAGTTTGGTAGAGGACGGAGGAGAAGACTTCGTGTAGATGATAAGCGCGTGCGAGAAGAACTCTGCTATCATATAGCGGAGACGCTTATCGTATAATAGAGCTACACGATCATTTAGGAAAGAAGTATACGATCGTTTAAAGAATGCGTGAACTAAACGATCGTTTAGACGAATGAGCTTCTATCGTATAGGCTCTCGCGATCGCTCTTTCACGAATTCTTTTTAGGGCACGGGTGATGAGAATGCACAACTAAATTATTTTCAAATGAAAACGATTTTCAAAACTTTAACCCGCCGATTACCATAACCTTCGTGGCCCCATCTTCCCACGTTCAAACATGGATTAATTGGTTAATTATTAAATAATTAATCAATTAATTTAATTAAAAAATATAATCATATTATATTTATATCCTATAGTTTGATATCATATATCTACTATAATTTTTTTTCCTCTACTTGATATAAATCATATTTATATCTAATTTCCTCCAAAATAATGTATCTCATATATTTAGCCAATTATATAATATATAATTAACCAGTCCAATTATATCATATATAATGGAACTTCCTCTTGTCAATTTGAACATTTCAAATTAACCCAAACACCGGTTCTCGACATTATCCAAGCTATCCAGGTGACCTAATGGACCTATGGCTCGAAGCTCCAACGGTACGTGAATAGCTAACTAAACTCTTTAACCACGAGATTCACCATCCGTTAACTGTCAGTAATTCCACTAAAGACCAACATCTGAACTCTTCTTACCACAGATATATTTCTGTGTCCATTGGATATAACCAATCATGAGTATGATGACCCTTCACAGATGCTCGTAGTAAAGTTGGGCCAATTTATCGTTTTGCCACTGTAGTTACATCTCACTCCTTAAGTACCACTGACTTTGCTAATGAACAATACAACATAGTCCAACTATGTGTGAACACCTCTCGGGCCAAGACAAGTGTGTGGCGCCACATTGTTCAAGCCCCGGAATCAGCCCTTAAAGAAGCCATCTATCTACTTACCCCTGCCTCGGGAAAAAAGTGAATTCCATCTTGTGTAGTTGAGTTCCCAGCTCCCAAATGAGACGAATCCCCAAATGGGAGGTTTGAATCGGCGACTTGGCCACTCACACCCATACAAATCAAAGAACCGCCCCTCAATGGCAGGAGTTCCAACTCACTCAGGATTGAGGTCATGTTACCTATGGTCATCCTAGTGAAGTGAAGTCTCTGTCATGAACAGTGTTACATAACGAGACATTAACACTTTGTGGTCAGGTCTTATACAAACTCTTTGTATAGGACGCCCCCACTCGCATGTCCCCAATACAAATGATCAGGATCGACCATCTATGCAATGTGTTATTTTATGAGGTGAAATTATGGAATGAAATGCGGAGACTGAAATGCGTTGAGCAACAAGCTTTCTCAGCGAAATCCAAGTATAAACTCCACTGATTTTCCTGGTAAGTCCAAGGTTAAACTCAGGGACTAGGGAAAACGATATGCGGTGGTAATTTTCAAGAAAACTTTGTGGTAACCAAGAAATCAAATAGTTGTTTTCGGTTGTTGTATGCAAACTTTGTCGTAACCAAGAAATCAAATAGTTGTTTTCGGTTGTTGTATACAGTAATAAAATAAACGAATGCGGCGAAGTTACGAAAAGAGTTGATAATACGGAAGATGCGATGAGTATGCAGTGAAGGGGTTGAGAAGGGGTTCGGCTAACACTTCCTAGGATGCTTTCATGTTATGCAATCATGCAACATACATACAATGACAAATCATCTCTGGATGCAAATGCTACGACTTCTAATACTAGAACGCATGCGATATATGCGATGAGTCTATAGGACCTACACATAAGCCTCTATTCTTATCTATGCGATGACAAAATGACACACACACAAATAAAGCGACCACATAATATCATAACCTATCTCTAGGGTGCATGTGATGCAGGTTGGCAAACAGAGCTTATCTCTAAGTCCCTATCTCTTGCTTATGCAGATCTAATCTTGCTCTCTCGAGTCTAGATTCTAACCTAGCTCTTTCAAATCTTAGGTTCTTTCTTTAGACTCTCTCTCGAGTAGCTCTAAAGGGATGTTGGGCACAACATAAAACAAGATACTCGCATGAAATGAAGATCCTAGGTCATGTTAGCTTAGTTCTTCTCAACCCATTCGATAAATTTAGGTACTCATGCATGCTTTTAAGAGAGTGAACAGATGTTGATAAAGAACTTCAATTGTATAGATATAGAGTTGAAATACAAAACAATAATGCAATATGAGAATAAAGAGTCCGGTAGCAATCTTTTGCTTCCCAAGGCTTTTACACTGTCTTTTCTACTCTGTTCAGAAGATAGTCTCGCTCTCACGGGAGTCGACCCTTTCTCTTCTTTTCCATGCCTCTGGGTTCTCTCTCGAGTTGCCCTGAGCGATCTTCTGGCTCTTTTCCTTTCTCTCACTCTGCCCTCTAGATAAAAAGGAAAACTATGAACAAGGCTATTCTATCTAAGGGAAAATTCTCTAAGTGTTTGAACTATCCGAACTTCTTTGCTGAAGGTTGCCTTTGGTATTTACAGACTTCGGGGTGAAAGGCAGCTTCTCTCTTATGATTGCATAGATGAGATGACTTTAATTCTCTAACTGATGCGCCGAATATTTTTTTACCGAAAAGCTGAGTGTACTTGCTACAGTAGACCGTTAGTGGCTTGTCAACTTAATTCGGACTCAACTGTCATTAGCTTTTTGTCCGATCGTGATTAATTATGCTTTTCACCCAGATGCGCCTACCAAGTTGTGTCAGCTGTATACGGAAATCCTTCTTGAGCAGATGTTTGCGAGCATAAATCATCGCAAAGCCTTACGGTAACACTATGCTCGTCCGTTGATTTCTTGTGATCACGCTTTCCGCCTTGCGTCAACGCATATTCTACACAAAAATACAAAAATTAACTGTTTTTATGTGATGGACACATGCGACTGCAATGTTACAAACTTAATGCTTTTTGGTCGCAATCTTATATATTTTATCAACGCAAACCTTCATTGCTTAATAACTTAGCACTGTAATAACGTGCATTTCTGCCCGTTATCACTGTGGCAGTTACAACATTTGTGACCATTCCACAAAGCGGGCCGCGTCCGTAGCATTACCAGGATAAGTTTTCCCTCCTATATCCATATACTACAAACCATTTTGATTATCACTCAAGACATGATCCACTTGTATGTCACCACATACATGCTTGAGTCACATACAAATAACCAGGGATTTTATGTTTATTGGTTTGTGGTAAAGCAAATAAAACAAATAACTGAGCAAAACAAGAAGAGTAAATATCATATATTAACAATCACAGGTGTTCGTATATATTGTTTACAAACTACAGGACACGAGATTTTAGGGCATCAACACCAACACACCTATGCAAATCTAAGGATAATCCTGAATAAACAAGAGTTCATAGTTAGCTCAAGATCAAGTTCGAGTCACTTAGGCCATCTAAGTGAAATAGTCAGTCTTATACAATAAACAGTGTTATAAAGTAAGAGTGACTTATTTCTTGGTCCGATCTTATGCAAACTCATTGCATAGAACGCCCCCACTTCTTATGTCAATACATGAACGAATCTGGATCACTTCATTTGTAGTATATTTACAATAACTTGTAACCACTACTGTTGGGATTGGTTTCCTAATTCTCCCGGAGTCTCATTGTTTGTAATGACAAGAATCTATATATATAACACTGTTGATACTAGAGACTAGAATCTATATGGATCACTTTATAAGACTGAACCACGAGATGACTAAAATCTATATATAACATCATTGATACTAGAGACTTACATCTCACCTAAATGACAATAGGTGACACGACCTCAGTCCTAAGTGTTTTGGGAACTCCTGTCTTTTAAGGCGGTCCTTAAATTAGTATGGGTGAGAGTGGCCAGATAACCAACTCAACATGCCTACCTTTTTGGGGACTTGTCTGCTTTAAGAGCTGGGAACTCAATCCATAAGATGGAATTCACTTCTTTCCCGAAGTAGAGGAAATAGAGAGGTTGCTCCCTTAAGGGCTGATTACGGGGCTTGAATATAGTGGCCACATCTTCTCTTTGGAAGAGAGGACTCAGTCATAGTAGGACTATGACTTATGTTCATTAGAGAGATCAGTGGTACTTAAGGAGTTAGATGTAACTACAGGGGCATAACGGTTATTGGCCCAACTATACTTACGAGTGATCTGTGAAGGGTTGTCACACTGTTGATTTGTTAAGCTGGACACATAATATATCTATGGTAAGAAGAGTTCAGCTGTCGGTCTTTAGTGGAGTGTCTGGCAGTTAACGGATGGTGGATCTCGTGAGTAAAGAGTTTAGTCAACTATTTACATACCTTGGAGCTTCGAGCTACATGTCCATAAGGTCCCCTTGGTAGCTCAATGGATTCAGTTGAGGATTAGTTCTTGGTGTTGATTTGAAATGTTCAAATTGACAAGAGGTAATTCGATTATATATGATATGATCGATATGATGTATGAGATACATCTAGTGGAGGATTAATGTAAGTGAGATTTACATTAAGTACCATGGAATAGAAAAATAGCTACGGTTTATATGTTTCATGAGATGAAATATTAAAACTATGGGTTATAAATATAATATGGTAAGTTAGTTATCATTTATATTTATAATAATATGAATTATTGGATAATTAACTCTTTTTCTCTAATAACCAATTGAGTAGGAGGTTATTGGTGGTTTCATGGTAACCGTGAGATAAAAGAATGTTTTCCTAATTTTAGAAAGATTTCCAAAATTGTTGTTTTGAGATTTTCCTATCTCGGAAAAATACTCACGAGAAGTTGTCATGTAAATTGGATTTACTAAGCGACAACTTGGATTTAGGTAAACGATCGTGGAGTGTTAGTAAGTGAAAGACACTCAGCTAAGCAATGAGCTAAATGATCGCATAGCTTTTGCTAGACGATCACTTAGCTTTTCCTAAACGATTGGGCATAGACCTATACGATAGATTCTTCCATCTCCCACTTGTTCAAACATTTACACGATTGTGTTTCGTCTTGCTTTCCACCTCAAACGAAGTCCACACACAACCCACCCTCTGGATTCTCACACCGAGAATACCAAGGTAGCCTTCTTGGTGGTGTTATACTCAACTCGACACTGTCATGTTTCTACGGTGGCCATTCGTGTTGTTCGGGGTGTTCGTGACCAAGGTGATCACTGAGTTCGAATGTGCGGTGTTCGTGCAGTGTAGCGGTCGTGTTGGACAAGCGTTCAGATGTTACTGTGATTGAGCGTTCATGAATAAGGAGCTTTGTGATGAGTCTACAAATGTGTATTACTCTTGTCCTTAATCATTTGTAGTAGCATGCTGTAATTTTTGTAATTAATGCATAACCGTATGTTTCTATTTGCAATTGTAATTGTAAAGTTCATATACGATTGTAATTTGGAATGATATTTCCGCTGCTCATGGAAATCCTCGCGTTCGATTTTCTTCAGCTACAGAGTAGGCCGCATCCAATAGTGTTACCAGAATAAGGTACCCAACCTTAATACTGTACTATATACCATTTTGGCTATTTACTCGAACTTGATCCATCTCTATGTCTCTACATAAAGTTCAAGTATTCTTCATATAATAGCCATGGATCTTGGTTTATCGGATTTAGACTTTTATGAATGCAATTAATAGATTCAATACCTTTATCGAAGAAATGTTGAATAACATCTTCATTGATAATAGAATATGTTTAATTTTATAAACTGCGAGTTTTAGGACATAAAACCCAACATTGCTGTAGTCACATCTCCTTGCAGGTTTAAAGGGAAATATGGGAGGGAATGTGACATTCCAAGCGTGTACCAGCTGTCTGGACAGTCCCACCCGTCTACATGCCTGGCCTAACCTCACTCGTTCCTCGATTCCTTGTGCCTCTGCTTCTCGTTTAGGCTTTCCTCGTTCCTCAATGCCTTGCCATTTGGTTCACCCTAATCCTTTCGATCTGACCCATGTCCAGCCAACCCGGTGACCCACGTCCGCTCCAACCATTTGACCCACGCGCCTGGTGGTGGCTCAGGTGGTCCAGATGGTTTTGACTAGTTCGATTCAAGCTGGTTTGACCAGTTTTTGCCAGTTTTGGGCTATTTTGCTTGTTTCATGGCCAGTTCAAGGGTTTTTCAAGCGGTTTGAGCTAGTTTAAAGTGTTCGGAGGTTGTTCGAGGCTGTTTCCTCTTATTATTGGAATAAATGTAGCTTTTAGCTAGCTTAGGCTGCCAAAATCGGTCCATTTTATTGTGTTTATTTAATTATGCATTGTGAATGTATGAATTAAATAATTTATCTATTATGTGCATATTGTATGTCTTTGATGCGTGGAAAATGGAGTAAATAATTATGCGTGCATCTCATGATATACGTTCGTTCTCTATGTGTCGCTGGTTATACGTTGGACTAAGGGATATGCAATATGCTTCTAAGAATCTATGCGATTACCATGCATTCCTGCCACAAGTTCTCTTCCTCTCTCGCCAAGTATAACGAGATCGCAAGTTTCTCGAGATGATCCAAGGTCGAACTCAGTGACTTGTAGCTAAATGTTGCAAAGTGATGTGTTTGCAGCGAAGAATAAAAGAATAATGAAGTTTAAGGACTATGCGCTACTCCTACTCCTAACTAAACAGATTAAGCAATGGAAGTATGACTATAAGAGTTGGTAGAGACACGAAAACTATTAACGCGTAATAAGATGCATGGAAAAATAGATAAAATGGTGGAGGGGATAACTTCACCACATCAATAAGCTTGATCACAAGGGTAAACCAGCACAAGTTATGCGATCATGCTATACACAAATGTCTAGGACGCATGCGATGCATATGCGATAATGTTGATAAGACTTATGTCTAAGTCTCTATTCTTGCTTATGTGATCCAACACACATAAGACAAGGTGACCACATACCACCATATCCTATTTTTAGGGCACATGCGTTGTGTAATTGCAAATAAAACTTATTCCTAAGCCTCTACTCTTGCTCATGCGATCCAATCTGACTCTCTCAAGCCTAGATTTGGTTTTTAGACTACTCTCTCAAGTATGTCCAAATGATGAATGATGCACTCATAGGACAAGATGATCACATAAAGCATGGTTGGCATAAGTTTCACTACTTACCCTCTCGGGCAGTTACTCACCTCTGATCAACTCATAGACAAGCATTGCAACCGCTTATAGACAAGCGTTGCTACAGCCTCAGACTAAGTAAAAAGGATTTACTCGCTATACTCGCGTAACGCACACCTCTTGGTGGTTTGCTACATGCTTCATATTCTATGCCACATGATTAAGTATGCGATACTCAAGCAATCTTACTTAGTCATTGCAGTGAAAGTAAAGGATGATAAAGAAGAAGTAAATGAATATGGAAACAAAGGAAATAAAGAGATGCATTTATTAAAAAATGTATTAATGTATTAAGCCAAAAAGTAATACAATACAGAGATAGAAGAGATATGGAGGGCCAAATGTAGGCAATGTCTTTCTTCCATCAAATGTATGTCAAGGCTATCGGTGGTGCCATGGATGGGTGGTGGAGTAGTCTCTCTCGAGATCTATCTCCAGCAAAGCTCTAGTCGTCACTTGAAATGGTTGAAGGAATGAAGAACTCTCAAAGAATGTCTTCTCACGCTCTTATCTGTGATCACAAGGATTTGCCTTAAGGCAGAAACTCAAATGATTTGAATTTGGGCTCTAAGGCTCTATTTATAGAGCTCAACCGCTGACAGCATTAATGATCCCACTCTGAATCTCTATCACTAAGAACGCGATGGACCTGCTCTGAATCTCTGTTACTAACGGCGTGGTAGGTGAAACGTCAACATCATCTTTTTTATACTCCTAATGTATGCGTTCATGCTCGATTTCCGAAGTACCATCACATTCCACCACCCTTGCATTCTACAAGGTTATTATCCTGTAGCCACAACTTTTATGCGATGGATGCATGCAGTTAATAGCCGCAACATCTATGCGATGAACATACGTGATCACCCTTGCAATGGTGGGATTCACCGCATGCGATCGATTCCTGCGATAGCTACAAAAGATAGACACTTTGACGCATAATAACGCATAATATTGGGTTAGCCAAGATTTTCAATGCCGGTCGACGCAACCTCACTTTTCACATGAATTCTCAGTATAATCACCGCATATTCTACTTGTTAGCCCTCATAATTCTAAATAAAAGGCTACAATAACTTACATCTCTACCAGTTTTGACACCCCCAAACTTAGAATCATGCTTGTCCTCAGGCATGCCTTATACTTAGGAAATTTATAACTCACCCTCTGGCTCTCATTTTCTATGACCAGCCTCTCAAAATATAATTTTCTCATTCCTCTAACCTTGGTAGCAATGTTCTCCTCAACTTGTGCTACTTGTTAAAAGAGATCTTTTCTAAGTTTACATCTGGCAAGCCTCTGCTAAAAAAATTTTTACTCATTTCAAGTAACTTTGCTTTTAGCTTTTTACTATGCGTTCGTTTAAAAAAATTTAAAGCTTTGCGATTCATTATTAGAATGCAGCATTGAACCCGATTACGCTATTCATTTTGGCTTCCCCGCACGGGTGTCATGCAGACATCCAACTTCGGTTGCGTGCCATATTCAACTCAACTCTTACCTTGGCTTAAATTGGGCTTGCGCTAGACAGAGGAGTTGCTCCTTTGCATTGATCTTGGCCACTTACTTTCGTTTTGGCTTACCTGCACGGGTGTCATGCGAGGTATCCAACTATGGGTAAGTGCCTTTCACAACTTTAACTCTTATCAGCTTGGGTTTCCCCTTTTGAAATAGCATCGCAATGTGATGGACACATTTTTTCGGACTACTGCCACCCCCAAACTTAGAAACTGGTAGTGCTCTTGCTGAAAAGCTAAAACCAAACTCATCAAGAGTGTGGTAACAAATGTTTGAGCGGAGGTTTACATTAACAAAATTAGACTGTCAAACCTTGAAGAAGCTATTAAAGTAAGGTGAGTCTTGCGATGTTTAGTTAGTGGATGTAGTGACTTATAAGTATCATCACGAATGCTTATTTATCAATGCAAATGTATGAAAGTGGACAAAAGAGAATTTCAAAAGGATAATGCATAAAAGATAACAAGAAAAGGACCTTCAAGTAGAATAACACTTGCGACATACTTTAGAATTCATGCGGTCATAGCCATGCGCTGAATGATGGAGAGTATTCTTCCGTTGAAACTATGCACTGAGGAGAATTACTATTGCAAACCTACAAGAAGCGAATGCACACCACATCCAAGAAAGCAACAGCAAATCCAAAACAACAATAATCAAAATAAACTAAACTAGGAAAGCAAGATAAAGATAGATTAGAAGACATCCCTGGAGAAATTGGAGTGAAGCCCAAAAACTTGATGGATGGAAAAAGAAGGTAAATAAATATGTGTTTATCATTCGTTCTCCATGCGTCGCTGGTCATGCGTCAGATATGCAATATGCGTCTAAGAATGTATGCAATGACCATGTGTTCCTGCTACAAGTTTTCTTACTCTCTCGCCAAGTATAACGAGATCGCAAGTTTCTCGGGTGATCCGAGGTCAAACTCAAGGACTTGTAGCTAAATGTCATGAAGTAATGTGTTGCGGCGAAGAATAAAATAATTTGAGGTCGAAGGGTGTAAGTGCATAATGTGTAATGCGATGATATGCGATACTACTTCTAGATGTATCGTTATTAATTAAATGCTTGTAGTATGCTTTGCATTGTCACAAGTTTCCTTGCGTTGAAACCAAGTATAATTCCACTGCAAGTTTCTTGGAGTGATCCGAGGTCAAACACAGGGATTGCGTAGTTAATGCATTACGTTCATGATATATGCGAACAAGGGTTTTTCAATTAATGAAAGTTGTGTTTATACAGGTATTTAAAATTGTGGTAAAGTAAAATAATGCGGTAAAGTAAAGTTGCGATAATAAAATAAAGTGTGATAAAATTAAACCTAAGCTAATATGATACATGATACTAAGTTTGTGACTGTCTGTGAAGATTATACAAAGGTTCGTGTTATGTGGTGGCAAGTATTTATGTATGAAACAGAGATAGAAAGGGTAATTAATATAAACATCGCAAGTTCATTAATTGCGTTAAAGATATAACTACGGTTCCACTTTCCCTTGGCATACACCTTTCGGTGATCGACCGTGTTCCCACATCTCTGTGGTGAAATAGGGATGAACGTAATGAACGCGAGGTTGCTCCCATCTCTAGAAGTACTTCTCGCTTTAGTTAACGCATTCTTCCAACCTTCTCTCGATAGGAGGAATGGCATCTTCACTTTTGCTCTCACAAGTGAAGATGCTATCTAGTATGCTTTAGCTAAACATATTTATTTCTTTAGCACAGATTAATATGCTTGTTTGATTCATAGTATTTACCAAGGGATTAAGAAATCATCATGGAGAAAGTGATTAATGGAGGAACAGAAATAAATAGAAAGATAGAGATGAAAATGATCATGACATTCAATACTAATATTTAGCGTCTGATACATGGTGTTAATGATAGGGATTAAGAAGATGAATACAATTGATGATAAGAGATAGAAACAAATATAGAAGAGTGCCATCTTCTTGACATAGATCTGGATGGTGGATTTGCTGCCGGCGGATGGAGTGAATGTAGAGAAGAGCTTCCCTCTCAGGCTTGCTCGTCCGGTAGAAGTGACTTGACCTGAGACTCACCTCTCGGCCTTGTCTCTTAAATCTTCCTGGATCTTCTCCGATCAGGCTCTTCAGACCAATCTTTCTCTCAATATACAAATATCAAAATATGCCTATATCAAGTATATTTTCCAATCGAATTTCAGAGGCTATTTATAGGTTCAACTTTGACTCTCTGCAATGTGGACCCCACTATATTGTTATGGCAATTTCAAAAATGGTGGAGTGAATATTCCTTCTATTATGTGATCAATCTGTCAGAAATGCACAACAGTCACCTGTACACGTGTCAGGATCCTCCGCAATTGCGTTGCTCTTTTTCATCTTCGATCGTTTGCCCGCATGCGATGATATTTTTTATTACCACACGTGGTTCAAGTTGCGTTGATTGCTTAGCTCTTGATCGATTGTTGCATGTGCCATCATTGCGTTGATTGTCTATTCATTTATGAATGTTGGCCGCAATGCGACGTAGATGTATTGTTCTTCTTATCTCGAGTCATGAACGCATGCAGTGACTTGATTTCCTATAAAACAGACTTGAAATATGCTTTTCTACCATCGCAATGCTGTCAGTGGGTGTATTGATGACAATTTATAATTCTTGCATTTCTTAGCTAATTTCTCTACAATTAACGCAACTTTCCTTTCTTTTGGCCGCAATATCTAAATAAAGCAGTATAAATAACTTGTATTTCTACAAGTTATCACACCCCCAAATTTAGATATATGCTTTTCGTCAAGCATATCTTCTCTAAGGCAATAATGCTCAATTCCTATCCTAAATTTTGCGTCAATTGGTTTGCTCTGAATACTCCTCCTAGGCACATTACTTAACATCGCAATTTCCTCCTATCCTTGCTAATTCCTAACAAAGCCCTACTTTATTCTTCTATACTACAAATTTCTGCTAAAAAATGCTTTTCTAGTTTTAAAAAGAATGTTTACCCCTTCTTGTCAAAACAACTTGATGCATCCGGATGCGGTGGTCAAACTTTGCGTCATTTATTAAAGACTATTGGTCATGGTTACACCCTTCATTTTGGCCTGTTCCCACGGGTGTCATGCGAACATCTAACTTCGTATGTGTGCCAATCTCAACTTTAACTCATGAATTTCAGAGGAGTTATCTCTTACATTCTTTTTTTTTTTTCTTTTTTTCTTTTCATATTGCATTGTTCTTGGAAACCCACCTTCGTTTTGGCTTGTTCCCACGGGTGTCATGCGAACATCTAACTTCGTATGTGTGCCAATCTCAACTTTAACTCATGAATTTCAGAGGAGTTATCTCTTACATTCTTTTTTTTTTTTCTTTTTTTCTTTTCATATTGCATTGTTCTTGGAAACCCACCTTCGTTTTGGCTTGTTCCCACGGGTGTCATGCGAACATCCAACTATGAGCAGGCTTCTTTCAAAACATAACTCTTATTAGGTTGGGATTGTTTTTGAGGTTTCCCTTGCGCTGACATTAGAGTTTATATGAATTTTTTTTTTTTTGAAATAATGAACGCATACTCTTGATCTCATCTGCTCAGACCTTCCCCACCCCCAAATTTAGAGATGCGCAAGGTTCACATTGCGTTATTTGGATAGAATAGACAAACACTTAGATAAAATTTCAAAAATAAGGTTTGAGCAGAATTTTAAAGGGTAAAAGGTAAAGCATTGCTATAACTACGAATTAACTAAGTGTTAGTTAGAAGTGGGAAATGTTACTAAGTGTATGCATATTATACATCATGAAAGCGCAATAAATAACACAAAAAGAAGGATTAAGAATATCGCAAAGTTGACAAAGGATGATAAATAAGAGGCACAGACATATAGAGAGAATTGTTATTTAGTTGTATTTGAAATTAACTAAGTATACAAGTAATTACAAATAACGCAATACAAAACTTTTGTTGCCTATACAAAGAATCAAAGAATTTAATTAAACATAGAAAAATAATGAATTAAAATTATCTTTGAATTTGATTCAGATGGGTGCACAATTTAAAATTAACACTGTGCTTCCATTAATGCAAATACATTTTTGCTGAGGACGGGAAACAATGCATGTATTCCCGCAACACACCCCTTAACTCAATGCATTTCTGGAGGATGGGTGCACGGTATTTCTACCAGTGCAACACTACCTCAACATAGTGCATCTTCGCGAAGGACGGGCAAAGAACATATACGAGCGCAACACACCCCTCAATGCAATGCATTTGGGTGTAATGGATGCAAAGTGTATCTGTTATCATGGAATTCACCCATCATCGCATTATATACCAATTTTTATTTTTCTTTTTCAATTCATCGATAACGCAAGTCGAAAAGACTTTGCGGTTTTCAACTTTTCATCCAGTCATTCACAGAAATTTCAAGAACATCGCTATTAATGCCTACGAATTAAAGGAATTAAACATGACATGGAAAGATACTAATAAATTCGATTGAAGGAAAATATAGAAAGCATTAAAGGCTAATTCTAATAAGCATTAAATAACGAAATTTAGAAGGTGGTAAAGAAAGTAGTAAAGAAAGCAAGTAAACATAGATAGGGATGTTGATTGGAAAAAGTTTTTAGAATTACCGCAATAGCTCCCCCGCAAGCGATTAATCCTACTTGCCCAAGTCAATGGTATCCATGCGTCGATCCACATCACCTCCGTAATAAGGCTTAATCCGTTGACCATTGACTTTAAATGTGTTGCTTCTGTCTTCAGTTGTCAATTCCACTACGCCATGGGGAAAGATAGTCTTGATCCAGAATGGCCCAGACCAGTAGGATTTCAACTTCCTTGGAAACAATCGCAAACGTGCGTTAAACAATAATACCTGTTGACCTTCGACGAATGTTCGGTTGTTTATGTGGTCGTCATGCCACTTCTTAGTTCTCTTCTTATAGATCTTGGCATTCTCATAGGCGTCCCTTTTCCATTCGACCAACTGGTTCAGTTGCAATTTCTGAACTTTCCCCGCACTTGCCAAATCAAACTTCAGCTTCTTGCATGCCCATATCATAGATGACAAGCTTTTCCAAAGACCAGGGTATACGGGGACATGCCAATTGGTGTTTTATAGGCTGTTCTATATGCCCACAGTGCTTCATCAAGCTTGGGCGACCAATCCTTCATGGAGGTATTGACTACCTTCTCCAAGATAGTTTTGATCTCTCGGTTAGAAATCTCTGCCTACCCAATAGTTTGTGGGTGATAAGCAGTTGTAACCCTATGGCTGACGTTAAATTTAGTCAACAGGTTGGTGATTATGCGGTTGATGAAGTGAGAGCCCTCATTGCTAATTAAGGCCCGTGGCGTCCCATATCAAGAAAAAATATTCTTCTTGAGAAACTTCGCCACTGTGGTCGCATCATTCTTGGTACATGCGATGGCCTTAACCCATTTTGATACGTAATCAACAGCGACCAAGATATAGTGATGACCTTCTGATGATGGAAATGGGCCCATGAAGTCGATTCCCCATACATCAAATAATTCAACCTCTAAGATTGACGTCAAAGGCATTTCATTTCTTTTAGACATATTCCCCGTTCTCTGGCATCTGTCGCACTGCACAACGTGGGCATGGGCATCCTTAAACAATGTTGGCCAGAAATAGCCACACTGTAGGACTTTTACGACAGTCCGCTGCCCCCCAAAATGTCCTCCGTAAGGGGACTCGTGACAAAGCTCCAGAATGTGCTTAACTTCGTGCTCAGGAACGCACCGACATAGAATGTGATCAGGTCTAAGTCCGTATAGGAATGGGTCGTCCCAAAAATAAAATTTGACGTCATGTGTTAGTTTCTTCTTCTGCTGGTAAGTATAATCCTCCGGTACTTGTCTATAAACGATGAAGTTCACAATGTCCGAATACCAAGGAACATTAATGCCTACCGACATCAGTAATTCATCGGGGAATCTTTCTTCAATATCTTTTTCTTTCCCTTAAACCTCGCAATTTTCCAATCTTGACAGATGATCGACGACTTGGTTCTCGGTGCCCTTCCGATCTTTGATTTCTAGGTCAAACTCTTGCAGGAGCAACACCCACCGTATTAGCCTCAGTTTTGCATCCTTCTTTATCATCAGATATTTGATCGTAGAGTGATCATTATACACCACAACGTTTGTTCCGATTAAGTACTGGCGAAATTTCTCTAGTGCAAATACCACTGCGAGCATTTTCTTCTCCATGGTTGTATAATTCTCCTACGCATCATTAAACGTTTTGCTCGCATAGTAGATAGGATGCAATACCTTATCCTTGCGTTGACTCAACACTGCGCCCACTACATAACCGCTAGCATCACACATCAACGCAAATGGTTGCGTCCAATCCGGTGAAATCAAAATGGGTGCGGTGATGAGCGCATCTTTCAATGTGTTGAATGCTTCAATGCACGCATAATCAAAATTATATTCACGGTTAGCTTCGAGGAGCGCACTTAGGGGCCTTGCGATCTGGGAGAAGTTGCGAATAAATCTTCAATAGAACCCAGCATGTCCCAGAAANCACTTAGGGGCCTTGCGATCTGGGAGAAGTTGCGAATAAATCTTCAATAGAACCCAGCATGTCCCAGAAACCTCCTAAGTGTTTTCACGTTCACTGGTGGGGGTAGTTTAGAAATTGCGTCGATTTTCGCCTGATCAACTTCCAATCCTGCCTTCGAGATTTTATAACCCCGTACAATCCCTTCCTCAACCATAAAGTGGCATTTTTCCCAGTTCAGAACAAGATTCGTTGCCACACATCTCTTCAAGACTTTCTCAAGGTTAGCTAAACAGGAGTCATAATTATTGCTGAAAACTAAAAAATCATCCATGAATATCTCGACTGACTTCTCTAAGTAATCTGAAAAGATTGCCATCATAAAACATTGGAAAGTAGCTGGCGCATTGCAGAGTCCAAACGGCATGCGACAGAATGTAAACGTACCAAATGGGAACATGAAGGTTATCTTATCTTGATCCTCTGGCGCAATTGCTATTTGGTTGTACCCTGAGTAGCCATCAAGAAAGCAGAAGAATTCATTCCCAGCAACTCTGTCTAACATCTGATCAATGAACGGGAGTGGGAAGTGGTCTTTTTTAGTGGAAAAATTTAACTTGCGATAATTCATACAGATTCTCCACCCTGTGGTTGTCCTTATGGGAATTAATTCATTCTTGTCATTGGTGACAACTGTCATCCCCCCTTTCTTCGGAACACACTGCACTGGGCTCACCCAGCTCCTATCAAATATCAGGTAGATGACACCTGTGTCCAGCCAATTCACTATTTCCTTCTTTAAAACCTCCCTCATGGCAAGGTTCAAGCGACGTTGCCTTTCTATCGATCCCATTTTTCCTTCTTCTAGACGAATCTTATGCACGCAATACGAGGGACTGATTCCTCGAATGCCTGCCAAGGTCCATTCTAAAGCCTTTGCATTGTTTCTCAGGATCTGGATGAGTGCATCTTCCTTCTACTTACTCAGCGAAGCAGAAATGATAACCGGTAACGTGTTGTTACCTCCTAAGTAAGCATACTTGAGGTGCACAGGCAACGCCTTCAACTCTAGCACGAGTGGTTCTTCCAAGGATGGCTTAGTGCGTTGTAAAGTTCGTTCAGATAACTTGAGTGGTTCAAAATTTGATTCAACATGAATTGCGGCGCAATCTTCCTCCCATATTACGCCGATTTCGAAATCTTCTTCCTCCAACTCTTCGAGTGGCTCGTGCCAAGGTTCTTCCCACAATTCCTCCATACATTGGCAATTCTCCATATCACTTGGGTATTTCAACGTATTGAGAACGTTGAACTTCACTTGCTGATCATCAACCCTCATGGTGAGTTCTCCTTTTTATACGTCGATCAGCGCTCCCCCTCTTGCTAGAAATGGGCGACCCAAGATGATAGGCACTTCTCTGTCAGGTTCGTAATCCAATATGATAAAGTCTGCCGGGAAGATAAACTTATCCACTTGCACGAGTACATCCTCTATTTTGCCCTCAGGAAGCATTATCGATCTATCGGCCAACTGTAGTGTAATCGTGGTTGTCTTGCGTTGCCGATATCCAACTTCTTAAAGATCGATAAGGGCATTAGATTTATGCTCGCCCCTAAATTGCACAGCGCGCTCCCAACCTTCTTCCCTCCTATTGATCATGGTAATGTAAAACTCCCAGGATCCTTCATTTTGGTGGGGATATTGTTTTGAAACAGTGCACTACATTCATATGTTAACACAACTGTTTCATTTTCCCCGATCTTTCTTTTATTAGCCAAAACATCCTTGAGGAATTTTACATAGCTCGGCATCTGTTCTAGAGCTTCTATCAAGGGAATATTGATGTGTAGTTGTCGGAAAACGTCTAGGAACCTCTGAAATTGTTTGCTATCATCTTTCTTCTTCAGTCTGGAGGGGAAAGGTGGAGGATCCCGCCTTACTTCTTTTTTAGTTGGCTATTAATTAAGGTCTTGTTCTTGCTGTGTTTCATTAGCTGGAGGTTTCATTGATTTATAATTCAAGTCTTGAGAAGCTTCATCTTTTATAAGTATATTTACTTCTAGACTGGTAATTTTTCCACTACTGATTGATTGGTCATCATCGACAGTTAGATCCACTAGTCTTGTTGTTGAATCTGGTACTGGTGGCATAGGAGCTGTTGTTTTACCACTCCTCAATGTCACTACGTGGCATTGCTCTTTACCTCGTGGCCCCGATACTCCTGAACTGCTAGGTAGCGTACCAGGCGCTTTATTTTTCAACTTAATCGCAAGTTGTTCAATCTGCTCTTCCAAACCTCTCAGGGAGGCAGCTTGCGATTGTCTAATTGCCTCGCTCTTTTTGATATAATGCTTCAATGAAGTCTCCATAGATGAGGTACTGCAAGAGGTATCATATAAGAACGGTTGGTCATAGGGTGGTATACTTTGAGAGTTACCTGGGCTACAGTCCGGATTAATGAACACCGGAGGGTTGCCTCGATCCCCTTGATAATTGTTCTGATGGAAACTATGGCTCCTCTGGTTGTGATTCCCATCCCAACTTAAAGTTGGGTGATCCCACCAACCAGGGTTGTAGATGTTGCCAAACGGTTCATTGTAGACAAAGTATACAGACTGTTGATTCCATGGGCAAACGTCCACTGGATGTCCCTCCCAACATTCAACGCAATTCATTGTGGCCACATGTGTCAACGCATTAACTTGCGCTAAACTCTAAGAGAGATTTCTCTATTGATTAGCCATTGTTTGAAGGAGAAAGGTCATCGTGGTCATCTGATCCACCAGTGTGCTCATTGTATTAGCTGACACATTGGCACTTTCTACTCTTTCTTGCTCCAAACCATTTTCCTCAAACCCGGTATCAATCCACTCATCAGAATGTTACGAAATGCGATCTAATATGCTCTTGGCTTCCGTATATGATCTGTCCATTAATCCTTCTACTGTGGAGGCATCAACAACTGCTTGCGTTGATTGATCTAAGCCATTGTAAAAAGTCTCCATCAGAATGCTATCGGGAATCCCGATATGCGGACAACTCTTCACTAACTGTTTGAAACGCACCCAGGTGGTGCTCAAAGTTTCATAACATTTTTGCTCAAAATTCAACACATCCCTCCGTCTCTTTGCATTGACAGCTGGAGGGAAGAATCTGTTCATGAACCTGTCAACCAACTATTTCTATGCGTTAATCTCATTCGGCTCTAACGACTGAGCCCACCTCTTTGCTTCATCCCGTAGTGTATACGGGAAAAGATATAACCTAAGTTCTTCTTGAGTCACACCAGGTATGGAGAATGCGCTACACATGTCTACAAAACTCGTCAAATGAGCATGTGGGTCTTCTCCTTGTAATCCTCTGAATTGCCCCACATTCTGAATCATCCACAGCATAATTGGTCCTATCTCAAAGCTTACATTCTCCTCAACCATGGTTCTTGAAATTCCTAGCGAGACGTTATAAAAATCCAGCGCCGCATAGTTCCTCATAGGTATTTTGCGATCAGCAGCAAGAAATACGGAGTCTTGCACTGGCCAATTTTCCCTTTGATTCTCTGCAGGTGCCTCATTATTGTTAGCCATGCTTCTTCACCATTTAATTCGGCCCTGATGTGCTCTTGCGCGAAAAATACACTGGATCTCTAGGTCGCTTAGAATTTCTGGATCACTGCAGTAGTTATAAGTCGTCAGATTGCTCTTCGCGATAATCAGCCAGTACAAATATATCTGTCCTGCAAAATATCACAAACATATTCAACACTAACCGTTACCAATCCCCGGCAACGGTGCCATAAACTTGTAAGCGCATAATGTGTAATGCGATGATATGTGATACTACTTCTAGATGTATGCATTATTAATGAAATGTTTGTAGTATGCTATGCATTGTCACAAGTTTCCTTGCGTTGAAACCAAGTATAATTCCACCGCAAGTTTCTCGAAGTGATACGAGGATGAACACAGGGATTGCGTAGTTAATGTGTTACATTCGTGATATATGCGACCAGGGGTTTTTCAATTATTAAAATTTGTGTTTATACAAGTATTTAAAATTGCGGTAAAGTAAAGTTACGGTAATAAAAATAAAGTGCGATAAAAGTAAACCTAAGCTAATATGATACAAGATGCAGGATACTGATACATGATAATAATTTTGAGACTGTTTGTAAAGATTATACAAAGGTTCGTGTTATGCAGTGGCAAGTCTTTATGTATGAAACAGAGATAGAAAGAGTAATTAATATAAACATCACAAGTTCATTAATTGCGTTGAAGATATAACTACAGTTCCGCTTTCTCTTGGCGTACACCTCTCGGTGATCGGCCATGTTCCCACATCTCTATGGTTAAACAGGGATGAACGTAATGAATGCAAGGTTACTCCCATCTTTGGAAGTACTTCTCAGTTTAGCTAACACATTCTTCCAACCTTCTCTCGACAGAAGGAATGGCATATTCACTTCTACTCTCACAGGTGAAGATGTCGTCTAGCATGCTTTAGCTAAACATATTTATTTCTTTAGCACAGATTAATTTACTTGTTTGATTCATAGTAATTACCAAGGGATTAAGAAAACATCATGGAGAAAGAGATTAATAGAGGAATGAAAATAGACAGAAAGATGAAAATGAAAATGATCATGACATTCAATATTAATATTTAGTGTCTGATACATGGTGTGAATGATAGGGATTAAGAAGATGAATACAATTGATGATAAGAGATAGAAAAAATGCAGAAGAGTGCCAACGTCTTGACACAGATCTGGACGGTGGATTTGCTTGCTGGCGGATGGAGTTAAGGTAGAGAAGAGCTTCCCTCTCAAGCTTTTCTCGTCCGATAGAAGTGGCCTTGGTACAGAGCTTCCACGGTGGAGATAGAAAGGATTTTCCCTGAGACTCACCTCTCGGCCTTGTCTCTTAAATCTTCCCGGATCTTCTTCGATCAGGCTCTTCAGACCAGTCCTTCTCTCATATAAAAATATCAAAATATGCTCGTATCAAGTATATTTCCAATAGAATTTCAGAGGCTATTTATAGGCTCAGCGTTGACTCTCTCGGTGTGGACCCCACTTTATTGTTATGGCAATTCCAGAAATGGTGGAGTGAATATTCCTTCTGTTACACGATTCTAAATCCATCAGAAATGCACAACGATCAGCTGTACACGTGTCAGGATTCCTCTGGGCATTGCATTGCTCTTTTGCATCTTCGATCGTTTGCCCACATGCAGTGATGTTTTTTATTACCACATGCGGTTAAAGTTGCGTTGATCACTTAGCTCTTGATTGATTGTCGCATGCGCCGTCATTGCGTTGATCGTCTATTATTTCTGAATGATGGGCGCAATGCGATGTAGATGCGTTGTTCTTTTTATCTCGAGATATGAATGCATGCGGTGACTTGATTTCCTGCCAAACAGACTTGAAATATTCTCTTCTACCATCATAATGGTGTCAGTGGGTGTATTGATTACAATTTATAATTCTTGCATTTCTTAGCTAATTTCTCTACAATTGACGGAACTTTCCTTTCTTTTGGCCGTAATATCTAAATAAAGCATTATAAATAACTTGTATTTCTACAAGTTATCAAAGGGCTATGCACTACTCCTACTCCTAGCTAACAGATTAAGCAGTGGAAGTATAACTATGAGAGATAGAGACACGACAACTGTTAATGTGTAAAAAGATGTATGGGAAAATAGATAAAATGGCGGGGATGACTTCACCACATCACTAAGCTTGATCGCGAGGGTAACCCCAGCCAGTGCAAGCTATGCGATTATGCTATACATATTTGACAAAGATGCATGCGATGTATATGCGATAGTGTCGAGAGGCCTTATCTCTAAGTTTTTATTCCTGCTCATGTGCTCCCACACATAAACAAGATGACCACATACCACCATATCCTACTTTTGGATGCATGCAATGTGACCGCATACTTTCATATCCCATCTATAGGGTGCATATGTTGTGTAATAGGAAATGGAGCTTATTCCTAAGCTACATTCTTGCTTATGCGATCCGATTTGACTCTCTCAAGCCTAGATTTGGTTTTTAGACTACTCTCTCAAGTATGTCTAAATGTTGAATGATGCGCTCATAAGACAAGGTAATCACATAAAACATGATTGACATAAAATTATTCCTATCTCTAGGAACTCTGCTCACTTTGCTTGATGGGTTCAAGTACTTACCCCCTCGGGCAGTTAATCGCTGCTGATTTTGCTTATAGACAAGCATTGCGTCCGCTCATAGACAAGTGTTGCTATAGCTTCACACTAAGCAAAGAGGATTTTCCCACAACACTTGCGCAACGCACACCTCTCGGTGGTTTGCTACATGCTTCATATGTCTATGCCGCATGATTAAGTATGTGATACTCTAGCAGTCTTGCTTAGTTGTGCAATAAAGTAAAGGATGATAAGAAGAGATAAATGAAGATGAATCGAAGGAAATATAGAAATGCATTGATCACACATGTATCAATCTCTTAAGCCACAATGTAATACAATACAGAGATAGAAGAGATATGGAGGGCCAGATGGAGGCAATGTCTTGCTTCCATCAGATGTGTGTCAAGGTTGCCGGTTGTGCCATGGATAGGCGATGGAGTAGTCTCTCTCAAGATCTATCTCTAGCAGAGCTCCGGTCGTCACTCGAAATGGTAGAAGGGATGAAGAACTCTCAAGACTATCTTCTCATGCTTTGATCCGGATGACAAGGATCTGCCCGAAGGTAGGGAACCTTGGATGATTTGAAGTTGGGCTCTAAGGCTTCTATTTATAGAGCTTGATCGCCAACAGCATTAATGGTCCTTCTCTGAAATTCTGCAGCTAACGGCATGATGGGCCTACTCTGAATCACTGCTGCTAATGGCTTGGTAGGTGAAATGTCAACATAACTTTTTGATACTCCCGAGGTATGTGTTCATGCTTGGTTTCCGAAGTATCAATACATTCCACCATCCTTGCGTTATCCCTCTATTATGGTTATTATTCTGTAGCCGCAAATTCTATACAATGGACGCATGCGGTTAATGGCCGCAACATCCATGCATCAAACGTATGCGTTCGCCTCTGTGATGGAGAGATTCCCCGCATGCGATCGATTCCTGATTTGGCTACAAAAATAGACAATTGGACGCAAAATAACGCATAATAGTGGGTTAGCCGAGATTCTTAATGTTGATCGACGAAAGCTCGTTTTCTCATGAATTCTTAATATAATCGCCGCATATTTTACTTAACAACCCTCATAATTCTAAATAAAAGGCCTATAATGACATGCATTTATGCCCGTCATCACACCCCCAAACTTAGATTCATGCTTATCCTCAAGCATGCCTTATACTTAGAAAATTCATAATTCATCCCTCTGGCTTTCCTTTGCGATGACCAACCTCTCAGAATATAATTTACTCATACCTCTAACCTTGATAGCAACACTCTCCTCAACTTTGGCTACTTTTTTAAAAAGATCTTTTCTAAGCTTAAATCAAGTAAGCCTCTACTAAAAAACTTTTTACTCATGCCCCGTAACTTTTTAAACCTAAACTTATGCAGCTTAATGGGCAAGAAAAATCATATAAACGCCAACAAAGAAGGTTCCTGTCCCTACTGTATACCGAATTTGGAGATTTTGGGAATTTGAAGATCATTTCTTCTCCAACTCGATGATCTTGAAGGTAAACATTTTTCCTCTTTTACTTTAATTAAATTTGTTGGTAGATTTATGGGCTTTCTTTTTGTTTGTTGGTATTGAAATTGATCGATATCCTCGTATTTTGTTTGTGTGATGATTTCTAATTGATGGTAAACTTTTTAATTGGGAGATAAAATGGATGGATAAGACTCTTGAAGTTCTTGAATATTGATTGATTGATGGCTAATGTTTCAAATAATTATTTTTAAGGTTACTTCTATCATTTTTTTTTTTTCATTCTCTTTGTTGGTTTATTTTTTTTTAAGAATTTGATCATGGGTCCTGGAATTAGAAAACATGATTCTGGATGTGAAAAACGTAAGAAAAGAATGAGACTAGCAAAGTTAACTCAATCTCAAAGAGGGCTAGATAGGTTCATTGTGAAGGAATCAAAAACTCCTATTAAAAGTAATAATTAGGAGTATGCACGGGTTGGGTTGGGTTGGAGGCATTTTTTGGACCAATCCAAAAATTCGAGTTAGTCAAGTTGGCTATCTAAATGATTGAATATAGTATCCAACCCAACCCAACCCAAGCCTTAAAATTCAGGTTGGGTCGGTTGGATTGTCGGGTTGAGATATAAAAAAGAGGAGATCTGAAATTAAAAATATATATATATATTAGAGTAAGCTAATGAGAAAAAGGGAAAAAGAAAAGGAAAGAGTTAGAGAAGCAGACAAACAATAGATGAATGGAAGAAGAACAAACGATAGATGAACAGAAGAAGAACTAACTACAGACAAACAAAAGAAGAAGTGAGAACAAACGAAAAACGAACTGAAGAAGAATGAACGACAGACTAAAGTTGAAGCTGAATGAGGGAAGAAGAAATTTTTTTTTTAAGGAATCTAATGCCTCACAGAAACATGTATATGCCGTGCATTTGAAATTCAACTTTGAGAACATAAAATATAGAGAAGAAAAAGACAGAATAAACATTGATATAAGTATGCTACTGTGAAATAGAAAATAGTACAAGAGGAACTTACCCTTGAAGATTCCTCCTCAAAATAAGTCTTCTTCAAGTCCCAAACAACTTCGAGTTTGATCTCCCTCGAACAAACAAACAGTGTACTTGAAACCGTGAACACCACCACTTGGACTTCCTTGTAATTCTCAAGATGTGAATCAAAAAGGAGTTGTGACTCTTCTGGTTAGATTTTTTGTGAGAGATTTGATGTTTCATGGGAGGGTTCAAGGAGCAAAAGCAACATACTTCCTCTCCCTTCAAAATTGCATTTGTCAAGTTATGTTAGAGAGAGAATGGAGGAGTTATCTCCAATTACGCGATGAAACAACTTCCGAGGGAGTTATTTCTTAATTTAAGTATATTAAAATAAGTTTTAATATAACTAAATTAAAGACATTATATTCAATCATATTTAATATAAATGTCATATATTTGAATCATATTCAAATAATAATCTCTCACATGATCTCTAATTTTAATATGAATCGTATTCACATTAATTTTAATCTAAAGTTTTAATATGAACCATATTCACATTTATTTTAACATGTAGTTTTAATAGGAATCATATTTATATTAAACTTTATTCTATAGTTTTAATATGAATCATAATTATATTAAACATTATCCTATAATTTTATATGAATCACATTCATATAGTTAATATTTGAATCCTATTAAAATATTTATCTCTCTAATTAAACTTTATATTATAATGTATCCATATACATTATATTAATTGTATCTCATGTAATTAATTCTCTTTAATTAATTTAAAAAATTTAAATTAATCCAAAATTAATTTATTCTCATTTAACCTTTATTGAACTAGCAAGGGGATTTTATGGACCTACAAATTAGAAGCTCCAATGATACGAGATTAATTAATTAAACTCTTTAATTAAATTAATCAATATTTATTAAATGTCGATCACTTTACTAAAGACCAACAGTTGCACTATTCACATTGTAGATATAATTCTATGTCCTTAGATATAACGAAATGTCAGTAAGTCGACTATTCATGAATTTTTTATAACTACAACTGGGTCAAACTATCATCATACCCATGTAGTTATATCTAAATTGATCTCTCTAGTGAACAATTAGTTATAGTCTAACTATAAACTAAACTCCTCTCTAGCTAGAGAGAGGGTGAGGGCCCTCCTTGTTCAAGACCCAAAATTAGCCCTTAAAGGAGTAATTCATCTACTTACCTTAAAAATTGGAATGTGTGAATTCCATCTTATGTAGCTATGTTCCCATCTCTCTACTTGGACAAATCTCCAAAATGATAGGCATATTGAGTCGACGAATCTGGTCACTCTCACCCATACAGACCAAAGGATTGCCCTCATAGAGTTCGCCTAGGATTAAGGTCGAGTCACCTATGATCATCATATTGAAATGTTAATCTCTTCAAGTAACAGTGTAATAAAGAGAGATTAATCATTTCGCAGTCTTGTCTTATACAAATTCTTTGTATAGGATACTCCCACTTACATGTCTCCACATGAATGATTTGGATCAAAACGTTTGTAACACTTACAACTCTTGTAACATTTACAAAGCGGGTTGTACCTGTAGTATCACTAGGATAAGGCATCCAACATTATCCGCATATTACAGATCATTTAGGTTACTACTTAAACATTATCCGCCTATATATCTACCACATACTATTCAAGTCACATAAAATAATCTTGAATCTTAATTTATTGGATTGAGTTAATGCACAAAATAAAATAATAACTTTTATTTTATTGATAACAATAAGTTTATATAAGTTTACAAATTACGAGAACAAAACGATTTAGAATATCAATCCCAACAGTTTGAGGTAAAGCAGGTGAAAGAAAAAGATATAGAGACAAACAGTTGAACCAAAAAAATTGAGAGACTAAAGATTGGGGAGTGTGACAAGTAGATAGCACTCGGTAGACCCAAGAGGTGAGGGACGCATTAGGGACTAATCAAACGGCAGAATAAGAACTTAAACTAAAAACTCTAAAAGTTATTTGTATATATATAGGAATTTGGGTAGGGTTGGATCAATCCATTTTTTTCAAAAATGAAACCCAAGACCTAGCCCAACCTACAAAATAATAATAATAATAATAATAACCCTACCCAACCAAACCCAAAATTTAAACTAACCCAACCCGACTCTTATAATTTGGATTGGATAGTTCGGATTATTCGGGTTGTCGAGTCATTTGAATACCTCCAATAGTAATGTTGTGGAAGAAAATATTTTGTTTGAAATTTTGTGATAATTTGAATGAGAATGTTGATAAAACTATGTTAATGAAATATATTTGATCCAACTAAAAGAGATTAAAGCATTTTTCTTATACCAGAGTATTACAAAATGGGGAAATTTTTTTATAGAGAATGACTTCTTTATTTAAAGAGTTCGATCATTTTTGTTGTAATTTTTTTAGTCTTTGAGTTAATTGTTTCTTATATACTGTCGATCAAGCTATTTATTCTCCCAACGGTAGGTTTGAACAATACCAAGAATATGAACAAGTTTGTAGTTCCATTGTATTTATTATGACTCTTTTCTTAAGAATAATAGAAAATTAGATAACGATGGAAATGAATTGTATGTGGGGTTCGACATTAGATATTTTGAGGTTTGTGAAAGATAATATTTCTTCTAAAGTCATTATTACATATAATAAAATTTTTACTATTCAAGTGACAGTTGCATTTGCAAAAGAAGTTTTTCCAAATTGAAGTTGTTGAAAATCTATATACACTCTACAATATTACAAAAAAAGTTGATTAGCACTAATAGCAATTGAGAATGATGTGTTGACTATAACAAGTTGATTGACGATTTTGCTTCAAACAAAATTTGAAGGATGATGCTTTTTAAATAAATATCACTGTTATATAGTTGTTTAGTTGCTTGTAATATTTTCTTATTTTATATATTTTATTATTTGTTATGAATTTGAGGAGCACAACAGAACATGGATGGTAATAAAATATTATAAAATAAATAAATATTAAAATAAATAAATGTTAAAATAAATAAATATTAAAATAAATAAATGTTAAAATAAATAAATATTAAAATAAATAAAACATAATATATAAATAAATAAATTAAATTAAATTAACAAAATAGAAATGAGAAAATTCTCAAATTCCTCCACTTTCTCCAATTTGTATAGAATTTGCCCAATGTGTGTCTTTCAAAGCCTACTAAAGGCACTATTTATAGACAATTTGACAAGTGGAGGTGGATTACATGGACACTAAGATTGAATATTTACAAGACACATGGATAATACTTCTGAAAATGGGTCATGGCACATGATCAATGGACACTAAGCATGAGCATCTAATGGACATCTATTTTCTATAATATAATACTCCCCCTTAGATGTCCGTTATATATATATATATATGATATGCCTAGTTAAAACCTTACTAGAAAACCCCAATGGAAGAAAACCCTAGTGAAGGAAAAAGAGTGCATATTTCATATAATACATATTTCTAAAAAAAAAAAAATACAATATATTTGCCCCCCCCCCCCCACAAAAATATCACTGAAGATCTTTGAGTCACCGTATTCCAATGTTGTGCAGCAATTTTTCAAAAGTTGCGGTTGGTAATGCTTTTGTAAATAAGTCTGCCAGATTATTCTTTGAATAAATTTGTTGTATAGTGATGTCGTCATTTTCTTCAAGATCATGAGTGTAGAAAAACTTCAGTGAAATATGCTTTGTTCTATCCAGAATCTGCAAACCAACTAGATCAAAATTTGATTTATTTGAAGAAAACAAATCCATATCAATCATTCCTCGAAGATAATGAAGTATGTGCTTGATTTCGTTCCAATTCTTTTTATTGGAGAAGAACTATATCTTGCTAATAAATTTACAAAAAAATGCAATATCTGGTCTTGTATTATTAGCAAGATACATAGGTACACCAATTGTACTAAAATACGGTACTTCAGAACCAAGAAGTTCTTAATTATCATCTCGCGGTCAAAATATATCTTTCATTATATCCAATGAATGGATTTCCATTGAAATATTGAATGGATGTGTTTTGTCCATATAAAATCTTTTCAATTTTTTTCTTGTATAAGTTGTCAGATGAATAAATATTTCATCTACTAAATGCTCAATTTGTAAACCAAGGCAAAATTTTGTTTTTCCAAAATCTTTCATCTCAATTTTTTTCTTAAGATATTCTATTGCCCCTTTGAAAGCACTTCAGGAGTTCGAGTTATATTTAAATCGTCAACATATACAGTTATAATAACAAATCCTTATTGTGATTTTTTTATAAAAACACACAGACATATTGGATTATTTTGATATTCTTCTTTCAATAAATATCCACTCAGGCGATTGTACCACATCCGTCCTGATTGTTTCAATCCATATAATGATCACTATAACTTTATTAGATATCATTCCTGGGAATTTGATGTAATATGTTGTGATTACATCCATAAGGTGCATATCCAAACTTTCATATACAGTCAAACCAATTAAATATCTTAATGTAATTGCATTCACCACCGGAGAATACATATCCTCAAAATCAATACCAGGTCTTTGTAAAAAAACTTGTGCAACTGGTCTTGTTTTATATCTTGTGACCTCATTATTTTCATTTCTTTTAATGACAAATACCAATTTGTATCCCATAGTTTTAACATCTTCTAGTGTTCGGACTATTGGTCCAAAAACCTAACATTTTGAAAGTGAGTTCAATTCTACCTCGATTGCTTCTTTCCACTGAAGCCAATCTTTTATATGTCGACATTTTTCAATAGATTTTGGTTCAGGATCCTCATTTTCAAATATAATATCAAGAGCAACATTATACGCAAAAATGTTGTCAATAATTACATTAGTTTGATTCTATCTTTTTCCTGTTATGACATAGTTTATTGAAATCTCATTATTATCTTTAAGTATTTCACCTTCCTCACTAGTCATGTCGAGGATTTTTTTTCATGGGTATTTACATCCTAAACCAAGTCTTTTTCGCTATTACTTATTTTTCATTTTCGAGGATTTTTATCTTTGGAACCTATTAGTCTACCATGCTTCTGGCGTATTCCAGTCTCATTAGTGACAACTTGTTATATTGGGATATCAATATTTTATGGAACATTTGCAGCTGGTATATGTGACTTAGTTACTTTCTTTGCATCTGTAAATGCATCTAGTAATTTATTTGCTATATTTTTCAAGAAATTTTTTTTGAACTTCAAGTTCACAATAATCTGTATGGGGATCTAAATGAGACAATAACGATGCATTTCATGTAATTTCTTTTTACAATTTCTTAATTCCACCCCCTAATGTTGGAAAATTTGTCTCATTAAAATGATAATCAGCAAATCATGCAGTAAATACATCACCCATCAAGGGTTCAAGATATTTAATAATTGATGGAGAATCATATCAGACATATATTCCTAACCTCATTTGAGTACCCATCTTAATGCGATGTGGTGGAGCAATTGGAACATATACTGCACATCCAAAAATTCTCAGATAGGAAATATTTGACTCATGACCATAAGCTAATTGTAATGGCGAGTACTTATGATAAGCTACTAGCCTAATGCGTACAAGTGACGTTGCATGTAAAATAGCATGTCCCCATACAGATGAAGGAAACCTAGCTCTCATAAATAATGGTCTTGTAATTACTTCAGGAAGGCTTGATAGAGGTCAACTATGTGTTTTGACGTATGACAAGTACGTGACCAATGCCCACTCATTCCACATCGGAAGCATTTATTTTCAACACTCTTTGAATTCTTATCTCGTTGAGCTTTTCTTTTGTGATCATCATTTTGCATGGTTCTTTTGAAATTTGAATGATTAGAGCGACCACCATGAAAGTAATCATTATTTCTTCCTCTACCACGGTCATGACTTCGACCACGATCTTGACTATGATTATTAACTTTCACAGCATTCACTTCAAGGAATTATGTTGTTTCAGTTGGTGGAGATTCATGATTTTTCATCAATAACTCGTTATTTTGTTTGGTCACGAGAAGACATGAAATTAATTTAGAATACTGTTTAAAACTGTTCTCTCTATATTACTATTGTATGAGCATATTCGAGACATGAAATGTAGAAAATGTCTTCTCTAACATAGCAGCATCAATAATTTTCTCTCTGCATAATAATAATTTCAAACTGATTTTCAATAATGTCGAGTTGTAGTCACTTACTAATTTGAAATCTTGTAGCCTCAAGTGCATCTACTCATAACTAGTTTTAGCAAGCATGACTGTTTTTTTATGATCATACATCTCTTTCAAATTTTTCCACAAGATACGAGGATCTTTTATTATAAGATACTTCATTTTCAATCCCTTGTGGAGATGATGACAAAGGAAAATCATAGCTTTTGCTTTGTCCTGACTGAATGTCGTATTTCCTTCTTTAATAGACTCCCCAATATTCATAGCATCCAGTGGACTTCGGCGTAAAGTATCCATGACAAATAATTATTGTCGTTAATATCAAGTACGACAGATTCTAATTTTGTGATATTTGTCATGACAACACTATCATAAAATATTGTACTTATGTTAAAAAATTAATAGATATTGAATATGCAAAATAACATTAAACCTATTAATTATAACAAAGAGGGAAAAATTCACATACCTTTAGCACCTATCTAATAACGTGTTGAGGAACACAATGGGGACATAGATGGTAATAAAATATAATATTCAAAATAAATATAATATTTAAAATAAATAAAATATGATATATAAATAAATAAAATAAGAAAATAAGAAATGAAAAAATTATCAAATTTCTCCACTTACACATGAATAATACTTTGAAAAATGAAAATATGACACATGGTCAATGGACAATAACCATGAGAATGGACATCTATTTTATTATATATAATATTATTGTTATTATTTGTTTGAAACAATCGGAGACTACGATATTTGACAGTTTTGTTTTTGGTATATATTAAAGCGACGGCGTCGGCTCTCCAGCAACTCACAACAGACGAAGTCTGGAGTAGATATTCAGCTGCAAAAATGGTGATGGCACGTGGCAGCTGTTCGGGTAACGTGGGCTGTTGTAGATCATGGATTGAAGAGAAGGAGAGAGAGACGACGGATAGGAGAGGGAGACTCGGCCAAACTCCCCCATAGTGGCGACGACGATGAACGAGGGCACGGCATCGGTGACGAACACCGGCGGCTAGAGGCTAGGGGTGTGCACGTTTCACACGCGAAGAAGAAGAACTAAACTAACTGGGGATTCTGGCGGCAGTATTTTAAAAACAATTTTTTTTTCCTTTCTTTTTTCTTCTTTTTAAGTAAAGCCTCAGTTTGACTAAGTCCATATCCCAAATTTTCAGCCCATAATAGCCCAATTCCAACACAACTACAACCTATTAAAATCCAATAAGCCCAAACAAGATTAGACCAATTCCAAATTAATCATATTAGGGATTTAATAACCAAAATTATCAGGAACAACCCAATTAAGTCCAAAAATTTATTCATATCGACAACTCACAATAACCAAAATCAATAAGAACAACCCAATTAAGACAAAAAAATTATTCCAAACAACAACTCACACCTCATTCAAATTAAACCAAATCACTTAATCAAGATGGAAGCCAACATTAAACATTAATTTGGGAGATTAATTACTCCTAAAAATGTGGGGCTTACATATATTGTGTGAATTGATAATGAAATGGTAACTTTACCCGTTATTTAGAGTTAAATTTTAAAAATGGTAAAAAGTTCTAAAAATTGTGAACGTGGCCAAACGGATTATAATATTAAAAAATAATAATTAACAATTGTCAAAACTGCCTCCAAGCCAACCCACATGCATATGGTTCAAAATTCTAAAGGTTAAGGATTTCAAAACTATTTTAAAATAGCAAATACACTCTGCCTAAACAACTATCCCGATAAATAATGCATTCTAACAAGTGTCTAATCTATACTTACAACTTATTAGCACCCTAAGCAGACATTCATTTAAACATAAAATCCAACCAAATCTATTGCCAACAATCAAATTAGGGACTTCAAAAGGCTTACGTGTGCCCACAAAATAGCTTAAAGAGAAGGAAGAAAGCACTTCCGGTGCCTTAAAAACAGCTTCATTGTAGGAAAATAAAAACATGCTTTCGATGCCCTAAAATCATTAAGCCTCAAACACTATCATCGTGAGTACATAAACACCTTCTCTACACGTATTGACTCTTAACCCTTGTCAACTATTTCTTTACCATTAACGTAAAGAACCTATTTTGATGGGAATACTAGATCGAAAGGACTCAAAATCTTAGAAATCAACGATTTCAATGTTGTCCTCAGGAGGTTGAAAAGAATGATAAATTTCTGTTAATTATTTATCCAATTATGGTGTATCTCCAGTGTTTGAAGCAACAGATGGGATATGGTCAACCACAACACATAAATCAATTTGGGTAGTTAACTAACTCGGAAGAAAAAAGCTTACCTTGAATCTATTCCACAAATTATTGGAACGGTGAATTTGATGGATTGTACGCCTCAAAAGCTTGAAAATGATAGTAATGAGAATTCTCATCACATTGACCGTCAAACTAGAGTTTAACTCATTGTAAAGCTATAGAAAAAACAATAGCTCGAGAAGATAACCACAACAAACCAAAAAGTGATCGTCACTTTGTATCAGTAACAAAAAGTTGTTTTACGATAGTGATATATTTTTTTTCCAAATTGTTAAAATGTAAAAATTTAAATAAAATAGTGATTAATTATGAAATTTGTACAATTGAATCTAATAACATATACAAAACAATTTAAACATTAAAAAATATAGAAAATAGCTAGTTAATTTATTAAGAATATGTATAAAATAATAAAAAAACAATTTAAATATTTGAATAAATTTAAAATTTGATTAGATAAAATGAAATTGGATAATATATGGATATTTAAATTACAAATATGGTAAAAAAAATCTGTATATTTAATTCAAGTTAGATTAATTCGAAAAGTGGTTAAACAAAATCTAAATTAATAATAAAATATGCATTGAAATATTAACTACTTGAGGAAAATCAGGAAGGGGGCTATTATGAAGAAGGCTATTATTTTTAATTTTTGAAATGAAATAAGGAAAAGTTGGAACTAAGACAACAACGATTACCCTATATACAGAACTCCTTCATTATTTATGATTCTATATTTACCGTATATTTGTAGTTTCATCAATAACGTACAAACTAGACGACAACAAAATAGAGATTTGAAAATTTGCGGCCATGTATTTCACGTGAGTTATCATAAATCTTATTATTTGTTAGTTTTGCTATTTTTTAAAATCAAACCCTAAAATTTGTGATACGCTCTAATTTTCCTTATAGTTTTGTTAACCGTGATGAGTTTTTAGGCCAAATAAATTTCATAGCTAATTTCTGCATCAGTAACTTAAATTTGTGCAGATATTAATGACATTAGTCATGAATTTATAGACATTTTAACATTGAATTTTGTTTATAGTGGTGGGTGAGTTAGTAAGAACTAAATAGAGGATAGAAATTGCAACATAACTAATTTTATAGTCTAATTTGATGAAATTGAAAATTAAAAGTCAAGATCGCATTTAATCCCAAGTTTAGATAAAAAAATTTATTTATCACATTTCTTTCTTTATTTATTTTTTCTTTTCAAATTTTCATGTTCTTATATTTAAAGTACAAGAAAAAAAATGAATTAGATTATATAACTCTTCTAATTCTTCTCACGTGAGCATTCATTTAAAAAGGAAAAAAAAAGTCCCAACCATGTCCATTAGGCATAAAAAAAGGAACAAAATTGAAAACACTAGTACCCAAAAATAGACAATCATAATAAGGATAAAAAGAAAGTATCAATGACATAAATAAAAAGGAATCCAATAATTAAAGAAGGTAATAGATTAATATTCCACCCAACATTGAACATATATAACAAACAAACAAACAATAATAATTAATTCAAGTAACCACTCTTCACCAACTTTCAACTTGATGGCTATAATTTTGCCACCACACACAAAGTTTATAGTTCCACTTCTAAGGCAAGAAACTTGTGTAGATTTCAGATGAAAGACAAAAGTGGAAATTTTTTTGGGTACTTTCTTTAATGCATAGACAAAGATTGGCAATCTCAACTAACTCATATGATTTGCTTTAATCACTTGTTATTATGCTTTTAGAACTTAGATTTGACTCTCTTAATTAAGATTTTTTTTTAAATTTCTTTTCTTATATTATTCGTTTATCATCTCGACTTTCTTTTCATGTTCTATTAGTTCAAGTAATTTAAATCAATTAAGAAGTAATAGTTTCGACTGATTGTAGAAAATAAAGGCCGAATTATCATTTTATTTGTTGAATTTGTGTAGGATATATAAAGTGCTAAAGCACTTTGTTATCCTATATTTTAAAGAGAATTTTTTAAAGAACAGTTTTCATAATTCTATAAATTATTTATTGAATATAAAAGTTTTAGATAAACATTAATTTTTCTTTGGATGAGTGTCAAAAGTGTTGTGAATTTGAGGAAGACAACGAGAACACGGATATAGAGAAAATATAATATAATTATAAATTTATTTTAAATATATAAAATATAATAAAAATAAAATAACTAAAAACATAAAATTATAAAATTATAAAATTGGATCATATGAAAATTAGTGGAATTTTGAAGGAGAATTTTCACCCATGTATGTGTAATTTTAAGATCCACCAAATGTCACTATTTATAGGCAAAGTGACAAGAAGGATGTGGACTTACATGGACACCAAGCATGAATAATTACAAGGCACATGGACAACATAAAGGGTGACACATGGCTTTTGAGACACTAAGCAATGGACATCTATTTATTATTATAATGTTCATAATACTCCCCCTTAGATGCCCATATATATATATATGAAATATGCCTCGTTAAAACCTTACTAAGAAAAACCCAATGGGAAAAAACCCTAGTGAAGGAAAAAAGAGTACATATTTCATATAATACATACTTCTAAAAGAATATAATATATTTACTCCCCTCATGAAAACACCACTTAAGATCTCTGAATTACCATATTCCAATATTGTGCACCAATTTTTCAAAAGTTGCAGTTGGTAACGCCTTTGTAAATAAGTCATCCAAGTTATCCTTCGAACAAATTTGTTGTATAGGGACGTCGCTATTTTCTTCAAAATCATTAGTGTAGAAAAGCTTTGGTGAAATATGCTTTATTCTATCTCCTTTAATATATCATCCTTTGATTTGAGCTATGCAAGCTATGTTGTCTTCATATAATATTGTTGGTTGATTTTTATTAGAACACAAGACACACGTTTCACGAATGTGCTGAGTCATTGACCTTAGCCATATACATTCTCGACTAGCCTCATGAATTGCAAATTTTAGCATGATTTGAGGAAGTGACTGTTATAGTCTGTTTCACCAATCGCAATGATATAGCAGTCCCTCTACATGCGAGCAGATAACCTGTTTGAGATCTAGCTTTATGTGGATTAGATAAATATTCAGAATCTGCATAACCAACTAGATCAAAATTTGATTTATTTGAATAAAACAAACCCATACCGATTGTTCCTTGGAGATAATGGAATATATGCTTAATTCTGTTCCAATGTCTTTTTATAGGAGAAGAACTATATCTAGCTAATAAAGTTACTAAAAATGCAATATCTGGTATTGTATTATTAACAAGATACATAAGTGCACCAATTGCACTAAGATATGGTGCTCAAGACCAAGAAGTTCTTCATTATCTTCTCGAGGTCGAAATATATCTTTCTTTATATCCAATGAACAGACTTCCATTGGAATATTTAATGGATGTGCTTTATCCATATAAAATCTTTTCAAAATTTTTCCTGTATAAGTTGACCAATGAATAAATATTCCATCTGTTAAATGCTCAATTTGCAGATCAAGGAAAAATTTTATTTTTCCGAGATCTTTCATCTCAAATTCTTTCTTGAGATATTCTATTGCCTTTTAAAGCTCTTTAGGAGTTCCAATTATATTCAATTTATAAACATATACAATTATAATAGAAAATCCTGATTGTGATTTCTTTATAAAAATACCTGGACATAGGATTATTTTGATATACTTCTTTCAATAAATATCCACTCAGGCGATTGTACCACATCCGTCCTGCTTGTTTCAATCCATATAGTGATCTTTGTAACTTTATTGAATACTATTCCTGGGAATTTGATGTATATGTTAAGGTACCTTAAGTTCTTATGGAATTCTCACATAAATATCATTATCAAGAGATCCATATAAATATGCTGTGACTACATCCGTAAGATACATATCCAAACTTTTATACACAGTCATGCCAATTAAATATCTTAATGTAATTGCATCAATAATAAGAGAATACATCTACTCAAAATCAATACCAGGTCTTTGTGAAAAACCTCGTGCAACTAGTCTTGCTTTATATCTTGTGACCTCATTATTTTCATTTCTTTTCCTCACAAATACCAATTTGTATCCCACAGATTTAACACCTTCTAGTGTTCGGACTACTGGTCCAAAAACCTGATGTTTTGAAAGTGAGTTTAATTTTTCCTCGATTATTTCTTTCCACTGAAGCCAATCTTTTCTATGACGACATTCTTCAAAAGATTTTGGTTCAGGATCCTTGTTTTTAGATATAATATTAAAAGTAATATTATACGCAAAAATGTTGTCAATAATTACATTAATTTGAATCCATCTTTTTCCTATCATGACATAGTTAATTAAAATCTCATTATTATATTTAGGTATTTCACCTTCATCGCGAGTCACGTCGAGGATTTCTTTATGGGTATTTACATCCTCAACCAAGTCTTTTTCACAATTAATTATTTTTCATTTTTGAGGATTTTTATATTTGGAACCCACTAAGCTATCACACTTCTGACGTGTTCCAGACTCATTAGTGACAACTTATTGTGTTGGGATATCGATTTTTTATGGAACATTTGCAGTTGGTATATGTGAATTAGTTACTTTCTTTGCATCTATAAATACATCTTATAATTGATTTACTATATTTTGCAAATGAATTATTTTCTGAACTTCAAGTTCACATTGATCTATACGGAGATTTAAATGAAATAATAATGATGCATTCCATGTAATTTCTTTTTCCAACTTCTCAATTCCTCCCACTAATATTGGAAAATTTGTCTCATTAAAATGACAATCAGCAAATCGTGCAGAACATATATCACCCATCAAGGGCTCAAGATATTTAATAATTGATAGGGAATCATATCTAACATATATTCCTAACCTCCTTTTAGGACCCATCTTGGTGCGTTGTTGTGGAGCAATTGGAACATATACTGCACATCCAAAAGTTCTCAGATGAAAAATATTTGGCTCATGACCATAAGCTAATTGTAATGACGAGTACTTATGATAAGCTACTGGCCTAACGCATATAAGTGACGCTGCATGCAAAATAGCATGTCCCTATATAGATGAAGGAAGCTTAGCTCTCATAAGTAATGGTCTTGCAATTAATTGTAAACGTTTTATAAATGATTCTGCTAAACCATTTTGTGTATGAACATGAGCTACATGATGTTCACCACCTATCTCAATTGACATACAATATTATCAAAAGCTTGGGATGTAAATGCACCAGTATTATCAAGATGAATGGTCTTAATTGTATAATCTGGAAATTGTGCTCTTAACTTAATTATTTGAGCAAGTAATCTTGCAAATGCAAGATTTCGACTTGATAATAAGCACACGTGTGACCATCTACTGGATGCATCTATTACAACCATAAAATATCTAAATTGTCCATTTGGTAAGTTAATGGGTCAACATACATCACCATGAATTCGTTCTAAAAATGCAGATGATTCAGTCCTTACTTTAGCTAGTGATGGTCTAACTATCAATTTTCCTTGAAAGCAAGCATCACATGATAATTCATTAGATTGAAGAATCTTTTGGTTCTTCAATGGGTGTCCATTTGAATTCTCAATAATTCTTCTCATCATTATAAAACCTAGACGACCTAATCGGTCATGCAAAATTTTAAATATATCTGGATTCATGAACTTCAGGTTCATTTTTGCATGTTTTTCGATTACTTATATATGAGTATAACACAATCAAGAAGATAAAGCAGACAACTCTTCCAATATACGTTTTTCCTTTGAGACAGTGGATATGATATATAGATATTCCACATTATTTTTACTATCAATCTTAATATGATAACCATTACAGCGTATATCTTTCAAACTTAGAAGATTTCTCTTCGATTGACTAGAAAACTGTTGGGAATGTCCTTAACTCGCAGTTCGTAAAGCATGTTTACATATTCTATTTATCAATAAAATATTATTGAGTAATTTATTCAATAAAGTTGTTAATATTCCATTTTATTATGAAAATCCAATAAACAAATCAATGGCTATAGTATGAATACTTTAAACATTATGTGGTGACATAAGCAGGATCAAGTTATAGTATATAGCCTAAATAGTCTATAAATATATGGAGGAAATTGAGAATCTCATCCTGGTAACACTATAGGATGCGGACCATTTTGTATGCTGATACAAATGATGTGATCCACAAATCATTCATGTAGAGACATGTGAGTGAAGGCATCCCATGCAATGAATTTGCATAAGACTGGACCTCGAAATAGTCATTTTTCTTTATAACGACGATTTACTATTAGAACTGACTATTTCAAACTAAAATGACCTAGGGTAACTCGATCTTAATTCTGAGCTAATTATGAACTCTTGTTTATTTGGGATTATCCTTTTATCTGCATAGGTGAGAGTAGTCCAACAACACTGCTCAATAAGCCTCCCATTTTGGAGATAAGACCGGATAGATAGCTGGGGACATAGCTATGCAAGATGGAATTCACTCCTACCCGACTTCGGGTTAGCAGATAGGTTGTTCTCTTAAGTATCAATACCTATTCTTGAACAACGGCCCCTGCCCTCTCATGGTAGATAGGAACATGATTTATAAGTTGTATTATAGATCAAATTATTAAATAGAGGGTCAGTGGGAGCTTAAGGAGCAAGGTGTATTTACAGGGGTAAAATGGTAATTTTGACCCAGTTGTAAATATGAATGACCTGTAAAGTATCGACTTACTGATTATGGTTAAATTGGACAAAAATACATCTACAGTGAAGAGAGTGCAAATCAATCATAGTGGTATGTCTTGATAGTTAACGAATAGTAATTAATTTGGTTTAAAGAGTTGAAACCAATTAATTACAAATCGTTAGAGTTCATGATCTATAGGTCCATTGGGTCTCTCTACTAGCTCATAAATTGGATTAAAAAATTGATTTTTTTAGATTAGATTTGAAATTAGGGTTATGAATTTGAAATGTTCAAATTCAATTTAGGGTTTCAATTAATTTTATTTGATACAATTGAAATGTTTAATTTTATCGAAATTAAACGAAATTGGAGAATCAATTAATATTTAAATTATGATTTAAATGTTAATTACATGAAATTGAATTCATTATAGTGGAATTTGTGTTTTATTAATTTAATATTAAGATATTAAATTAATTAAATTAGTTTTATTAGTTAATTGAATTAATTATAAAAACTAAAATTTAAATAAATCAGTTATTTAAATACAAAATTATTTTAATCAATTTGATTGATTAAATTAAAATAATATTTAAAAAATCATAGTGAATTTTTCCAAAATTGGGAAAACCCACTATGGTGATTAAGGAGCTTAATCACCCAATTCCACTTCAATTTCAATAAATTTCTGAAGTAGGTGCTGGCTACCATGCACTCCATCTTCCTACATGTATTTGAGATTATAAATTGAAGCTCAATGCTGAGAAATCAGCAAGCAAACTGAGACTTACACCAAAAGGCTGCTGATATTGAAACCAACCTGGTCTCAAATTCACCTAAATCCAGCTCAATTTGAGTGTTTCCTCTACACAATTTGAAGGAAAATGAATAAGAGGATTTCCATGACCAGCGAAAAGATCATTCCAAATTACAATCATATATGAACTTTAATTTTACAGTCATAAACAGAAACATACGGTTATGCATTAATTACAGAAATTACAGAATAATATGTAAAAGATCCAGGACAAAAGCTACACATTTTTGTAGACTCATCGCTAAGCTCCTTGATCACGAACGCTCGACCACAGCAACACCTGAACGCTCATCCAACATGATTGCTACACTGCACGAACACCGCACACTCGAACTCAGCGATCGCCTAGGTCACGAGCATCCCGATCAACACGAACGACCTCCACAAAACCTTGACAGTGTCGAGTTGAGTATGACACCACCAAGAAGACTACCTTGGTATTCTCGGTGTGAGAATCCAAAGAGTGGCCTCTGTATGAACTTGGTTTGAAGCAAAAGACAGAGGAAACAACAATTGTGTAAACGATTGAGCAAGTGGGAGATGGCAGAACCTATCGTATAGGTCGATGCCCAATCCTTAGTAAAAGCTAAGCAATCGTCTAGCAAAAGCTATGCAATCATTTAGCTCATCGCTTAGCTGAGTGTCTGTCGCTTACAAACACCACGATCGTTTACCTTATCCAAGCTGTCGATCAGTAAATCTTATTTACTTGACAACTTCCGTGAGAAATTTTTCGAGAGAGGAATTCCCAAATTCACAAAATTCAACCTTGTAAAATCTTACTAAAATTAGGAAAACATTTTTCCTTTTATCTAATGATTACCATGAAACCACCAATAACCTCTCACTCAAATGGTTAATAGAGAAAGAGAGATAATTATCCAATAATTAATATTATCATACATATAAATGATAACCAACTTATCATACTATATTTATAACCTATAGTTTTAATATTTAATCTCATGAAACATACAAATCATAGCTCTTTTTCTATTCCATGGTACTTATTGAAAATCTCATTTACATTAATCTTCTACTAGATGTATCTCATACATCATATCGATCATATCATATATAATCGAATTACCTCTTGTCAATTTGAACATTTCAAATCAATACCAAGAACTGATCCTCAACTGAATCCATTGAGCTACCAAGAAGATCTTATGAACCTGTAGCTCAAAGCTCCAACAGTACATGAAATTGACTAAACTCTTTAGTCACGGGATCCACCATCCGTTAACTACCAGGAACTCCACTAAAGACCGACGACTGAACTTTCCTTACCACAGATATATTATATGTCCATCTTATCCAATTAATAGTGCGACAACCCTTCACAGATCGCTCGTAAGTACAACTCGGCCAATAACCGTTATGCCTCTATAGTTACATCTAACTCCTTAAGTACCACTGATCCCTCTAATGATCATAAGTGATAGTCCTACTATGATTGAGTCCTCTCTTCCAAAGAGAAGTTGTGGCCACTATGTTCAAGCCTCGGAATCAGCCCTTAAAGGAGCAATCTCTCTACTTATCCCTGCTTCAAGAAAAGAGTGAATTCCATCTTGTGGATTGAGTTCCCGGCTCCCAAATCAGACAAGTCCTCAAAAAGGTAGGCATGTTGAGTTGGCAATCTGGCCACTCTTACCCATACTAATCAAAGGGTCGCCCTCAAAGGCAGGAGTTTCCAAAACACTCAGGAATGAGGTCGTGTCACCTATGGTCGTTTAGGTGAGATGTAAGTCTCTAGAATCAACGGCGTTATATACAGAGTCTAGTTCTCCCGTGGTCCGATCTCATACAAACTCTTTGTATAGGACACCCCCACTCACATGTCTCCACATGAATGGTCAGTGTCTACCATCTATAGTAGTTTTCAACACTTGCATACCTCTACAAAATAGGTTGTATTCGTAATGTCACCAGGATCAGGTATCTCACCTTAATCCTTATACTACATACCTATTTAGGTTATCACTTAAGTCATGATCCAATTGTATATCACATATACATGTTTAAGTTTACATAAGATAACCATTGAGCTTTGTTTTTTGGATAAGAGTAAATGCCAGAATGAAATAACAATTATTTTATTCATAAAACAATGTGTATCATTACAAACAATGAGACTTCAAGAGAATTAGAACATCAATCCCAACAATTTCCCACTTGTCCTAATGCCTCAAGAGACTAATGTACAATACAATATAACACATGTACAATATATAATACACTAGGGCATATCCCAGTATCATCTCCAACTTGCCCTAGACAAGATGCCGCATGTCCCGTAGACCCAGACTCTCCAGGTGACCCTTGAACACTTTAGCCGTGAGAGCTTTTGTAAATGGATCAGCAACGTTGTGCTCCGACGCGATCTTCGTGACTATCACATCACCGCGATGCACAATCTCCCTGATCTAGAGGTATTTTCGTTCTATGTGCTTAACCCGACGATGACCCCGAGGCTCCTTCGAATTCGCCACAGCCCCACTGTTATCACAATATAGAGTGATAGAAAAATCTATATTTGGAACCAAATCTAAAAGAAATTTCCTCAGCCAAACAACCTCCTTAGCTGGTTCACAAGTGGCTATGTATTCGGCTTCCATAGTGGAGTCATTGATGCACCCTTGCTTGATGCTTCGCAAGACTACAGCCTGTCACACCCCCTCCTAGATTACCCTTCTTAATCTAGAAGTGAATATGACGACAGTAGTTACCAACCCTTTTGTGGCATTTACTGCCTAACTAACATCCTTAACCTACTTAGATTCCTAGAATACATATATAACATTCACCAAACTAATGAAACTTTAAAAATAACCTCAGAACACCAGGGATCAACAACAACATAATTACATCATATTAACACATACAGAGTTCAACGGTCCCAATATACTTTACTAGTCCTTAATATGAGCAACACATATGTACAAACATTTATAGAGTAAACACCTAAAACTTTTCTCTAGACTTTGGACTTTTAACTAGAGTCCTTGAGTGGCAGAGTAGGATGACAGCTAACCTCTGGGGAGATGACCAGTACCTGGGAAAAGAAAAACATTTGAAAGAATGAGCTACTCACCCAGTGAGTGACTTAATAAAAACATAAATCTCATGCTTAAACTGAAAGCTTGAAAACATAATACTGTAACTAAAATATGCCAAGCAAACGTGTACATAAAACTTTTAAAACCATTGTATCTGAAAATTGAATCTTAGTTAAGAATGAACATCCATCAATCTCTTCATACTGAACTATGGCTAGGAGAGACCCCTACGTCGATCTCTTAATTGAACTACCTACGTGCATGTGTTGTTTACTAAGTACCGTCAACACCTTAGTTACATTTACTCAGATACCTTCCTTACCTTCAACATCCGACTAACTTAAGCTATCATGTTCTCGAAGAGCATTAAAAAAATAGTTTTCAAATATAGCATAGAAATATCTTTAGGATACTTTTCCTACCTTTAGTATCCTTTTTCATTGTGTTTAGGAATACCAACACATATACTTTGATAACCTTAGGTATTTAAAACATAGTACATCAAGCTTCATTCAACCTTAGCTTTAACCTTAACGCATGCTCAAGAACATTAAGAGCACATATGCTTTAAAACATAATACAAATACTTGTAACATAAATATGTCATAGAATCTTCTTTTGAAAACTACCATGGTTCAACCATTGTACCAAAGCATATTTCATAAACTTTGTAACTAGCATGCGTTTATAAACTTTAGAGAAATGCGTTGCTTGGAACTTCTTGTAAAATAACCAACATAGAAGCAACTGTTAATAAAGCATGGATTATTTAAATATTTATAAATCATTTATAGTCACTCACAGGTCCTTCAAGTTTTCTTCCTTAGGCTTGATAGGCTTTTCCAATGGGAGTTGAACCTACACATATAAGCATACTACTTAGTGTTTACATTAGCCTTCCTTTTAGGCCGACTCAATAAATCAAGCTGACATGCCACACCATCACATTGTGCCTCCTACCATTCACTTTGAGGGTCAGACAATTAGCCAATTTGAAGGGATTGGGTGTCAAAAGAATGCACCCTTTGATAGCCCACACTTCCCACACCTTAGAAAAATTTTGGAGCATCAAACTGCAAATTCAATTCCAACAATTCATAACTAAATTTCCAGAACTAATCTCAAAGAAATTCCTTCTACAAACTTGCTTAGAATAAAGTTATAAGCATTACCTTAAAATTTCAGCTCAAAATTCCTCGTTGTTTGATTTGGAGATTCAAATCTTCATCATTGGCCCCAATTTAAGCAGCTGCCTGCTTGTTCAACAACTTCCAGTTCAAACTTGAAAAATATATGACTCGCATTCCAGGCCTCATCTTAAAAAGTTTCATTCTACAAAGTTGTTTATAATTGATATTACCTCAAACTTTTAGCTAAAAAGTCTTCGTGATTCGTCCTGGAGCTTCAATTCTTTATTGATGGCCTAGATTCACTCGAGAAACAAACCCTTCGTCTTTATTTTGCTCCTCCGGCCATATTCCGGTGAGCTTTCCCTCCAGCAGCACAGCCACAGAAAATAGACACACAGAGCTTTTGAATGCCACTGAAATTACACGAATAGCCCAAGTAATGTGTTCAAATTAATTAAATGAATTTGGCCTTCCTTCCAATGCGACCACCAAACTACTTGCATGAATTCTCCTTGGGCCACGTAGCCCACTAATGAAGATTAATGGCTGAAATTCAACGAATATTTACTTTAAATTTTATATCCTAATGTAGTATTTAATAATTTACTTGATGGGTATAATATTTTTCTTTTGAAAGAAAAATTCTTAATTTCTCACTTTCTCTATTTTGGGAATTCCAACAAATATAGTTCTACATTTTAATTAACCTCTCTCCTTAGTATAGTTAACCCACATTCAAAATTCTTCACTAACTTGTGTTTGATTCCTCATCTCCAAGCCCATTACATGAGCTCCATCCTTAGTCAACATTTAGTGAAATCCAGCCGATCAATTTACCCTTCATTCACTTTGCCACCTAGGTCATCTACCACATCATGGCTTCCTTCTTTCTTTTATAACTCCTAAGACATGATTTCATCATAGCTCATTAGAAGAATCACGTTACCTACTCTTACTTAAATTAATTAGGATTCGAGTTTTACACAGCCCTTCCATTCAGAGTGAAAACTGACCCCGATGTCGATTTGCGAGAATCTTTATCGGTCTGAAAGTCAGAGTCCGTGTATCCTGTAAGGATCAGATCCTTATCTCCATACACGAGGATGTAGTCCCTTGTTCTCTGAAGATACTTGAGGATCGTCTTGATCGCTATCCAGTGATCAAATATTGGATTGGACTGATACTAACTGACAATCCCTACTGCATAGCAAATGTCGGGTCTGGTACACAACATTGCATACATTAAGCTTCCTACAACTGAAGCATAGGGAATCCGTCTCATCTCCTCAACCTCTTGAGGTGTCTTAGGACATTGATCCTTAGACAAAATGGTTCCATGTCTGAAGGGTAACAAACCCCTCTTGGAATCCTACATTCTTTACCTGATCAACATTTGATTGATGTATGATGCCTGAGACAGGGCTAACCGTTTGTTCTTATAAATTCAAATGATCTAGATCCCTAGAACATATTGCGCCTCACCCAAATCTTTCATTTGGAATTGGGCAGCTAGCCACTTCTTTATGTCAGTCAGATACCCTATATTATTCCGAATGAATAGGACATCATCCACATACAGTACCATGAAAGCTATTGAGTTGTTGATGATCTTCTTGTATACACAAGGCTCGTCAACATTCTGATCAAAGCCAAAGACTTGACCGCAGTGTCAAATCTAATGTTCCATGATCGAGATGCTTGTTTCATCCCATAAATGGACCTATTATGCTTGCAAGTTCTTTGCTCTTGATTTGAACCTATGAACCCCTGTGGTTGAGTCATATAGATGGTCTCCTCAAGATTACCATTAAGAAAGGCAGTCTTGACATCCATTTGCCATATTTCATAATCATAAAATGTAGCTATGGACAGGAGAATCCTGATAGACTTGAGCATGACAACAGGTGAGAAAGTTTCCTCATAGTTAACTTCCTCGACCTGGGTATAACCCTTTTCCACAAGTCGAGCCTTAAAGGTTTGCAATTCCATGTTCACAATTTTGCTGAGGTGTACCAGGGGTCGAAAGTTAGGACACAATACCATGTTCTATCATATAGTTTTGAAATTGAAGGTCTATATACTCTCCACCACGATCAAATCGTAGTGTTTTTATCTTCTTACCTAACAAGTTTTCAACTTCAGCCTTATACTCCTTGAACTTGTCAAGCACCTTAGACTTACATTGCATTAGGTAGAGATACCTGAACCTTGAATAATCATCTATGAAAGAGATGAAATATTCATACCCACCCCGAGTTCTAACATTCATCGGACCATAGAGGTCTGAATGTACAAGCTCCAAGGCTTCCTTGACTCTGTAACCTTTTCCAATAAAAGGTCGTTTGGTCATCTTTCCTTCGAGGCATTATTCACATACCGACAAGGAGTTTTCTTCTAAACTCTTTATAAGTCCACTTTTCACCAACTTCTCAATTCTATTGAGGTTGATGTGACCTTAGATGCCAAAGATGGGTGTTTTCCTTAGGAGAAACCTTTGATCTTTTAGTTGTTGTTGCCGTACTGAACATTTCGGTGTTAAACAAGGCTTTTATGACTAACGGCCTTAGTACATATAAGTTACTTTCCATTGAACCATAACCAATCTCTGTTTCATTCTTCAAAATAAGCACTTTATTCTTAGAAAAAGAGACAGTATACCCTTATTCAATAAGACAAGAAACCGAGATTAAATTCTTCTTAATATGCGGAACTATGAAAACATTATCCAGTAATAGATAACGTTCCTTGTCAACAAATAACATCAACCTGCCTACAGCAACAGCTGAAACAACCTCACCAGTACCGACTCATAGAGTCATCTTTCCCTATGTCAACATTTTCCAGGAACTGAATCATTGGTAAGAGGAACTGACATGATTGGTAGCACCCGAATCAAGGATCCAACCAGAATCATCATTCTCTACCAAACACGTCTCCAAGACCAATAAATCAAATTTACTGCCTTTTCTTTTCTTTTGAAAAGTAGTGGGATTAGTGTCAGAACAACTGACACTACTGGTTTTTTCATCCATCCCTTTATGCTAAAAAAGTAAGAACTAGTGTTCAAACATATCTTGCAATGAGTCCATGATCTCACATGCAATGACCATGTTCTCAACCCTTTTGGCCAAAACATCAGGTATGTTAGCCAAAATGTGAAGTCTCGCCAATGAATTAGCCTTTCTCCAAACCTCATATGCATTGCGAGCACTTCACGGTGCATCAAGGGTCGGAACTTGAGAACACTCCTCAACCATGAAAAATACGAGGTCGTTTGCCACGAAATACGTTTCACATGAGTCTTTCCACTGTATGTAGTCGTTCAATTAAAAGCACTAAACATAAATACTAACGAGTTGCTGAAAAGGACAAACACATTGACCTACAATAGGTTTTAAGAAAATACCTATTGTAAAACGAAACAATGTCCAATAAGGTTTTAACAAAACTAATATGAACCCCATGTGACATCTAGTTTCGCAATGATACTTCAAAGGTTTAGGACAAAAGCCACCAAAGAGAGGTCAGTTATTCCTTATCTGAATTGAGAAGGTCTCAACCAGTCATTAATACCAGAACAACTCTTGTTATATAACGGCTATCCATCATTGATTTGGCCAAGCGATCATTAACTTACTTAATAATCTCCCGTAAGTGTGACCTGCCATTTTAGGCCCTAGAGATCCGCCCCAAGTAGCCAATCCGAAGAGACAAAATCCGATTGGGGCAAAACCTAAAGCGACCCTATCCATTTCTGGAGTTCACCTTGATCTTGTCCCACTGCACAAAACCCATCCGAAGAGGGACGCTCCCAGGGCGCCATGAGGGGGTACAGAATGATCTCACAGTGTGAACCAATGACAAAGACCATAGGACATGTTGACACACACCCTTCACCCACTTACTATAAACACTCTCTCTATCCACCTTGATATTGACTCATGCAAACACCATCCAAAGGGGGATGCTCCTAGGGCACCATGATGCCAAGCATGAATCTCACGGTGTGAACATTCAGGGAGAAACGTGAGTCGAATCATAAACATATCAGATACATCTCTTCCTCCCACTGAGTATTTTATACATAGGGTTTAGCTTACTTAGAAAAAACACAGCTAAGGATTTTAACTAAGTGAATTTTAAGTTTGCCCAAGAGTAACTTTTACCTTGGATAGTTAAATAACTTTTGATCATCATCCATTAAACTCTTTAACGGAGTCTTTGACCAAATTGTTGCATGCTTGTTGAAAATCTATCTAATTTACCTTTCCAGGTAGGTTCCCAGGTAGGGGTGTTACATTTTCGTCAACTTAAGAACCCCAGCCTAGCCAAAACCCGCCTTAGACAAAAGGTCCCTTATATATAGATTTAAAACAAATTTAATCTTTTACGCCAATCAATTTAATCCTATAAACGGATTTTAAAAGATTAATCTAGGTTACTAAACTCTTTAGAACCATTTGAACTTGGGTTTATCTCAACGTAATTTTAAAACTCTTTTAAAAACTTGAGTTCACCCTAAGTCCATATGCAACTCTTTCTAATTGATTTTAGGTCTAATTTCCTTTATAACACTTATAAACGAAAACAACTAAAACCACAATGCTAAGCTAAGAAATGCAAGGCATTCATACAATTATAAACAACCTAAGTGTCATGCTCAATGCATTGTTCATTCATTGCTACTTCATTTATATAACACTTATACAAAAAACCAATGAAACAAGCATAACATGCTTCCATTCACCCTTAGACTATAACATTTATAATAAAAGGATGATGCATGATAATGTTCACTACATGCAAAATATAATTCTTATATTTCATGATGCATGCACATGCTTTCATGTTTTCTTCATGCTGGATTATAACATTTATAATACATGATGCATGAATAATTTCACAACCTAAGGTGGGTTATAAGCTATATGTCAAACACTTTGCCATATAAGCACCATACATCATATGTATAATAAGTAAATGTTGATGAACCAGGTAGAATTGCCTTAAAATCACAAAATTAAAGCTAACTATTACAAAAACAAGGAGTCTCTGATTCAAACAGGCGAACCGGGTCTTGAACCGCTCGGGCGAAGTAACGCGTCTCCAACCATCATGTACTAAACTCCCCGTGATTGTCTACAAGATAAAACAAACATTTCGCTCTATTGCTTAACAACGCTCTCAGAGCTAAAGAACCGTTTAGCAAATACTACACGATCGTCTACCTTTTACTAAGCGATGAAGCCTGAGCTATGCGATTGCTTAACACGCCCCGCATAATGCACGCCTTATGCGATCACGTTTACAATGCAGCAAAGCACCATCACCTAAACGATCACTTAGCAAACGCCTTAGTATCATATACCGCGTGATCGTGTAGGTAGTAACTAAGCGATGAGGCTTGCTAACTGCATGATCATCTAGCATGTGCCTTTTACTAAACGACGAGTATCACATGCTCCCACTACGATCGTCTACCTCCAGCACCTACGCGATTGGGCAACCAATGCTGCGATAGAGTAAACGATTTACCCCATTGCTTAGCGTTAGCTAAACGATCGTTTAGTAAATACTACACGATGGTATAGAAAAATCTACACGATCACTTAGATAAATCCCAACGATTGTTTACCTTAGGCTACATAATACAACCAACTCTTGGCCTTCTTCCTTGTTGAGAACCACATCTCCATGCTTCAAAAATTCATCATGAACGACTCGACTAACTCAAACTCTTTGAATTACAGGCTCGATAACATGTTAATTACGCCCAAAAACACAAGGGCCCTTGCAAATTAACAATTTGTAATTGAAGAAAGCTTTAAACAAAAGGCAATTAAACCCGAAAACATTCATCAACTCTAACCACAAATGTAGTAAACTCACCAAGACTGTAAAATAATTTCAAAGCAGAATTGTAATTTGGAATATCAGAACAACCTGGCTCTGATACGAATTGAAGGAAACCGAACATGAGGATTTCCATGAGCAGCGAAAAGATCATTCCAAATTACAATCATATATGAACTTTACAATTACAGTCATAAATAGAAACATATGGTTATGCATTAATTACAGAAATTACAACATGATATGTAAAAGATCAAGGACAAAAGCTACACACTTTTGTGGACTCATCGCCATACTCCTTGATCACGAACGCTCGAACACGACAACACCTGAACGCTCATCCAACATGACTGCTACACTGACGAACACCACACACTCGAACTCAGTGATGGCCTAGGTCGTGAACACCCCGATCAACACGAACGGCCTCCACAGAACCTCAACAATGTCGAGTTGAGTATGACACCACCAAGAAGGCTACCTTGGTATTCTCTGTGTGAGAATCCAGAGAGTGGGCTCTGTGTGGACTTGGTTTGAGGAAGAAGATGGAGGAAACAACAATCGTGTAAACGATTGAGTAAGTTGGAGATGGCAGAACCTATTGTATAGGTCGATGCCCAATCGTTTAGCAAAAGCTAAGCGATCGTCTAGAAAAAGCTATACGATTTTTTAGCTCATCGCTTAGCTGAGTGTCTGTCGCTTACAAACACTCCACGATCGTTTACCTTATCCAAGCTGTCACTTATTAAATCCTATTTACTTGACAACTTTCGTGAGAAATTTTTCGATAGAGGATTCTCAAATTCACAAAATTTAACCTTATAAAATCGTACTAAAATTAAGAAAACATTTTTCCTTTTATCTCACGGTTCCCATGAAACCACCAATAACCTCTAACTCAATTGGTTATTAGAGAAAGAGAGATAATTATCCAATAATTAATATTATTATAAATATAATTGATAACCAACTTATCATACTATATTTATAACCTATAGTTTTAATATTTCATCTCATGAAACATACAAACCATAACTCTTTTTCTATTCCATGGTACTTATTGTAAATCTCATTTACATTAATCTTCCACTAGATGTATATCATATATCATACCGATCATATCATATATAATCGAATTACCTCTTGTCAATTTTCATCCTCAACTGAATCCATTGAGCTACCAAGGGGATCTTATGGACCTGTAGCTCGGAGCTCCAATGGTACGTGAATAACTGACTAAACTCTTTAGTCACGTGATACACCATTCGTTAACTGCCAAGCACTCCACTAAAGACCGACAGTTGAACTCTCCTTACCACAGATATATTATATGTCCATCTTAACCAATCAACAGTGGGACAACCCTTCACAGCTCGACCAATAATCGTTATGCCTCTATAGTTACATCTAACTCCTTAAGTACCACTGATCCCTCTAATGAACATAAGTGATAGTCCTACTATGACTGAGTCCTCTCTTCCGAAGAGAAGCTGTGGCCACTATGTTCAAGCCTCAGAATCAGCCCTTAAGGGAGCAATCTCTCTACTTATCCTTGCTTCGGGAAAGAAGTGAATTCCATCTTGTGGATTGAGTTCCCAGCTCTTAAAGCAGACAAGTCCCCAAAAAGGTAAACATGTTGAGTTGGCAATCTGGCCACTCTCACCCATACTAATCAAAGGACTGCCCTCAAAGGCAGGAGTTCCCAAAACACTCAGGATTGAGGTCGTGTCACCTATGGTCGTTTAGGTGAGATGTAAGTCTCTGTATCAATGACGTTATATACAGAGTCTAGTCCTCTTGTGGTATGGTCTTATACAAACTCTTCGTATAAGACACCCCCGCTCGCATGTCTCCACATGAATGGTTAGGATCTACCATCTATAGTAGTTTACAACACTTGCAAACCTCTGCAAAACGGGCCGAATCCGTAGTGTCACCAAGATCAAGTATCCCACCTTAATCCTTATAATACAGACCTATTTAGGTTATCACTTAAGTCATGATCTACTTGTATATCACATATACCTGCTTAAGTTTACATAAGATAACCGTGGAGCTTTATTTATTGGATATGAGTAAATGCCAGAATGAAATAACAATTATTTTATTCATAAAACAATGTGTATCATTATAAACAACGAGACTCCGAGAGAATTAGGACATCAATCCCAACATAATCCTCACTTGAGATAGTAGAGAAGATCTTGGTGGTTGTCTACTTGAAGATTCAAGCTCAAATTCGTGGATTTCTTACTGAATTAGTGGAGTTTTCATCAAAGGTAATGTATAACTCAAACTCCCTTGTAATATAGTTATGAGTAGCATGTTTTAAACTCAAATTAAGTGTAGTCAGAGTGTTTATTGATTCTGATTTCTTTTGTTGCATGTTATCTAACTCTATCTAACCTCGGATACTTATTAATCTAGCATTGCAAAAATAATTTCTGGCTAAGTGTTAGTCGTGAAGAGTGGTAGCTGAGCATCGAGTAAGCATAGGGCAGGCATCAAGTAAATGGCACCGAGCGTCGAGTATGAGCGATTGAGTAAGGGTCGAGCATCGAATATAAGCAATCAAGGAAAGGTCGAGCATCGAGTATAAACGATCGAGGAAGGGTCGAGCATCAAGCATAAGTAATTTAGGCAGGGTCGAGCGTCAAGTATGAGCAATCAAGGGAGGGTCGCGTGTCGAGTATGAGCGATCAAGTAGGGAACGTGCATCGAGCAAGCCATTCAACACCGAGTTTTCCATCGAGTATCGAGTCCTTCCCATCGAGTATTCAGAAGATAACCATTGAATTTTCCATCGAGTAATGACCCTTCCATCGGGTTTTTCCAGCGAGGATTGAATTTTCTCAAAACGCTGAGTTTTAAAATTTTCTTTTAGTTATCCAGACAGATGGCTTAATCTATGCCCTTAATCTCCACTAGTGGGTGAGGTGGCTTACGGAGATTTCATGCAAAAAGTGCTAGACGGTAGAATAAAAAGGGAGGAGAACTTCAAGAGCTCATTTTGGAAGATTCCTTTGAGTAAATCAGACAATCTTGGTACCGTTGGAAAGCTCTATGAGTCTAGTTCATGAAATCGAGTCTTTGGAAGGGATTTCTCGCCAGAAAGAGGGCTGGAGAAAGAAGGAAGAGACGAAGGTTCTTTTTTGGGTGGTTTTGGGCACTCGACGAAGGATCATAGATCTATGCCTAACCACTTGGATTTTCAAGCTGACATTTTAAGGTATTATTATTATCACCATTTCAGGAAAGTTTGTAGAAGGAACTTTTGGAAGATAAGGTATGGGGTTTGAGTTACATATTTTGGAATTTAAACCTAGAATCTTTGTTCGAGAAGAGAGTTACGGTTTAGGGCCTTCGAGAAAGATTTAAAGGCCCAAGTCAAACCACAAGGAGTTTTACACTAAAAATTTGAGGTAACTTTGTTAACAAAATTATGAGTATGTTTGAAAAAGTAACTTTCTTAAAATGAGTTCTGGGTTTTGAGTTATTGACGTTAGAAGTTGAATCTGGAATTTGTGGACGAACATGCAATTTCTTGCTAAGTGTGAGCTTGGTTTAAAAAGAGTAGTCTCAAAAGGCAGACCACAATAGTAACTAAAAATTCTTACTCTTATGTGTAGGAGCGACATTCATTGGAGAGGCCTACCAAGCCTATGAAAAATCAAGCCTATAGACCCGTGAGTGACTAAGTGTTTTAAAAAATATATATATAAAAGAAGCATGCGTTCCAAATGGATTTCATGCTAGGGTTTATAGGTTTTCCAAGCAACTAAAGTTTATAATTATGTTTTTAAAGGATTCATGGCATTTCTTAAGCATGATGTTTTACATTATTTAAATGAGTTTTACTAAGTCTAGCGCATGTTAAGGTTTAGTGATAAGGTATTGCCAAACTACATGTTTATAATTCGTGAAGCATGCGTGTTGAATTGTGATAATGCTTTTATGGTGGAAGCTAGGTAAGTGCTATGCCTAAAGCTTATTGTACCCAAATCTTCTATGAATGTTACGATTCTAATAAACCGAAAATCGAAGGTATAGAAGGTATCCGAGGAAATACCTAAGGTGTTGACTGTACTTAGTATACTCCACGTGCACGTAGGTAGTTCTATATGAGAGGCTAAAGTATGGGTCTCTTGGCCACAATCATTATAATGGGACCGAAGAATGGGTCTCATGGCCATGAATGGACATTGAGAGCTTGAGCTACGAGAGCTCGCTCTCAACTAAAGTTTGATAGTGTTTTTGGTTATGATGCTAGGATTAATGTATGATACTACGTAAGTTACTTGAGATTAATTCCAGCATGTTTATATGTCTTAAATAATGTGTATGAACGGCTTGAGATGAACTGTTTCTATGAGTCACTCACTGGGACACCAGCTCATCATTTTCAAAAGTTTTCCTTTTTCCTAGGTAGCGGTCAGATTCCTCAAGGTTGAACCTGTTGGGATTAGTGTCCTAGTTCTCCCAAAGTCTCATTGTTTGTAATGATACACATTGTTTTATGAATAAAATAACTATTATTTCATTCTAGCATTTACTCATATCCAATAAGTCTGTAGTTTACATTGTTATCTTATGTAAACTTAAGCATGTATATGTGATATACAAGTGGATCATGCCTTACGTGATAACCTAAATAAGTCTGTAGTACAAGGATTAAGGCGGGATATCTAATCCTTACAGATACGGCCCGCTTTCTAAAGGTTTACAAGTGTTGTAAACTACTATAGATGGTAGATCCTGACCATTCATGTGGAGACATGCGAGCGAAGGTATCCTATACAAAGAGTTTATATAAGACTAGACCACGAGATGACTAGACTCTATATATAACGCCGTTGATACTGGAGACTTGCATCTCACCTAAACGACCATAGGTGACATGACCTCGATCTTGAATGTTTTGGGAACTCTTGCCTTTGAGGGTGGTCCTTTGATTAGTATGGGTTAGAGTGGCTAGATTGCAAACTCAACATGCCTACCTTTTTAGGGACTTGTCTAATTTGGGAGCTGGGAACTCAATACATATGGAATTCACTCATTCCCTGAAGCAGGGGTAAATAGAGAGATTGCTCCATTAAGGGCTGATTCTGGGGCTTGAACATTATGGCCACAACTTCTCTTTGGAAGAGAGAACTTATTCATAGTAGGACTATGACTTATGTTCATTAGAGGATTCAGTGGTACTCAAGGAGTCATATGTATGTACAGGGGAATAACGGTTATGGGCCGAACTGTACTTACGAGCGATCTGTGAAGAGTTGTCGCACTGTTGATTGGTTAAGATTGACACATAATATATTTGTGGTAAGGAGAGTTCAACTGTCGGTCTTTAGTGGAGTGCTTGGCAGTTAACGGATGGTGGATCCCATGACTAAAGAGTTTAATTAGTTATTCGCGTATTGTTGGAGCTTCGAGCTATAGGTCCACAAGGTCCCCTTGCTAGTTCAATAGATTAAAGTTGAGGATCAATTCTTGATGTTGATTTGAAATGTTCAAATTGACAAGAGGTAATTCGATTGTATATGATATGATCGGTATGGTGTATGAGATACATCAAGTGGAGTATTAATGTAAATGAGATTTACATTAAGTGCCATGGAATAGAAAAAGAGTTATCGTTTATATGTTTCATGAGATGAAATATTAAAACTATAGGTTATAAATATATTATTGTAAGTTAGTTATCGTTTATATTTATAATAATATTAATTATTGGATAATTATATCTTTTTCTATAATAACCAATTTAGTGGGAGGTTATTGTTAGTTTCATGGTAACCGTGAGATAAAAGGAAAAATGTTTTCCTAATTTTAGTAAGAAGCAAAGATTTGGGATTTTCAATCTCGAAAAATTCTCATGAAAAAGTTGTCAAGTAAATGAGATTTACTAAGCGATAGCTTGGAGTTAGCTAAATGATCTTAGAATGTTCTTAGGTGATAGACACTCAGCTAAGCGATGAGCTAAACAATCACATAACTTTTTCTAGACGATCGCTTAACGTTTCCTAAATGATTGGGCACCGACCTATACGATAGGTTCTTCCATCTCCCACTTGCTCAATCATTTACACGATTGTGTTTTCTCCTTCTTTCTACCTCAAACCAAGTCAACATAAGGCCCACCCTATGGATTCTCACACCGAGAATACCAAGGTAGCCTTCTTGGTGGTGTCATACTTAACTCGACACTATTGAGGTTCTGTGGAGGCCGTTCATGGTGTTTAGGGTGTTCGTGACCTTGGCGATCGCTTAGTTTGAGTACGCAGTGTTCGTGTAGTGTAGCAGTCGTGTTGGATGAGCATTTGTATGTTACTGTGTTTCTATGATTGAGCGTTCGTGATCAAGGAGCTTGAAGATGAGTGTACAAAAGTGTGTAGATTCTTATCCTTGATTTTTTGTATAGCATGCTGTAATTTCTGTATTTTAGCATAACCGTATGTTTTTGTTTGTGATTGTAATTGTAAAGTTCATATACGATTGTAATTTTGAACGATCTTTCTGCTGCTCATGGAAATCCTCGTGTTTGATTTCCTTCAATTGGTATTAGAGACAGGTTGTTCTGATATTCCAAATTTCAATTCTGTTTTGAACTTCTTTTATAGTCTTGGTGGGTTTTCTACATTTGTGTTTAATTGTTAAATGAATTTGTGGATGGAGTGGATGAGGGTTTAATTGCCTTTGTTTAAACTTTCTTCAATTACAAAGTGTTAATTTGTAAGGGCCCTTATGTTTTTTAGGCGTAATTATCTTGCAATCGAGTCTATAATTCAAAGAGTTTGAAATAGTTGAGTCGTTCATGATGAAGTTTCGAAGCATGGAGATGCAGTTCTCAATGAGGAAGAAGACCAAGAGTTGGTCATATCTTGTAGCCTAAGGTAAACGATCGTTAGGATTTATCTAAGTGATCGTGTAGATTTTTCTATACGATTGTGTAATATTTACTAAATGATTATTTAGCTAATGCTAAACGATGGGTTAATTCGTTTACTCTATCGCGTAGCGTTGGTTTCCCTGTCACGTAGACGATCGTAGTGGGAGCATATGATGGTCATCGTTTAGTAAAAGGTGCACACTAGACGATTGCATAGTTAGCTTGCTTCATCGCTTAGTTACTACCTACATGATCGTGCGGTATACGATACGAAGGCGCTCGCTAACGATCGTGTAGGCGATGGTGTTTTTCCACATCGTAATCATTTAAACGATTGCGTCAGGCTGGTGTTGTGCGGAGCGCGCTAGGCGATCACATACCTTGGGCTTCATCGCTTAGTAAAAGGTACACGATCATTGCTAAACGATCGTTTAGCTCTAGGAGCTTTGGTAAACGATAGAGCAAATTGTTTGTTCTTTCGTGTAGATGATCGCGGGGAGTTTAGTTCACGAGGGTTGGTGACGCGTTGCTTCGCCTGAATGGTTCAAGACTCAGTTCGCCTATTTGAACCAGAGACTCCTTGGTTTTGTAATAGTTAGCTTTAAATTTTTGTGGATTTGAGGCAAGTGTACCCAGTTCATCAACATTTGTTAATTATACATGTCATATATGGATTATATACCAAAGTGTTTGACATATAGTTTAAAACACACCTTAGGTTGTGCAATTATTTATGCATCATGCATCATAAATGTTATAATCTAGCATGAAGAAATTACATGAAAGCATGTGCATGCATCATGAAATATAAGAGTTATATTTTGCATGTAGTGAGTATTATCATGCATCATCCTTTTATTTTAAGTGTTATAGTCTAAGGGTGAATGGAAGCATGTTATGCTTGTTTCATTGTTGTTTTGTATAAATGTTACATAAAAGAAGTAGCAATGAATGAACAATGCATTGAGCATGACACTTAGGCTATTTATAATCGTTATGAATGTCTTGCATGTGTTAGCTTAGCATTTTCGTTATGGTTTTTTCCGTTTATAAGTGTTATAAAGGAAATTAGAACTAAAATCGATAAGAAAGAGTTGCATGCGAACTTAGAGTGAACTCAAGTTTTTTTAAAAGGGTTTTAAAATTGGATTGAGATAGACCTAAGTTCAAATGATTCTAAAGAGTTTATTAACCTAGATTAATCTTTTAAAATCGGTTTGATAGGATTAAATTGGTTGGCATAGAAGATTAAATTTGTTTTAAATCTATCTATAAAGGACCTTTTGTCTAAGGCGGGTTCTGACTAGGCTGGGGTTCTTAAGCTGATGGAAACGGAACACCTCTACCTTGGAACCTACCTGGAAAGGTGAATTAGATAGATTTTCAACAAGCATGTGACATTTGATCAAAGACTTCGTTAAAGAGTTTAATGGATGATGATTAAAAGTTGTTTAACTATCCAAGGTAAAAGTTACTCTTGGAAAAACCTAAAAGTCACTTAGTTAAAATCCTTAGCCGTGTTTTTTCTAAGTAAACTAAACTCTAGGTTATAAAATACTCAGTGGGAGGATGAGATGTATCTGATATTGATGCATTATTTTATTGAATGGAAATACAGATGATATGCGTTGATGAACTTGCGTTGCACACTTAAGTTTCCCCAGCAAAATTCAAGTGTAAATTCCTCTGAGTTTCCTGGTAAGTCCAGGGTCGAACACAGAGACTTGTGAAAATAGATTGCGTTGGTAATTTTGATGAAAACTTTGTTGTAACCGGGTAAATAAATAAAGTGTTTGGTTTATTGATTGCATTGATTAAAGATAAATAAAAAATGCGGCGGAGTTTGAAAATAGTTGGTAAATAGGAAATGCGATGAATATGCAGTGAACGGGTTGAGAAAGGTTTCGGCTAACATTCCCTAGAATGCGTTCATGCTTTGTGATCATGCAACATGCATACAATAGTAAACCACCTCTCGACATGAATGTTATGGCTTCTAATACTAGAACGCATGCGATATATATGCGATAAGTCTACAGGGTTTACACATAAACCTCTATTCCTATTTATGCGATGACGAAATGACATCCACAAAAATATGCGACCACATAATATCATACCTATTCCTAGGGTGGATGCGATGCAATGTTGACAAACAGAGCTTATCTCTAAGTCCATATCTCTTGTTTATGCAAGCCTAATCTTGCTCTTTCAAGTCCAGATTCTAACATAGCTCTCTCGAGACATTAGGTTCTTTATTTAGACTCTCTCTCGAGTAACTCTAAAGGGTATTTTGCACAGCATAAAACAAGACAATCACAAGCAACGAACTTTCTAGGTCATGTTATCTTAGTTCTTCTCAACCCATTCAACTAGTTTAGCTACTCATGCATATTAAGAGAGTGAGCAGATTTAGAAATAGAACTTCCATCGAATAGATATGAAGATGAAGTACAAATAACAATGCAAGTATAATAAAGAGTCTGGTAGCAATTTCTTGCTGCCAGACATTTACATTGTTTCTACTCGTGCTCTAAAGATAATCTCGCTATCGTGAGAGTTGGCCCGCTCTCAGCTCTTACACCCCAAGGTTCTCTCTCGAGTTGCCCTGGACGATCTTCCGTGCCACCACTCTTCTCTTGCTCTGCCTTAAAATGGAAAGGAAATTATGAACAGAAGAAACTGGTTGTAAAAACGGTGAACCCCATTTCTGAAGAATGCACTTGGTATTTATAAAGCATCCATGAGGAAAGGTGGCTTCTCTCTTCCGGTTGTACAAATGGGACAACTTTAATTCATGATTGACATGCCGAATGATTGTTACTGATAAAGTTGAATGTTCTTTGTGACCGTTATCGACTGTCAACTTAATTTGGATTCGACGGTCATCAGCTTTCTGTCCCATTCTCTTAATTGGCCTTTCATCCAGATGCGCCTACCATGTTACGCTGACCAAGTTGCGGTGATCCTTCTCGAGCGAATGTTTGTGAGCACGATAAATGCAAAGCCTTGCGGTGAAGTTGCGCTCGACCAATGAATTTCTATGATTGCAATCTTTGCATTGTGTTAATGCATATTCTGCACAAAAATACAAAAATCAATAGTTCTAATGCGCGTTCGCATGCGACTGCAATATTACGAAATTGATGCTTAATGAACGCAAAATAATATATTTCATCAACGCAATCCAACATTGTTTAAGAACTTAGTACTATGATAATGTGCATTTCTGCCCGTTATCATACCCCTAAATTTAAACAATGTTTGTCCTCAAGCATAAGCTAAAGATTCCTTTAGCAAGTCAACCGCAAAGTTCTTTTCCTAGATTTCTCAAGAATACTTCGTTCAAATCCTATATACCTGATTTTTCTTAAGTCTTATTCAAGTCTCTTCTTAAAATATTTCTAAGACCTAGGGACTGCAAGCTTAACTTTCAAAAGAACTTTACTAAATTCCGGAACATCTCATGATTTATTTCAAAAAGAAAATTTTTCACCGGGGTGTCAAATGATTTATTCTTGCACAAAAGTTTTCTTCATTGTTATTTTTTTCTGACCTTGCGCTGATCCGAGTGCCTTGCCTTCATTTTGGCTTGCCCTCACATGTGTCATGCAGACATCCAACTATGAGCAATGCACTCTTTCTCAGACTAAACTCATATCTATTTGGCAGTGAAGTTACGGTCATTTATTTATGCGTTGATCTTGGTAACTTACTTTCGTTTTCGCTTGCCCCCACGTGTGTCATGCAGACATCCAACTACGAGTAAGTGCCTTTCACAACTTAACTCTTATCAACATGGGTTTCCCATTGCGTTGACAGTGGAGTTGTTATTTTTAATTTTTTTTTTTTGTATAGCAAGGTCGAAAATAAATACCTCACCCCCAAATTTAAAATGCGGCAATGTCCTTATAAGTCATGTGATGGTCATAAAATGCGTTGTAAAGAGAGTTTGAAAGAAAGCTGGCAAACCCCTAACTTCTAGAAATATTTCGTGAGTGACTATTTTAAGATTAAACTGACTCTAATATATATGAAAGAAATAGAAGCATATTTTTCATCATCGAAATCATACTTGGCAAAGAACAAAATGTGGTAAACTACTAAATTTATCTATGTCAAATGATTGCGGTGATTAAAGAGGATGCGGTGATAAAACTTGAAAAACTAAAATGCAATGTGATAGTGCAAAATTGGAAATAAAGATAAAGAAGAGTACACCTGCAAATTTTGCGCTGTCACCCGCATTGTATTGACGCATCCATCTTTGCAGCGATCTCTCTTCTTTGGGTTGCGGTGATGGAGTAAGATAAATACTTTGTCGCATAACATCTCTGCAATCCAGTGCCTCGATCGTTGCAAGAAAAACAAAGAGAGGGTCAAATTATTTTAAACAAAATAAAACTTGTTATCATTTTTTTTTTGTAATAAAGATAGTGACAGTAAAATAAGGATAGATCAGGATTTGAGAATATAGTAAAAATTTCGAGTAGTGGAGAAAAGAGTTGAAGAATTGAGGTTTCGCAAAACTTGCGTCCTTGATAAGTTGCGATCATTTGATAACGCAGGGACCACCTACTTCCTTCTTCATTCAAAGTTCTTCAGTTCCACGGAGTCGACTTGGTGATGCCAATCTTCTCCATGGTATGCCTTTACTCGCTGCCCATTGACTTTGAATATGTTGGTTCCGTCATCATTTGATAATTCCACCATGCCATGCAGAAGTACTTGTCGAATTACGAACAGTCCGAACCAACGTGACTTTAGCTTTCCTGGGAAGAGTCATAGACGTGAATTGAAGAGCAAGACCTTTTGCCCAACTTGAAGGTTCTTACCACATATGCGTTAATCATGCCAGCGCTTGGTGCGCTCTTTATAAATCTTCGCATTATCATATGCACTGTTCCTCCATTCTTCTAGCTTGACCTGTTTCATTTTTCGCGCTTCCCTTGCCTTCTTCAAATCAAAATTCAGCTTCTTGACCACCCACAATGCTTTATACTCCAGCTTCAAAGACAAATGACACGCCTTGCCAAATACTAACACATAGGGGGACATACATATTGGTGTTTCAAATGCGGTCCGGTATGCCCACAACGCATCATCAAGCTTTGTTACCCAGTCTTTCCATGAAGGCTTTACTACCTTCTCAAGTATCAACTTAATTTCTCAATTGGAAAATTTCTCAATTGGACACTTCAGCTTGACCATTCGTTTGCGGATGGTATGCGGTGGCCACTTTGTGAAGGATATTGTACTTGCACAACACTTATGATGGCACGGGGAGTGCCAAAATGAGTGAAAATATTTCTTTTGAGGAACTGGGAGACTACCGCCGCAAGAATGCCTCTACCCAATTGGAGGCATAATGGACGGCCAATAAACTATAGTGCTTTCCATGTGAAGGAGGGAATGGCCCAATGAAATTAATCCCCTATACATCGAATAATTCCAGCTCCAAGATAGTGTTCATTGGCATTGCGTTCTTCCATGAAATGTTGCCTGTGCGTTGACACTGGTCACATTTCATTGCGTAGTCAGCCGCATCCTTGAATAATGAAGGCCAAAGAAATCCACTTTGCAAAACTTTGGCTGCGGTGCGTTATCCTCCGAAGTGCCCACCATATGGTGAGTCGTGGCATTGTGACAATATGCATGTTGAGCAACATTTGGTATGTATAATCGAATAATCTGGTTTGCACCTCTCCTATACAGATTTGACTCATCCGAAAATAATGTCTACATTCATTCTTGAGCTTCTTGTGTTGATGATAATTGTAATCTCCAGGGAATTGTTCACAAACCAAATAATTGACGATGTCCGCATACCAGGGCAATTCTTCTATGTGGAATAGCTGCTCATCTGGGAACACGACACTCACCTCAGTCTCATTGCGGTCAACTTCAGGATTTTCCATTCCAGACAAATGATCTGCAACCTGATTCTTTGTCCCCTTCCGATCAATTATTTTGATATCAAACTCTTGAAGGAGGAGAACCCATCTGATCAACCTTGGCTTTGCGTCCTTCTTTGTCATTAAATATTTGATTGTCGAGTGATCAGTGTGAATGAGTACCTTGGTTCCCAACAGATATGCCATGAATTTTTCCAATGCAAAAGTCACAGCCAGTAGTTCCTTCTCTATGCTGGTATAATTTTTCTGAGCAGGGTTTAAAGTTTTACTCGCATATGCGATAGGGTGCAAAATGGTTTTCTTCTTTTGCGCTAAGGCTGCCCCCATTGCATACCCGCTTGCATCGCACATGATTTCAAATGGCATTGCCCAATCCGACGCAATCAAGACGGGTATGGTAATCAGCGCATCTTTTAAAATTCTGAATGCATTGTGGCAATTGTTGTCAAACTCAAATTTTCTATCAGCCTCTAGCATGCCCCAAGAAGCTTCACACAGCCTTCACGCTGGTTAGAGGTGGAAGTTTTTCGATTGCGTCGATCTTTGCTTTGTCCACCTCCAAGCCATCCCGGGAGACTTTATGTCCCAACACTATACACTCCTTGACCATGAAATGACATTTTTCCCAGTTGAGCATTAAATTCGTCTCTTCACATCTCTTCAGAATTTTCTCTAAGTTGGCTAGGCAGACTTCATAAGTGTTCCCATAAACGGAGATGTCATCCATAAATATTTCCACTAAGTCCTTGAGATAATCTGAAAAGATCGCCATCATGCACCTTTGGAACGTACTTGGCGCATTGCAGAGGCCAAACGGCATGCGGCAAAAAGCGAATGTCCCATATGGGCAGGTGAATGTGGTCTTGTCTTGATCTTCAAGAGCTATCATGATTTGATTGTATCTGGCATACCCATCCAAGAAGCAGTAAAAATCATTCCCTGCTAGTCTGTCTAGCATTTGATCGATGAATGGTAGAGGGAAGTGATCTTTCTTTGTGGTTGCATTCAACTTGCGGTAGCCCATGCATATGCACCATCCAGTGATTATCCTATGTAGTATTAATTCATTGTGCTCATTTGGGACTACCGTCATTCCGCCCTTCTTTGGCACACATTGCACTGGGCTAACCCATGTACTATCTCTTATGGGATAGATAATGCCCGCATCCAGCCACTTGATAATCTCCTTTTTGACGACCTCCTTCATAACAGGGTTAAGTCTGCGTTGATGTTCAATTGTTGGTTTGTGGTCGTCTTCAAGATGAATGTGGTGTATGTAGTACATGGGGCTAATTCATTTGATGTCAGCGAGCGTCCAGCCAATTACTCGCACATGTTTCTTGAGAATGCTCATCAACGCATTCTCCCGATCTTCATTGAGTGCAGAGGAAATTATCACTGGCAGCTTCTCATTTTTCCCCAAAAATGCGTACTTCAAATGGGTTGGTAGGGTCTTCAAATTAAGTGTTGGTGGTTCCACCAGGGAAGGTTGCGTTGTTTTTTGTCCTTCTTTTGATTTTACTTCTTGCGTTGCGATCATTTCTTCTTCTTTGTTTGTTTTTGCTACAATCGCATTGTAGGCAACAACAGATGCATTGACATCCTCTTCTTCACACTCTTCATCAGACTTTTCTTCTTCAATCAAATTCAGGTCATCACTAGAATCTTGCAGGTCTTCTTCATCCGGGAATTTCATGGAACGAATTATATTAAATTTGAGCTTTTGTCTATTTATACTCAAAGTGATTTCTCCCTTGTGCACATCAATTTGAGCACAACTCGTTGATAGAAAAGGTTGCCCCAAAATGATGGGCACATCTTTGTCGGCCTCGTAGTTTAAAATGATGAAGTCAACTGGCAAAATAAATTTATCAATCGTGATCAACACATCCTTCACCTTACCTTCTTGATGAACCAGAGATCCGTCAGCCAATTGGAGAGTCACTGATGTGGGCACAAGTTGCCCTACATTTAATTTTTTAAAAATTGACAACGACATCAAATTTAGGTTGGCTCCTAAGTCACACAAGGCTTGCCCAATATGGAGTCCTCCTATGGAGCAAGGAATAGTGAAGCTCCCAGGATCTCTCATCTTCGATGGGATAATAGATTTGGAACTTTGCGTTAATGCCACCGTGGCAAATTTTCCAATGCCTCCCTTCTTAGTTACCATGTCCTTTAGAAACTTGGCATAGGCAGGCATTTCCTCAATTGCTTCACTGAAAGAAATGTTAACATGTAATTGCTTTAACATAGATAAGAAGCGTTGGTACTGTACCTCTTTGTTTTTCTTTTTCCTTAGACTCTAAGGGAAGGGTGGTAACTGAACTTTCACGGTTCCCGTTTCATTTGACTTCGAGGTTGACGCAACCTCAAGTTTTACTAGTTCATTTTCTCTTTCTTCTTCTTGTGTTACCGCAATCTCAGGCTCAGTTGCGATGGAGGTTGTTCTACTCTGCTCCTTTTTTTCTCCCTCCACAGTCTTTCCACTGCGTAATGTCACAACCTGACATTGCTTCTTACCTGACCCCCCTAAGTTGCGTTGAAGTTCGGTTGAACTTGGCAATGCCTTTTATGGTCTACTTTTCAGCTCACTCGTAATCTGGCCCATTTGCAATTCGAGGTTGCGGATGGACGTAGCTTGACTTTGAAGCACTGTCTCGTTTTTCTCTATATATTGCTTCAATAGGCTCTCCAAAGAAGAGGATTGAGGTGGTTGTTGTGAGCTACTCGCTTGGTTGCTATGTTGACCGTTGTTGCATTGGAAGAATCTTGGTGGCACTTCTTTTTGTGCCACAGATTGAAAATTTTGTTGTTGATTCTTCCAGGCAAAATTGGGGTGGTTTCTCCACTCGGGGTTGTAAGTGTTTGAAAAAGGGTTATTCTTTACAAAATATACAGACTGTGGATTTTATGGGCAATCTTCCATCGCATGCCCATCATCGCAAGTCGCACACCTTGAGGTGTTTTGACTTATTGCGTTGATTTGCCCACCTTGCGGTGTTGGGCTGCTGATCGCCATTCCTTGGATCAAGTTCATCATTGTGGTCATTTGGTTTTGTAATGAAACAATGGCACTATTATTTCCATCAGAATCTTTAAGTATCAATCTCTGGTTTCTCTCTCTAGTCTTTATGGTTCTTGGAGATGCAGTCCAGGATATTCTTCGCCTCGTCGTAAGTTTTGTCAAGCAGACCACCAGAGGCTGCCGCATTTGCAGCGGTCTACGAAGCGGGATTCAAACCATAATAGAAAATTTCCATTTGAAGGCAGTCTGGTAACACATTATGCGAACAATCCTAGACTAACCTTTTAAACCTCGCCCAAGCATCGCTGAGCGATTCGTCCATGTCTTGTTCAAAATTAGTAATCAGTTTCCTTCGTCTTGTGTTCTCGAGAGGTGGAAAATACTTCTTCATATACTTCTCCACCACTTGCTCCCAATAAGTGAGCTCTCCTGGTTCGAGCGAATAAGCCCATTTCCTAGCCTGATCACAGAGAGAAATTGGGAACAACGTTAGTCGAACTTCTTCAACAAAGATGCTCGAGAACACAAAAGTATTGCAGATTTCAATAAAACTTCAGAGGTGAGTGTGCGGATCCTCGCCACGCCTTCCTCCGAATTGACCTGCAGTCTGGATCATCGATAACTTGTAGAAATACAAGTTATTTATGCTGTCTTATTCAAATATTGCGGCCAAAAGAGAGCAAATATGTGTCGATTGTATGAAAATTAGCTAAGAAATACAATAATTATAAATTATCGCAAATACACCCATTAAGATCATTAAGATGGTAGAAAAGGATATTTCAAGTCTGTTTTGCAGGAAACCAAGTCACCGTTTGCGATCAAGGCTTAGAGAGAAACTGAACAACGCATCTCCGTTGCATTGTGCTCGTCAAATCAATACTGAAGAGATGATCAACGCAATGATGGTGCAATGCGACAGTCTATCTAGAGCTGAACTTCAACTACATGTGGTAATAAAAACAACACCACATGTGGACACACGATCGAAAGATGCAAATGAGCAACGCAAACGCAGAGGATTGTGACACGTGTACAACTAACCGTTGTGCATATTCGATGGACTGATTGCATAACAGAAGGAATATTTATTCCACTATTTTCGGACTTTCCATAAGAATAAAGTGGGGACCATAAGTCAGAGAGTCAAAGCCTTCAACCTATAAATACCCTCAAAGAATTCACTGAAAGATATACTTGATACGGGGGATAATTGATACGAGGCTATTGAGAGAGAGCGGATCTAAGTGTTGATCAGAGAAAATATGGGAAGAGAAGAGACAAGGTTGAGAGGTGAGTCTCAGTGTAATTCTGCCAAATCCCCACCGAGAAGCTTTGAACTTAGATCCCTTCTACCAGTTGAGCAATCCTGAGAGGGAAGCTCATCCTTCCAATCACTCCATCGACGTTGGCAAGAGATTCTCCACTCCAGACCTATGCCAAGACGTTGACGCTTATTTTTTTTTTGTTTCTAACTCTCATTCATCAATTGTATTTCATCTTCTTATTCTCTTCATTCACAACCATGTATCAGAAGCTAAATAGTATTATTGAATGTCTTGATCATTTCCATTTCCACTTTTCTGTCTATTTTCGTTCCTCCATAAATCATTTTCTCCATGATGTTTTCTTAATCCCTTGGTGATTAGTATGAATTAAACAAGTAACTTAATCTGTGCTAAAGAAATAAATATGTTTAGCTAAGGCATGCTAGACATCTTCACCTGTGAGAGCAGAAGTGAAGATGCCATTCTTATATGTCGAGAGAAGGTTAGAAGATTGCGTTAACTAAAGCAAGTAGTACTTCCAAAGATGGAATCAACCTTGCATTCATTAGGATTGTCCCTGTTTCACTGCAGAGATGTGGGAATGCGGCTGATCACCGAGAGGTGTATGCCAAGGGAAAAATGGAACCGTACTTATGCCTTTAACGCAATTAAGGAACTTACAATGTTTGTACTAATTACCTTTTCTCTTTCTGTTTCACACATAAGACTTGCCACAACATAACACAATCTTTGTATAATCTTCCCAGTCGGTCTGAACCTCAGTATCTTACATCATGAGACCTGTATCTTATATCATCATAGCTTAGGTTTATTTTATCGCACTCTACTTTTACCGAAATTTACTTTATTATGGCATTTTTATCGCTTACTACTTTATCGAATTTTCAAATACCTGTACACATAACCTTCTTATAAATTGAAAAACCTCTGGTCGCATATATCACAAATGTAACGCAATAACCTCAAACAGTCCCTGTGTTCGACCTCGCATCGAGAAACTTGCGGTGGAATTATACTTGGTTCCAATGTAAGGAAACTTGTGACAACGCATAGTATACTAAAAGATTCTCATAAATAACGCATATCTAGAAGTAGTATCGCATAAAGAAGATAAAGTCATCATTCATTCATGTTTTGTATGGCATAAGATTAGAATACATTGTATGTCTTTACAAGTTTATGGTAATGCATCGCACCTTATTCCCATCCAGTTTATGGCGTCGCTGCCGGGGATTGGTTAACGGTTTATTGTTTGAGTATGTTTGTGGTATTTTCCAGGACAGATCTCGTTGTACTGGTTGTTCAATACAGAGAGCAGCCTGACAGTTTATGAGTACTGGTACCGAACCAAAATTCGAAGTTGACCCTGAGATCAAGCGTACCTTTCGCACACGAGCACGCTAGAATCGAGCAAGGAAAAAGAATGCAGCTAGTATGGCAGATAATAACGATAATGCAGTACCCGCAGGAAATCAAGGGGCAGTATGACCAGCGCAGGGCAGTCTTCCTTGCCACTGATCATAATATTCCCATGAGGAACTACGCGGTGCCCAACCTGTACGATTTTTCACCTAGGATTTCGAGGCCTATAGTAGAGGAGTACGCAAGGTTCGAAATAAAATTGGTCATGCTCCAAATGATCCAGAACGCAGGGCAATTTGGGGGTCTGCAAGGTGAAGACCCCATGCCCACTTGACCAATGTTGTCAAAATGTGCGGCAACTTCTCACTACCTGGCGTTACGCCTGAGGGTATTAGACTTTATCTGTTCCTTTACACCTTGATGGATGAAGCCAAGAGAAGGGCTCACTCACTGTAGCCGAACAAGATTACATCATGGGATCAGTTGGTTGAGCGATTCATTAAGAAGTTCTCCCCACCAACCTTCAATGCAAGGCGACGAAAGGATGTGCTAAACTTTGAGCAAATGGACAATGAGACCCTGAGCACCGCCTGGGTGCAATTCAGGAGAATTTGTGAAAAAGTGCCTGCATATCGGGATACCCGATTACATGTTGATGGAGACATTTTTCAATAGCCTGAACAGATCGACGTAGGCTGTTGCTGAGCCTCCGCAACAGGAGGTTTTTATGACAAAACGTATACACAGGCCAAAGTCATCCTTGACCGCATATCATGGAACATGGATGATTGGATTGATGATAATTATGGAGGCAGAGGCCATGAAGAAGAAAGAATGACACTGCCATTGTCCTTGCGGAGATAATGACAACTTTGGCCACACAGATGCGCGCAGTGACCTCAATCCTCCAATTGATGGCAATCAATCAAGGAGCCATCCCCTAACAATCAGCACAACCCACTGCACCGACTCAAGTGGCCGCAATAAGTTGTGTTAATTGTGGAGGGGCTCATGTAGCAGAAATGTGCCCATCGAATATCCAACAAGTATGCGCCATCCAAAAAACCCCTTCAGCAACACCTATAATCCGGGTTGAAGAAACCATCCTAATTTTGGTTGGAGGGAATCCTAACCAAGGGGGGCCAAGCAACCATCAAAGTGGCAGTCGAGGGAATCCTCCTTTTCACCATAACTGAATCAGGGGCAACCAAGAATCGCATAATCAACAACCCTCATCTTTGAACACCTCTGGAAGCTCATTGGAGTCCCTGCTAAAACAATATATGGACAAAAATGACACAGTGATACAGGCGCAAATGTCTTGAAACTTAGAGATTCAAGTGGGCCAGCTGGCATCTGAGCTAAGAAATAGAACACCAGGTATGTTGCACAGCAACTCTGAAGCCCCAGGATCTAATGGAAAGGAGCACTGTCCCTAAGGACATTGGGCAGGCAAGTTGGATCGCCTGCAAAGGTGTGGATTGTGCTCATTCAAGGAAATGAATCTTCCGGTCCATATCTCACATCCATGTTTAAATGCTTTCCTTAATTCCTGTCTTTATGAATTTCTGAATTCTGTCATTTATTGCTTCTATTAATTTGTTCCATGATTTTATGAATTTAAGACTCATTAAATTTTCTTGCATGGATTTCTATACTGTTTTTAATTTAATGTGTTATTCTTTAATTGGTGAATGATTGAGAAATGAGAAGAAATTGATTACCGCAAGTCATAGAACTTGCGTTGATGAAAAAAAAAATTAAAAAAGTCCTTGATGAATCGTCTGCAAAATCCAGCCTTTAATTCCGATTGACACATCGAATGATTTTACACGATAAAGCTGAATGTACTTTGTGACCGTTATCAGTTGTCAACTTAATCTGGATTCGACTGTTGTCAACTTTCTATCCTATCGCTTAATTGGCCTTTTACCCAGATGCACCCACCATGTTGCGCTGACCAAGTTGTGGCTTCTCGGGTGAATGTTTGCGAGCACGATCAATGTAAAGCCTTGTGGTGAAGTTGCGCTCGACCAATCTTGGCATTGCGTTAACGCATATTCTGCACAAAAATACAAAAATCAATATTCTAATGCGCTGAACACTTGCGACCGCAATATTTACGAAATTGATGCTTAATAGACGCAAAGTAATATATTTCATCAACACAATCCAACATTGTTTAAGAACTTAGCACTATGATAACGTGCATTTTTTCCCATTATCAGATATGTCTATGATTCCACTAACGTTTCTCCATGAATGTTCACATCGTGAGATTCATGCTTGGCCTCATGGTGCCTTGGGAGCATCCCCCTTCAGATCGTGTTCGCATGAATCAATATCAAGGTGGACGGAGAGAGTGTTTATAGTAAGTGGGTAAAGGGTGTGTGTCAACACGTCCTATGGTCTTTATCATTGGTTCACACCGTGAGATCATTCTGTACTCACTCGTGGCACCCTAGGAGCATCCCCCTTTGAATGGGTTTTGTGTAGTTGGTCGAGATCAAGGTGAACTCTAGAAATGGATAGGGTCGCTTCAGGTTTTGTCCCAATCGGAATTTTTCCATTTGGATTGACTGCTTGGGGCAGATCTCTATGGCCTAAAATGGCGGGTCACACTTATGGGAGATTGTTAAGTAAGTTAATGATCTCTTGGCCAAATCAATTATGGCTAGTCATTATAGGAGCAAGAGTTGTTCTGGTATTAATCACTGGTTGAGAACTTCTCAATTCAGAGAAGGGATAATTGACCTCCCTTTGGCAGCTTTTGTCCTAAACCTTTGAAGCATCATTGTGAAACTAGATGTCACACGGGGTTCATATTAGTTTTGCTAAAACCTTATTGGATGTTATTTGTTTTACAACTGGTATTTTCTTAAAACCTAACGTAGGTCAATGTGTTTTTCTTTTCAGCAAATTGTTAGTATTTTCGTTTAGTGCTCTTAATATGACCAATTACATATACAGTGGAAATAATCATGTGAAACATATTTTGTGGCAAACGACCTCGAATTTGTCATGGTTGAGGAGTGTCCTCAAGTCCTGACCCTTGAGGCACCGCGAAGTGTTCATAATGCATATGGGGTGTGGATGAAGGCTAATTAATTGGCTCGACTTCACATTTTGGCTAACATACCTGATGTTTTGGCCAAAAGGGTTGAGCACATGGTCATTGCACGTGAGATCATGGACTCGTTGCAAGATATGTTTGAACGTTAGTTCTTACTTTTCGAGCATAAAGGGATAGGTGACAAAACCATAGTGTCAGTTGTTCTGACACTGATCCCACTACTCTCCAAAAGAGGAGGAAAGATAGTAAATCTGATTTATTGGTCTTGGAGACGTGTTTGGTAGAGAATGGTGATTCTGCCTGGATCTTAGATTCGGGTGCTACCAAACATGTCAGTACTTCTTACCAAGGATTCAATTCCTGGCAAGCGTTCCCATAGGGAGAGATGACTCTACGAGTCAGTACTGGTGAGGTTGTTTTAGCTATTTTTATAGGCGGGCTGAAGTTATTTGTTGACAAGAAACATTATCTGTTACTGGATAATGTTTTCGTAGTTCTTAATATTAAGAGGAACTTGATCTCGGTTTCTTGTCTCATTGAACAAGGGTATACAGTCTCCTTTTCTGAGAATAAAGTGTTTATTTTCAAGAATGGAATGGAGATTGATTATGGTTCAATGGAAAGTAACTCATATGTACTAAGGCTGTTAGTCATAAAATTCTTGTTTAACACTAAAATGCAACAAAAACTAAAAGACCAGAGGTTTCTCCTAAGGAAAATGCCCATCTTTGGTATCTAATGTTTGGTCACATCAACCTCAATAGGATTGAGAAGTTGGTGCAAAGTGGACTTATAAAGAGTTTAGAAGAAAACTCTTTGCCGGTATGTGAATCATGCCTCGAAGGCAAGATGACGAAACGACCTTTTACTGGAAAAGGTTACAGAGCCAAGGAAGCTTTGGAGCTTATACATTCAGACCTCTATGGTCCGATGAATGTTAGACCTCAGGGTGGGTATGAATATTTCATCTCTTTCATAGATGATTATTCAAGGTACGAGTATCTCTACCTAATGCAACTTAAGTCTGAAGCCCTTGACAAGTTCAAGGAGTATAAGGCTGAAGTTGAAAACTTGTTAGGTAAGAAGATAAAAGCATTACGATCTGATCGTGGTGGAGAGTATATGGATCTCCAATTCCAAAACTATATGATAGAACATGGGATTGCATCCCAACTCTTGGCCCCTGGTACACCTCAACAGAATGGTGTATCAGAAAGGAGAAACAGAACCTTGTTTGACATGGTTCGGTCTATGATGAATTATGCTCATCTTCCATACTCGTTTTGGGGTTTTACAGTGGAGACTACATGCTATATCCTGAACAACGTTCCCTCGAAAAGTGTTTCTGATACACCTTTTGAGTTCTGGAGAGGCCGTAAAGATAGTTTAAGCCACTTTAGGATTTGGGGCTGTCTGGGACATGTGTTAGTGACTAACGCAAAGAAGTTGGAACTGCATTCGAAGGTTTGCTTTTTTATAGGCTACCCCAAGGAAACGATAGGTGGATACTTCTATGATTTGAGTGAGAACAAAGTGTTTGTTTCTACAAATGCTATCTTCTTGGAAGAAGACCATATCTAGGATCATAAGCAACGAAGTAAAATGTCATTTTCCTTATTATGATCATCTTGGAAGAAGACCATATCTGGGATCATTTCGAAGGAAAATGCCCATCTTTGGTATCTAATGGGTTAGATTGAAGCCCAAAATGTCATTTCGAATGATAAGGTCGAGGATCCGTTGTCTTTTAAGAAAGCAATGGAGGATGTTGACAAAGATGAATGGATTAAAGCCATGAACCAAGATATGGAGTCTATGTACTTCAATAAATTATGGGAGCATTTTGATCCACCTGATGGGGTAAGATCTATTGGATATAAGTGGATCTATAAGCGAAAGAGAGGTGTAGATGGAAAGGTGCAAACCTTCAAGGCTCGACTCGTGGCAAAGGGTTATACCCAGGTTGGGGGAGTTGACTATGAAGAAACTTTCTCACCTGTTGTCATGCTCAAGTTTATCCAGATACTCCTGTCCATAGCCACATTTTATGATCATGAAATATGGAAAATGAACGTCAAGACTGCCTTTCTTAATTGTAATCTTGAGGAGACCATCTATATGACTCAATCAAAGAGGTTCATGGTTCCAGATCAAGAGCAAAAAGTTTCTAAGCTTAATAGGTTCATTTATGGGCTGAAACAAGCATCTAGATCAGGGAACGTAAGATTTGACACTGCGGTCAAGTCGTTTGGCTTTGATTAGAATATTGATGAGCCTTATGTTTATAAGAAGATCATCAACAGCTCAGTAGCTTTCATGGTACTGTATGTGGATGATATCCTACTCATTAGGAATGATGTAGGGTATCTAATTGACATTAAGAAATGGCTAGCTGCCTAGGTCCAAATGAAAGATTTGGGCGAGGTACAGTACGTTCTAGGGATCCAGATCATTCGGGATCGTAAAAACAAATGGTTAGCCCTATTCGGGTATCGTACATCGATCAAATGTATATCAGGTATAGGATGCGAGATTCCAAGAGGGGTTTATTACCCTTCAGGCATCGAATTGTTTTGTCTAAGGATCAATATTCTAAGACACCTCGGGAGGTTGAGAAGATGAGACGGATTCCCTGTTCTTTAGTTGTAGGAAGCTTAATGTATGCAATGTTGTGTACCAGACTCGACATTTGCTATGTAGTAGGGATTGTCAGTCAGAATCAGTCCAATCTAGGATTAGATCACTAGACGGAGGTCAAGACGATCCTCAAGTATCTTCGGATAATGAGGGACTACATTCTCATGTATAGAGATAAGAATCTGATCCTTACAAGATACACGGACTCTGACTTTCAGACCGATAGAGATTCTCGCAAATCGACATCGTGGTCAATGTATACTCTGAATGAAGGGGTTATAGTGTGGCAAAGCATCAAGCAAGGATGCATTGCAGACTCCACTATGGAAGCCAAATACGTAGTTGGATGTGAAGCAACTAAGGAAGCTGTTTGGCTAAGGAAATTCCTTTCATATTTGAAAGTTGTTCCAAATATGGATTTTCCTATCACTCTTCATTGTGATAACAGCGGGGATGTGGCAAATTCAAAAGAGCCTTGGAGTCATTGTCGAGGTAAGCATATAGAGCGAAAATACCACTTGATTAGGGAGATTGGCATCGCGGTGATGTGATGGTCACAAAGATTGCGTCGAAGCACAACGTTGCTGATCCCTTTACAAAGGCCCTCACGGCTAAAGTGTTCGAGGATCACCTGGAGAGTCTGGGTCTGTGGGACATGCGACATCTTATATAGGGCAAGTAGGAGATGATAGTGGAGTATGCCCTAGTTTATTGTATATTGTACATGTTTTATATTGTATTGTACATTAGTCTCCCGAGGCATTAGGACAAATGGGAGATTGTTGGGATTAGTGTCTTAATTCTCCCAGAGTCTCGTTGTTTGTAATGATACACATTGTTTTATGAATAAAATAATAGTTATTTCATTCTGGCATTTACTCATATCCATTAAATAGAGCTCCATGGTTATCTTATGTAAACTTAAGCATATATATGTGATATACAAGTGGATCATGCCTTACGTGATAACCTAAATAAGTTTGTAGTATAAGGATTGGCGGGATACCTGATCCTTATGGATACGGCTCGCTTTCTAGAGGTTTACAAGTGTTGTAAACTACTACAGATGGTAGATCCTGATCATTCATGTGGAGACATGCGAGCGGGGGTGTCCTATACAAAGAGTTTGTATAAGACCGAACCACGAGATGACTAGACTCTGTATATAACGCCGTTGATACTGGAGACTTGCATCTCACCTAAATGACCATAGGTGACACGACCTCAAACCTGAGTGTTTTGGGAACTCTTGCCTTTGAGAGTGGTCCTTTGATTAGTATGAGTTAGAGTGGCCAGATTGCCAACTCAACATGCCTACCTTTTTGGGGACTTGTCTGACTTGGGAGCTGGGAAATCAAACACAAGATGGAATCGACTTCTTCCTCGAGTAGGGCTAAGTAGAGAGATTGCTCTCTTAAGGGCTGATTCTGGGGCTTGAACATAGTGGCCACAGCTTCTCTTTGGAAGAGACTCAGTCATAGTAGGACTATGACTTATGTTCATTAGAGAATTCAGTGGTACTTAAAAAGTTAGATGTAACTACATGGGCGTAACAGTTATTGGTCGAGCTATATTTACGAGCGATCTGTGAAGGGTTGTCGCACTATTGATTGGTTAAGATGGACACATAATATATCTGTGGTAAGGAGAGTTCAGCTGTTAGTCTTTAGTGAGGTGCCTATCAGTTAACGGATGGTGGATCCCATGACTAAAGAGTTAGTCAGTTATTCACGTACCGTTGGAGCTTCGAGCTACAGGTCCATAAGGTCCCCTTGGTAGCTCAATGAATTCAAGTTGAGGACTAATCCTTGGTGTTGATTTAAAATGTTCAAATTGACAAGAGATAATTCAATTGTATATGAAATGATCAGTATGGTGTATGAGATACATCAAGTGGAGGATTAATGTAAATGAGATTTACATTAAGTGTCATAGAATAGAAAAGGAGCTATGGTTTATATGTTTCATGAGATGAAATATTAAAACTATAGGTTCTAAGTATATTATGTTAAGTTAGTTATCATTTATATTTATAATAATATTAATTATTGGATAATTATCTCTTTTTTCTCTAATAACCAATTGAGTGGGAGGTTATTGGTGGTTTCATGGTAACCGTGAGATAAAAGGAAAAATGTTTTCCTAATTTTAGTAAGAAGCAAAGATTTGAGATTTTCAATCTCAAAAAATTCTCACGAAAGAGTTGTCAAGTAAATGAGATTTACTAAGTGACAACTTGGAGTTAGCTAAACGATCGTGGAGTGTTCTTAGGCATAGACACTAAGCTAAACAATGAGCTAAACGATCGCATAGCTTTTGCTAGATGATCACTTAGCTTTTCCAAAATGATTGGGCATCGACCTATATGAAAGGTTTTTCCATCTCTCACTTGCTCAGCCGTTTACACGATTGTGTTTCCACCTTCTTTTTGCCTCAAACCAAGTCCACACAGAGCCCACCCTTTGGATTCTCACATCGAGAATACCAAGGTAACATTCTTGGTGGTGTGATACTCAACTCGACACTCTATTCAGCGTTTGATACATGATTTTTGAATGAAGAGATAAAAAAGATGAAATACAGTGATGAATAGAGTGAGAAACAAATACAAATAAATGCCAAGGTTTTAGCGTCGATCTGGATGGAAAGTTGCTTGCTGGTATGGATGGATCGTGCGGAAGATGAGCTTCCCTCTCAGGCTTGCTCAACCGGTAGCAGGGATCAGAGTATAGAGCTTCACAGTGGGGATCTGGCAGAATAGCACTGAGACTCACGTCTGTTGACGTGTATACGCTAACATTGGAATGTATGATGTTTTATGCTTGAATGATGCAATACTACTTCTAGATATGCATTAAGCATGGATGTTCATGTAGTATGCCATGCATTGTCATAAGTTTCCTTACGATGGAACCAAGTGTAATTCCACCACAAGTTTCTCAATGTGATCCGAGGTCGAACACAGGGACTGTTTTAGATTATTGTGAGATGTTCATGATATATGTGACCAGGTTTTTCAATCTTTAAAGTTATGTTTGTACAAGTATTAAAATTGCGGTCAAGTAAAGTAAAACAGTAAAAATGTGACAATAAAATGAAATACAGTAAACCTAATCTAGATAATACAAGATACAGGCTCATGATACAAGATGCTAGGGTCAAGGTTGGCTGCGAAGGTTATGCAAAGAACGTGGAATGCGGCGACAAGTCTTATGAACAGAATAGAAAGTAAAAGACAATTAATATAAACACCGCAAGTTCTCATTTGCGTTGAAGCTACAAATACTGTTCCGCTCTTCTCTTGGCGTACACCTTTCAGTGATCGGCCACGCTCCCACATGTCTGTGGTGAAATAGAGACTAATGTAATAAACGCAAGGTTGCTTCCATGTCTGGAAGTACTACTCGCTTTAGTTAACACATTCTTTTGACCTTCTCTCGATAGATCAGAATGGCATCTTCACTTATGCTCTCATAGGTGAAGATGCCATCTAGCATGCCTTAGCTAAACACATTTTATATCTTTAACACATATTAAGTCCTTGGTTAATTCATATTAACTATCAGGGAATTAAGAAAACATCATGGAGAAAGTGATTAATGGGTGGACGGAAATAGACAGAGAACGGAATATGAAAGCTATTGAAACATTTAATATCTCTATTAAGCGTTTGATACATGGTGTGTGAATGAAGAGATAAAGAGATGGTGAAATACAACGATGAAGAGACAGAACAGATACAAACAAGTGCCAATGTTTTGGCACAGATTCGATGGAGATCTACTTGCTGGATAGGATGAATTTGATGGTAGGAAGAGCTTCCCTCTCAGGCTTGCTCCACCGGCAGCAAAGATCTATGCACAGAGCTTCCGATCGGGTATATGGCAGGTTAGATCTGAGATTCACCTCTCGGCCTTATCTCATCTTCTTCCCGAATTTCTTCACTTAAGCACTCAGCTCAACCTTTTCTCTCAATAATTTAGCAGCACTTAGCCCCGTATCAAGTAGCATACCTTTTCTCTAAAATCTATGGGTTATTTATAGGTGCAGGTCTTTGACTCCGGCCTTATGGTCCCCACTGATGGTTATGGTAATTCCAAAGATGGAAGGATATTATCCCTTCTGTTATGCAGTCAGACTGTCAATTCTACACAACCGTTAGTTGTACACGTGTCTCAATCCTCCGTTTTTGCGTTGCCCAATTGTATCTTTCGATTGTGAATTCGCAAGTGGTGTTGTTTTTATTACCGCATGCGATTGAAAGTTAGCTCTGGATCGATTGTTGCATTGCGTCGTCATTACAGTAATCGTCTCTTTATTATTGATTGACGGGTGCAATGTGACAGAGATGCGTTGATAAGCTTTTCGTGAACCTCGAGCGCAAGCGGTGACTTGGTTTCCTTCAAAACAGAGTAAAATTTGGCTTGTCTTCCATCTTTATGGTGTTAGTGGGTGTAATTGCGAACATTTATAATTATTGTAATTCTAAGCTAATTTTCATACAATCGGTGCATATTCACTAACTTTTGGCCGCAATATCTAGATAAGGTGGCATAAATAACTTGTATTTCTACAAGTTATCAACCTCTCGGTCTTGTCTCTTCTCTTCCCGGATTTCTTTCGATCAGCACTCATCTCAGCCTCTCTCTCAACAATCTAGCATTAGTTAGCCCCGTATCAAGTATATTTTTCATTGAAGTCTATGGGGGTATTTATAGGTGAAAAGCTTTGACTCTTGGCTCGTGGACCCCACTTTTTGTTATGGAAATTCTGAGGATGGAGGAATAAATATTCCTTCTGTTATGCAATCAGGTTGTCAAATCAGCACAACGGTTAGTTGTACACGTGCCACAATCCTCCGCGTTTGTGTTTCTCAGCTGCATCTTTCGATCAGGTGCTCGCATGTAGTGTTGTTTTTATTACCGCATGCGGTTGAAGTTCAGCTCTGGATCGACTGCCGCATTGCACCGTCATTGCACTAATCGTCTCTTCATTGTTGATTGACGGGCGCAATGTGACAAAGATGCGTTGTTCAGTTTGTCTTGAGCCTTAATCGCAAGTGGCGACTTGGTTTCCTGCAAAACAGAATAGAAATCTCCTTTTCTTCCATCTTAATGATGTTAATTGGTGTAATTGTGATAATTCATAATTATTGTATTTCTAAGCTAATTTTCATACAATTGACGCATATTTATTCTCTTTTGGCCACAATATCTAGATAAGGCAGCATAAATAACTTGTATTTCTACAAGTTATCACACCCCCAAATTTAGATATATGCTTATCCTCAAGCATATCTTCTACTAAGGAAGTAATGCTCAATTCCTATCCTATATTTATGCGTCAATTGGTTGCTCTGAATGTTACACTTAGGCACATTCCTTGATATTGCAATTTCTTCCTATCCTTGCTAATTCTTAACAAGCCGTACTTTATTCTTCTATATAACAAAATTTTGCTCAAAGATGCTTTTCTAGTTTTCAAAATAGAATGTTTATCTCTTCCTTGTCAAAACAACTTGATGCGTCTATATACAATGGTCAAAACTTTTGCGCCAATTAATAGAGTTTGTTGATCATGGTTACACTCTTCATTTTGGTTTGTTCCCACGGGTGTCATGCAAACATCCAACTACGATTGTGTGCCAATCTCAACTTTAACTCATGATATTCAGAGAAGTTGTCTTTTGCATTCTTTTTTTTTCTTTTATTTTCATACTGCATTGATCTTGGAAATCCACCTTCGTTTTGGCTTGCTTCTACGGGTGTCATACGAACATCAAACTACGAGCAGGCTTCTTTCACAACTAAACTCTTATCAGGTTGGGAACATTTTTAAGGTTTTCCCTTGCGCTCACATTGGAGTTTTGTATAAAAAAATTGTTGTTTGTTTGTTTTTTTTCATAGAAAATGAACGCATTTTCTTAAATACTGCATATTCTTGATCTTATCTACTCAGACCTTCCCCACCCCCAAATTTAAAGATGAGCAAGATTCTCGTTGCGTTGTTTGGATAGACTAGACAAACACATAGAATAAAATTTTCAAAAAGAAGGTTTGAGCAGAACTTTGAAAGATAAAAGGTAAAGTACTGCTAAACTAAGAATTAACTAAGTGTTATTCAGAATTTACGAAGTATGGGAAATGTTTCTAAGTACAAACATATAATATATCATAGCAACGCAATAAAGAACACAAAAGTAGAAGATTAAGAACATTGCAAGTATTAACAAAGGATGATAAAGAGAAAGGCACAAGCAAAAAATAGAGTGAATATGTACTAATTGTATCGAATATTAACAAAGTATAAATAATTACTAATTAACGCAATACAAATTTTGTTGTCTGTACAAGAATCTGATTATAGCCGGCATACCCATCAAGTAAACAGAAATAATCATTCCCTGCTAGTCGGTCGAGCATTTGATCAATGAAAGGTAAAGGGAAATGATCCTTCTTTGTCGCCGCATTGAGCTTCCGGTAGTCCATAAAATCTACCAGCCAGTGACGGTCTTCATGGGGATTAACTCGTTGTTTGCATTGGGGACTACTATCATCTTGCCCTTCTTGGGAACGCATTGCATGGGGCTAACCCATGTGCTATCGGTGATAGGGTATATGATGTGAGCGTCCATCTGATCGCTTTAATATATTTTTTCAGAATACTGAGCAGTGTATTCTTTTCTTCTTCTGGTAACGCAGAGGATATTATTACTGGCAAGGTTTCATTCTGGCCAAGGAAAACGTACTTCAAGTGATTTGGCAGAGTTTTCAGCTCCAGTGTAGGTGGTTGCTCTAAGAAAGGTTTCTATGTTTTTCTCTCTTCATTCAAATTCAACTTTTCTTCATTGTTCATTGTCTCTTTTATTACATGGCAAGTTTCTAAGGATTCTGTCGCATCCTTTCTTTCTTCATTTTCTTCTTCGGACTCCAAATCTTCATCGCAAGTGTGTTCATCGTCAGAATCTGATAGGCCTTCATCTTTTGGAAACTTCATTGCCTTGATGATGTTAAACCTAAGCTTCTTTCCATTGATGCTCATTGTGATCTCTCCTTTGTGCACATCTATTTGGGCATGCCCTGTAGACAAGAATGGCCGTCCCAATATAATTGGCACACTTTATCCGCTTCATAGTCTAGAATGATGAAGTCTGTAGGTAGAATGAATTTGTCGATTGTGACCAAGACATCCTTCAATTTTCCTTCAAGGTGTACTAGGGACCTTTCTGCAAGTTGGAGAGTCACCGTCGTGGGTGTCAGCTATCCTACATTCAATTGTTTGAAGATTGAAAGAGGCATTAAATTTATGCTTGCCCCAAGATCGCGTAATGCTTGACCGATGTAGATCCCTCCTATTGAGCAGGGTATCGTAAAGCTGCCTGGGTCACACATCTTCGGTGGGATTATAGTGTTTGATTCTTGTGTTAATGCCACCGTGGCGAATTTTCCTGTGCTTATTTTCTTCGACACCATATCCTTAAAAAACTTGGCATATTTCGGCATCTGCTCTATCGCTTCTGTAAATAGAATATTGATGTGTAGTTGTTTTAATATTTCTAGGAAGCGATGATACTGACCTTCATCGTTTTGCTTCTTTTTCAATCTTTGAGGGAATAGAGGTAGCAATACTTTCACTGTTCCATGGTTTAGTGGTCGCAACTCTAGGTTCCATAATCTCGGGCTCATCTGACTCAGTTTGCATCAATGGTTTCTTTGATTTCATCGCATTTGAATGGGTCCTGCTAGGCTCCTTCCTAACTTCTATCGTCATCTTTCCACTTCTCAGGGTGGCTTCTTGGCAATGTTCTTTCCATGTGTTCCTTGGGTTGCGTGGGAGCTCAGTTGAGCTCGATAGTGTCCCCTATGGTCTATTCTTTAGCTCTCCTGCAATATGGCCTACTTGGATTTCCAAGTTGCGAATGGAAGTCGCCTTGTTCTGGAGGACCGTCTCATTCTTTTCGATGTACTATTTTAACAGGTTCTCTAGAGAGGATGATGGCGGTGTTTGATAGCTGTTGGCTTGTTGTTGCTGTTGACTGTTGGTTCTTTGGAAAAATCCTAGTGGTCCTTCTTTTTGCGCCATAGGTTGATAGCTTTGTTGTTGGTTATTTTTCCAAGAAAAATTAGGGTGTTTCTCCACCCGTGGTTGTATGTATTTGAAAAAGTGTTGTTCTTGATAAAGTAGATTGACTGAGGATTGCATGGACACTCTTCAACCGATTGCAATTCTCCACATGTAGCACAGTTGGTGCTTGTCTATTCTATCGTGTTGACTTGCCCTTTTTGCGCTCCGGGATTGTTTATTGCGATGCCCTGTAACAAACTTATCATCACATTCATCTGATTTTGCAAAGATGCGATGGCGCCATTATTTGCGTTACCTTCTCTAGGTTTTGCTCTCTGATCGCTTTCTTGCCAATCTTCATGGTTTTTCGTTATGCGGTCAAGAATGTTCTTTGCCTCATCATAAGTCTTGACCAGTAGACCGCCTGCTGCTGCCGCAGCTATCTGCGATGCAGGATTTAGTCCATGATAAAAAAATCTCCATTTGGAGGCAATCCAGCAATCCATTGTGCGGGCAGTCGTGCACTAATCTCTTGAACCTCGCCATGTGTCAACAAGCGATTCATCTTCTTCTTGTTCAAAATTGGTGATTAACTTCGTCCTTCTGGCATCCTCTATATGAGGGAAATACTTCTTCATAAACTTCTCCACAACTTGTTCCTATGAAGTTATCTCTCCTGGTTTGAGGGAGTATGCCCATTTTCTTGCTTTATCGCATAGTGAAAATGGAAATAGCATGAGTCGAACTTCTTGAACGAAGATATTAGTGAACAAAAAAGTGTTAAAAATTTCAATGAAGCTTCGTAATGGGAATGTGGGTCTTCACCATGATGTCCTTCGAACTATCCTGCTGTTTGTATCATTTGTACATTACCGGCTTCATCTCAAACCTTGATCCATCCAATGTTAGTCTCATGATTCATGGGGAGAAATCATACAAGTTTGGTGACGCATAGTCCTAGACTGGTCTATTGCGATCATTTTCCAGTAGGATAGGATTTTCCATTATGTTGTTTACATTTACGACTCTTTCTTTAGGTTGTTCAACCATTATGTGAGTTCTTCCTTGTTGTCGATGTCTATTTTTTTGTCTTGTACGAAAAGTTCTTTCGATCTCTGGGTCATAGTTGGGCTTAGGAGGGTGTCCTTTGCTCATGCGACACTTGCTTCTTCCTTTACTGAAGGAATATGAATGCGCAAAGGTCGAAAGCTACAAAAAAAATCAAAGAGGTTTAATGTTAGTGCAATCTATATCGTAGTCCCCGGCAACGGCGCCAAAAAACTTGATGCTTAAAATTATGATGTGATGGTGTGAGTTTGCGATGATGTGTGTTATACGGTGATCATGCAAGTTTTCTTGAAAAGGCCCAAGTATAAGGCTTCTTAGGTATCCTAGTAAGTCTAGGGTCGCAAACAGGGACTATTAAGTAGATATGCGACAGACTCTTTGATTCTATTGCGGTGGTAAAAAAATGAAGTGGATAGTGTTTTGATTTAGATTTTTCCTATGCGACGGAGTTGAACATGGAGTGATGAAAGTGTAGGGTTACAATAAGTTTATGATGAAGTGGTTGAGATGGGGATTAGCTATCACTTCCTAAGATTGTGTACAAATTATGCAATAATGCTATACAGAAATATCAGTACTACATTTCTCAATGCAGAACGCCACAATTCCTATTTCTAGGACGCATGCGATGTATATGCGAAACAGTCGATAGAACTTATTCCTAAGTTTCTACTCTTGCTTATGCGATCTAATCCGACTCTCCCAAGTCTAGATTCTGTCTTTAGACTACTCTCCCAAGTATGTCCAAATGATGAATGATGTACTCATAAGACAAGGTGACCGCATACCACCGTTCGTATTTCTAGGGCCCATGCAATATGTAAATAGTAGATAGAACTTATTCCTAAGTTTCTGCTCTTTCTTATGCGATCTAATCTAACTTTCTCAAGCCTAGATTCTAATCCAACTCTTTCAAGCCTAGATTCTATCTTTAGACTACTCTCCCAAGCATGTCCAAAGGGTGAATGATGCATACATAAGACAAGATGATCGCATTAAATGTAAATCTTAAGTCATGCTAGCTAAGTACTTCTTAACCCATTCAGAAATTTAGCTACTCATGCATGGTGTGGAGAGATTGAACATAAATCGAAATGAAGATTCCATTTTCTGTAAATAAAGTACTTAATACAAAATAACAAATGGATTTGAGAGATAACAAGCCCAGTAAGCAATGTCTTGTTTCCCATGGACTTTTACACTACTCTTTATCACATCAACTCTATTCTAGTTATGGATTCTTTCTCTCACAAGGGTTGGCTCTCTCTACTTTGTATTGCTTTCCGGCAGTCTCTCGATCTGTCCGGGTGCGATTTCTTTTGACTTTGCCTCGTCTTCTTGCTCTCTCCGTCCTCTATATATATGTATAAGTATGTGCATGAATGGACTAATTGACCCCTTTCTCACCGTGGCCTTCGGTATTTATAGATTTCAAGGTGAAGTAGATTTTCTTACAAATGATTGCAATGTTGGACAACATTAATTTCTCTACTCTGTTTCATCATTTATAGGTCACCGAAAGTTCAATGTACTTGCTACAGTGTGGCTTTTAACGGCTTGTCAACTAAATTCAGAATCGACTGTTATCAGCTTTCTGTTCCATCACGATTTATTATGTTGTCTCCTTGATGTGAGGTCTTTATGCGATCAACTATTCAACAAAACTTCTCACGATCGCATGAGTTGCGATTGCAACTTCAAGCATGCTGAAAAATTGTGCCTTTCGATCGCAATCTCATATGCACAATCGCATTGTACTTGCACAAAATAGGTAAATTTACTTCTTTTATGCGATGAGCACTCACGATCGTAATTCCTTTCAGTTTAGAACTTTCAGACATGATATTGCCTATTTTGCCATTGCTTTCTCTCAATGTTTTACTTATTTGAGCTATAATAACTTGTATTTCTACCAGTTATTAGCGATTTACGAGTTAAAACTAAAAAGCATTAAGTAAAAGGTTCAATTATCAAGACACACTACAAGCCGAAAAGCCAGATCTTATAGCGTGATTTATTTGGGAAGATTATACTAGGGCATACATGGATTTGGCCATTCTAGACACTAAACATGTGATCCTAATATGTGCAACTTAATCACTCAATTATGCACAGGCTAGAATGATTTTTCATACAATAAATTTAATAAATTAGGTGTTAGAAAAATTCATCAAATTTCTATTATTAATAAATCAAATCCGCCCAAAGGGTTCACAACAATTGAATAAATTAAATAGTAACTTCAAAAATTAAGACATACAAACTATCCCAAGAAAATTACTTAGCCTCTAAAAGGCATATTACAATGATCAGATGAATGAGTCAAGGCTTACTATGATGAAGATCGATCAGGAATTTGGCTTCAATGGCTCTTAAACTAAACTAAACTCTCAGAATTTGCTTTATTTTGAGAACAAAAGCATTTGGCAGCTGTAACTTTTAATTTGTTGCCTCTTTGATTGCTGAACATCAATGTTCTATTTATAGGTTGCTTGCAGCATCGCAACACTGCAAAGTAGCGTTACAACGCTTGCTTGCCTCGCGCGAGCGTAAATTTTGCGTCAACTGCCGTAGCGTTGCAATGCATAAAGAGCGCATTGCAACGCTGAGCATACTGCCTTGCAGCATTGAGTGTCGAGTGTCGATGTGCATTGCAATGCTTGCATTGATTTAATTTCAGAGCGTCACAACGCTGAGTGTTCTGCCAGATACTTGATACTCATTGCTTGCTACTTGATACTAGCTGCTCACTTCCTTGGTGCTCAGTACCTATTTTCTTGATGGAATTTGACTCGATAGAACTCAATGGTAATTTGGTTGCTTCAATTCCTTTTAAGCTCGGAAGCTTAAATCATCTCTTAATTTCTTCAATTTAACCTTGTTTTGCTCCAAATCACCAATTTGACCTCATGATCACTCAGTATCTACAAAATAGAGAAATGAACATGTAAATCCGATAACGAGCTAGAATTAAGCTAGGAATAATAGCTCTTTTTGAGAGCTAACAAACACTGCTAACTTAAGACTTGATCATCTCGAGCAATATCATAACACTCGGTCATAAATTTGATAAAGCATTCATTAACTCTATTTGTCGAATCCTTTCTCTACTCTCAACAGTCTTAACGGCCGGATCAGATATCAAAATCAAAAAATCACTCAATTGAGACCTGTTATAAAAGGATATTTTCTTTTTCAATCGAAACCATGTATGAATGAAACACTAAGACACGAAACTTTTTCGTAAATCGAAAAGTACTTGAAAAAGTTTTATCCTACTCTTGATTCATCTTCCCTCTACTCTGGCTCGATCATCAGCCTGAGACATATTGTTACATCATATCAAAGAGCGATACTATCTAGGAGTGCCCAAAACTCACACACACAAAATGAAAAAGGCATTTGTTTTACCTAGAGGGCTAGCTTTCACACTCAACCGCTGGGAAACTATCATTTTTTTCTCGTGGGTCTTAAACGGACACAGTAGAGGTAGCTCTTTTCACCTCAATCCATGCACAATCATAATATTTTTTTGCAGGCACACCGGTTATGCCTCATTTTTTATGAACTTTTTTCCTTCTTTTTTTTGCAAGAGAAGAGCAACTACTATAATTCTCTTCTTTTTTTTTTTTTTTTTCACACACAAGGCTGCTATTTTCTCACTGTCTAGTCTTACTCTCAAGCACTAAAAGTTTCTCTCAAGCCAATAGGGGGACTTTCGAGGTGACAATGAAAATTCAAGATGGATAATCCGTTTCTAAGACTTTAAAGAACTTAAAACAAAAAAAAAATCAACTTAGGTGCATTTTACATGGTTGGCATAATCAAAATTATAAAAGGCTCAAAATTCTGAAAATAACTCCTTTTTAAGAACAAGCAACCTATTGAGTGTGTCATCAAATTTCCATTGAAAGGAGACGACAAACAGAGCAAACATTCAAGCATTTATCATGATAGAAATTTTTTAGATTTTTTTTTTAAAAAAAACATATCACCCAAAGCATGTTTTGCCCACCCCCAACTTAAAAGACATGCATTGTCAGTGCTCCTTTAACTAAGGCTAAGGACAAAAAAAGGGGGGGGGGGGGGGGGGGGGGGGGGGCAAGTGAGAACCGAAAAATTCCCCTAGATTTTTAGGCACAAGTATGAAAAATTGAAATCCTTCCTTCATGAGTAGAAATTTTGATTCCTAAGGAAAATAAATGAAGTCAACTTCTCTTTTATTAGAAACAAAGCAAAACAAAACAAAGAAGGCAAAGCAAAAGAAATTCAAACTCCTGGTTGCCTCTAGGTAGCGTAACATTTAACGTCTTTTGCTCGACGCCTGGTGATACGGGCTCAAGAGATAGATGGCGGAGTCAACATGAGTTTTGAGCAAACCATGTTGACTTAAACTTCATTGAATATTTTAAGGCGATATAGATGGTGGAGTCAATACTGGCTTTCGGTTCATCGCCTACACTTCAATATTGTTTGCAACTTGGTCGCACAAGCTACAATACTCCCAAGGTAAAAAGGTTGTCTGCAAAAACACAAAACTCAACAAACTATTAGCTGCCAAGTCCCCGGCAACGACGCCAAAAATCTTGGTGACATGAATTCGATAATGCAATATGCGATGCATGTCTTAGGTTATGCGTTTGTTCTCATGCGTCGGTGGTCATGCATTGGAATGGAATGTATGCATTAATCTTATATGCAATGACCATACGTTCCTGTCCCAAGTTTTCTTGCGCTCTCACCAAGGATAACGAGAACGCATGTTTCTCGGGTGATCCGAGGTCGAACTCAGGGACTTGTAGCTAAATGTTATGTGATAATGTATTTGTGGCGAAGAAATAAAAGAATGATGGGGGTTAAAAGCTATAAACTACTCCTACTCCTAACTAACAGATTAAGCGGTGGGAATATGACTGAGAGGTAGAGACATGGCAACTGTTGACGCATAGTAGAATGCATGGATAAATAAACGAAAAGGCGAGGATGTCTTCACTACAACACTAAGCTTGACTACAGGGGTAACCCCAGCCAACGCAAGCTATGCAATCATGCTATATACACTTGACGTAGATGCATGCGATGTGTATGTGATAGTGTCGAGAAGCCTATTTCTAAGGCTCTATATGACCGCATACCACCATATCCTACTTAAAGGGTGCATACGATGTGTAGTAGCATACGAAGCTTATTCCTAAGTTCCCCATTCTTGCTTATGCGATCCAATCCACTCTCCCGAGACTTAGATTTGGTTTTTAGACTACTCTCCTAAGTATGCCTGAATCATGAATGATGCGCTCATAAGATGAGGTAATCGCATAAACCTGGCTTATGTAAAATTATTCCTATCCCTAGTGAACACTTGCTTACATTGCTTAATGCGACCAACCACTTACCCTCCCAGGCAGTTAGTTGTTGTTGATTCTACTCATAGACAAGCATTGCATCCGCTTATAGACAAGCGTTGCCATAGCTTCACACTAAGCAAATAAGGTTTTCTCACAATACTTGCGCGCACACCTCCCGATGGTTTGCTACATGCTTCATATTCCTATGTCACATGATTAAGTATGTGATACTCTAGCAGTGTTACTTAATGATGCAATGAAAGTTAAGGATGCTAAGTAAATGAAGATGGATATGGAATCGAAGGAAAATATAGAAATTCCTTGATCACAAAATGTATTAATTCCTTAAGCCAAAATGTAATACAATACAAGGAAAGAAGAGAAATGGAGGGCTAGCTGGAAGCAATGTCTTGCTTCTAGTAGATGTGTGTCAAGGCTACCGGTGGTGCCATGGATGGGCGGTGGAGTAGACTCTCTTGAGCTTTAGCTCCAGCAAAGGCTCTGGTCGTCACTCGGAATGATTGAAGGGATGAAGAACTCTCGAGACTATATTCTCACGCTTTGGTCTGGATCACAGGGATCCGCCCTCAGGCAAAAAACCTTGGATGATTTGAAATTCTGCTCAACAACTTCTATTTATGAGCTTGATCACCGACCACATTAATGGACCTGCTGTGAATCTGACACTCGTGGCATGATGGTCCTTTTCTGAATCTCTATTGCTAACGGCGTGGTAGGTGAAATTTCAACATCATCTTTTGATTCTCTCGAGGTATGTGTTCATGCTTGCATTCCACCAACCTTGCGTTCATCCCTCTATTATGGTTATCATTATGTAGCCACAATCTCTCTGCGAGACCACATTCATTCGGCCACGACTTCTATGCGATGGACGCATGCGGTTGATGGCCACAACATCCATGCGTTGAACGTATGCCGTTCGCCTCTGCGATGGAGAGATTCCTCACATGTGGTCGTCTTTGCGATAGCCCGGCTTCCGCGTATGCGACTGCTTTCTGCGTTAGATACAAAGATAGACAAATCGAACGCATAATAACGCATAATAGTGGGTTAGTTGAGATTCTTAATGCCGATCGACACAAACTCATTTTCTGATGAGTTCTTAACATAATCGCCGCATATTCTACTTAACAACCCTCATAATTCTAAATAAAAGGCCTATAATGACGTGCATTTTTTGCTCGTCATTAGATTCAAGGTCCTCAATGCAAAGCATATGACATAACTCTTCTTATCGACCCTTTGTCCTTGTACCGCTCCCACCGCTATGTTGCTAGTATCACACATGATCTCGAACGGTACATCCCATCTTGGAGGTTGCAAAATCGGGGTGGTGGTCAGCTTCTCCTTTAGAGTGTCAAAGACCTCCTTACTCTTTTTTGTCAAAATCAAATGGGACATCTTTCTAAAGCATTGTCGATATTGGAAGTGCCAACTTCGACAAGTCCTTGACAAAACGCTTGTAGAAACTTGCTTTACCAAGAAAAGACCGAATCTCCCTAACACAAGTAGGATAGGGGAGGTTAGCAATAACATCTACCTTAGCTTTATCTACCTCTATTCCTTTTTCAGAGACTAGATGTCCTAGAATAATACCATGAGAGGCCATGAAATCGCATTTTTCATAATTCAAAACAAGGTTATCTTCAATGCAACGTCTCAATACTAAGCTAAGATTATGGAAACAATCCTCAAAAGACTCTCCGTAAACCGTAAAATCATCCATAAATACCTTTATGCACTTCTCTATAAAATCAAAAAATATGCTCATCATACACCTTTGGAACATACCTGGGGCATTGCAAAGCTGAAATGGCATCTTCCTGAAGGCATACGTACCGTAAGGGCAAGTGAATTTGGTTTTTTCCTGGTCTTCTTGGGCAATAGGGATTTGGTAGAATCCAGATAAGCACTCAAGAAAATAAAAATAAAAAAAGATTTTCTAGCGAGTCGTTCCACCATCTGATCCAGGAAAGAAATGGGAAAATGAACTTTCTTGGTTACCTCCTCGAGCTATCGAAAATTGGCACCATCTTTCCCTTATCGTTCTCCACAATTTTCATGTCGGTCTTCTTGGGAACAACATTCATAGGACTTGCCCATTTTTTGTCAGGAACTGGGTATATGATTCCGACTTCATTAAGTTTGATGATTTTTTTGAGAATGACATCCTTCAAATTGGGATTTAATCTTATAAGGGGTTGGACTGTGGGCTTGGCACCTTTCTCTAGAGTGATCCTATGCATGAAAAGTGAAGGGATTACTCCCTTGAGATCATCTAAAGTCACCCAATGGCCTCTTTGTAAGTTTTCAAAGTTTCAATCAAGGATTCCTCTTGGGCAGGTGTCAACTCCTTGGAGATTATGACTGGAAGGGTATTTCCTTTTCCCAGGCACACGTACTAGCTCAATCCCTTGTACCTGCAAAACAAGAATATTGAAGTCAGAAGAAGATTCTACTACTTTATTATTATCAATATCAGGAAGAGATAAGTCATGTGAATCAAACAAATCCAATTCAATACAAGGGGCAACCAACATGCTAGAGTTATTATCATCAACCAGCACAATCTCATCAATCACATCATGGGTCTCAGACAAACACAAGGACAGATATTCCTTAGGAAATCTCGTGGCATCATAAATATTAAAAGATACAACCTCTCCATCAAATTCTACAGATAGACAACCCTTATCTACATCAATCTTTGTTTTAGCAGTTTTCATGAACGTGGATGACATCTCTACACCTTCATCTTCTACGATTCTATAAGACATCTCTACCCTTATGGATGCAAATTAAGGCATAACATTAATAGAGGCTCCAAAGTCTAACATGGCATGCTGATAACGGGCAGAAATGCACGTTATTACAATGCAAAGATATAAAAAAATGTAGGATTGTGATGGTAAAAATATGTAAAATCATGTCCAAAAGCATTAAGTTGAGAACATTGTGATCGCATGCGCCCATCGCATTAAAGCAACTAATTTACGTATATTGTGTAGGAAAATGCATTGGCACAAGGCAGAATTGCAATCCAAGGAATTTAGTGTCCGAGCGCATTAGAAGATTGCGACCGCAAAGCTACCCGGTCATATGCGCTCGTGAAGATTTTCTCAAGAAGGTGGCCGCATAGAGACGACGCACCAAGGTGAAAGTTTAATAAATCATGATGGGACAAAAAACTGATGACAGTCGAATCCGAATTTAGTTGACAAACCGTTAACGACACACTATAGTAAGTACACTCAACTTTTCAATGACAATTAATTGACGCATTAGATAGAGATTTAATGACATTCCATCAGTGCAATCATTTGAGAGAAAAGCTTTTCACTTTGAAGCTCTATAAATACTGAAGGCCACCTTCGATAAACCAATTCAGCAGTTCAGAATTTTTGAGTTCTTTTTTGCCATATACATAGATAGCTGTAGTCTATAAATTTTAACTTAGAAGGCGGAGGCGAGTGAAGAGAGAAGACGCAGGAAGATCGTTCCTGGATTCGCTTGAGAGAGTGACAGGAAGCGTTGAGAAGGGAGAGAGGGCTGACTCTTATGAAAGCAAGAACATTCTTTTGAGCAGACTAGAGAAAAACACAGTGTAAAAGTCTTGGGAAGCAATATATTGCTACCAGGCCCACTATCCCTACTTTCCATTGTCATTCTATATTTTGATTTTATTTATAAAATGGAATTTGCATCTCTACATCTGTTCACTCTGTTTACATTGCGCATGAGTAACTAAACTTCTGAATGGGTTGAGAAGCACTTAGCTAGCATAACCTGAGATCTTCACTTTATGCGGTCATCTTGTATTATGTATGCGTCATTCGTCCTTTAGAGATGCTCAGAAGGGTGGTCTAAGGATAGAATCTAGGCATGGGAAAGTCAGATTAGAATCTAGGCTCGGGAGATTCAGATTAGAACCGCATAAGCAAGAGATAGAAACTTAGAGATAAGTTCTGTTTGCTAACATGCATCGCATGCACCCTAGAAATAGGATATGATAGTATGCGGTCGCCTTATGTATATATGTGTCATTCATCATAGTATAGACAAGAATAAAGGCTTAGATATAAGTCCTATAGACATCATCGTATACATCGAATGCGTCCTAAAATTACAAGCTATAGCATTTGCATCGAGAGACGATCTACTATTTTATGGGTGTAGCATGATCTCATAACTTGAACGTAATCTTAGGAAGTGTTAGCTAAATCCCTTCTCAATCAGTTCCCTCGCATACTCATTATAACCTTCGCTGTTATTAACTCTTTTCTCAATTCCGTCGCATAGGATTTATATTTTAAGCAAACATACCAACCAACTATTGTTTTGATTGTTACCGCAAAGGAATCAGAATTTACCGTCGCATATTGTCTCCATAGTCCCTGTGTTCGACCCTGGACTTACCAGGCAACCTAGTAGGATTTATACTTGGATTTTGCTAGGATAACTTGCATGTACAACGCATATACCACCATCGCAATATATATCATTATTTCATCATATTCACAACGCATCACATGCCGAATTACTCTATTACCAATTATGCAAGGTAAAGTGAACATACTTAGGTCTCGACATTTTTCAGGAATATTATGTTTCAGGAGAGCCGATACATTCTTACTTACTGCTACCTTTTCTCTATCCTTCCCTATCCTCTTTTTGATGTACAACTCCTTTAAGAATTTAGTATACCTGGGGATTTACTGGATTGCATTCAAGAGATAAATGTTTATCTTAACCTTTTTGAAAATTTTGATTAACTCCCTATTCCTTTGTTCTTGTTTTGATCGTGCTAGTCTGCTAGGAAACGAAGCTTTAGGCACATAAGGTTCAATAATAGGTGTAGGAGGATTACTTACCTTGGGAGTGGATGATGGTGTTCCAAATTTACTCTCATTGTTTTCTGTTTCTTTATTGGTCTTACCAGATGTTGATAGGTTGTTTGATGGAAGTTCCTTGCCACTCCTCAATATGATGCCATTGATGTTGGCATGGTCTGGTTGTGCATGCAACTTCCCTGAACTCTTGGTTTCTATACGACTTACCGCGACGACTAACTATGTGATTTGAGTTCCTAGATTGGCCATGCTTACCCTAGTATTTTGTTGATAGGTATTTGTGTCCTTTGATAGTTGGAGGGAGTCTTTTTGCAGCTATTGAATTTCCTGTTGAAATTTGAGGGAATTATCAGCCAAAGTTTTAACAATGTTCTCTAAAGACATACCTAAGGAAGACAACGATGGTTGACTAGAATTGTCATGCCCTTATCCTTGCCTGTGACCTCCCCCTTTTAGATTAGGGTGGTCACGCCATCCTGGGTTGTAAACCGGGCCATGCTGGTTGTACTTCCTTTGGTAACCCCCAACTGCATTTACTTATGCTTGGGGACATGCTTCAGATGCGTGTCCTGATACTCCACAGGCTTCACAAGCCTTGACTTGAGTCACTCCTCCTTGGGCCCATTGCGTCAAAATAGTAGTTAAGTTAGAAAGTTGGGCTTTTAATTCTTTAACTTCAAAATTACCAGTCGAATCGGATTCATTGGCCCTGGTGCCAAAGTTCTGGTTATTCTCCGCCATGCACGATATCAACTCATGGGCCTCCCTAGATGTTTTGTCAGTAAGAGCACCTCCGGTCGCCGAGTCGATTGAGTTCCTGTCATTTTTCAGCAAGCCACTATAGAAATATTGAATTAGTAATTGGTTAGAAATTTGCTGATGAGGGAAACTAGCACATAATCTTTTATAGCGTTCCCAATACTCAGATAAAGGTTCACCCGTAAACTGTTTAATTCCATAGATGTCTTTCCTTATGGAATGGGCTCTAGAAGCCGGAAATTATTTTCAAAAAATTTCTTTTTCAAATCATTCCAAGTAGTGATTGAACTTGGAGCCAAGTAGTACAACCAATCCTTGGCATAATCCTGCAGTGAAAAAGGAAACTCCTTAAGGTTTAGTTGCTCGTCGGTGACTCCATGGGGTCTCACACTTACGCAAACCATATGGAAGTCTTTGAGGTCTTTATGATGATTCTCCCTTGCATGTCCTCTAAAGGTTGGCAATAAATTGATTAGACCAAGTTTGAGTTCGAACGACACCGTGGTAGGTCAATGCACAGGGGCTGCTGGTCCATGTCGAGCTCTGCTAGCTCCCTCAAGGTTTTCTCATGGACTGCCTCTTCCTTGGTCATGTTGTCAGCTATTCCTGGATGTTCTTCTTTTGTATCTCTTCTCTACATCTCATTCGAATTCTCCTCTCCTCCTGGTCAATATCTGCAAGGAAAGCAAAATCTGCACACCCAGAGGAGTGGGTCATAAACCAAAGGGAACTTAAAGGCTTTTTTTTTTATTTTTTTATTTAAGAAGAATTCAAAAATCTTCTAGGCTAATTGCCAAGTCTCCCTGGTAACGGGCGACAATTTTTGTTCGAACTCTGAGACTAGCATGTCATGAGTGCCCCGGGCCCGAGCAAAGATAATTTATTTTCATCGATCCAAGACTTAAACCACAAATGTAGCAAAGTGATAAGATTGGGGTCGAATCCACAGGGTGACTGTTGAATTAGCTTAGATCAATTAATGAATTCCAAGTAAAAAAAAGGGGGTTTTGGTTATTTCGATTTTGTTTGCAAAATAAATTAAAGGCCAAACAAAGAAGAATAAATAAAGGTTAGAACATAAAAGAGATTGAATCAAATTAATGGGAAATCTTGGGATTAGTTTTCATGCTTTTTATTTTTCTATCATTAGTTACTAGTTAATTCTTTAATTACGTGAACTCCTTAACCTATTAAAAATTCTAATAGTCCAATTGGAAAATTTCGATAACATATGACTTAAAACTGAAAAGCATTAAGTAAACGGTTCAATTGTCGAGACACACTACAAGACGGAAAGCCACATCTTATAGTGCGATTTATTTTGGAAGATTATACTAGATCATACATAGATTTGGCCAAAAAAATTCTAGACCCTAAACATGCGATCCTAATATGTGCAACTTAATCACTCAATTATGCACATGCTAGAATGATTTTGCATACAAGAAATTTAATAAATTAGTTTGTGAAAAAAATTAATCAAATTTCTATTATTAATAAATCAAATCCACTCAAAGGGTTCACAACAATCAATTGAATAAATTAAATAGTAACTTCAAGAATTAAGACATACAAACTATCCCAAGAAAATTACCTAGCCTTTTAAAGGCATATTACAATGATCAGATGAATGAGTCGAGGCTGACTTTGGTGAAGATCGATCGGAAATTTGGCTTCAATGGCTCTTAGAATGAACTAAACTCTCAGAATTTGCTTTATTTGGAAGATGAAAGCATCTGATGGCTGTAACTTTTAATTTTCTTCCTCTCTAATTGTTGAACATCAACGTTCCATTTATAGGTTGCTCGCAGCGTTGCAACACTGTGAAGTAGTGTTGCAATGCTTGCTTGCGTCGCGCGGGCATCAACTTCGCGTCAACTGTCGTAGCATTGCAATGCATAAAGGGGCGTTGCAACGCTGAGCGCACTGCCTTACAACGTTGAGTGTCGACCGTCGAAGTGTGTTGCAACGCTTGTGTTGATTTATCTTCGGATCATCACAATGCTTGGGGAAGCATTGCAATGATGCTTTATGTTTGATGCTACTACCTTCCATGCTGAGTGTTCTGCCAGATTCTCGATACTCATTGCTTGCTATTTGATACTCGCTGCTCGCTTCCTTGGTGCTCAATACTTGTTTTCTTCTTGGAATTTGGCTCGATAGATGTAACACCCCGCATTTTTTTAATTTATTAATGTAATTTTAGTAAATTTTTTAATTATTTGATGACATTTTTGGAATTTTGGACTTCATGTGTAATTGCAGGAATTTAATTATTGACGTTGAAATTATTCAACTTGGAGATTAATGGCAAGAATTAATTTCATGTTGGGAAGGAAAGGAATTTAATAAAATAAAGTGGAATAAGGAAAATAATAAAATAAAGTTTATTTTATTTCCTTTTTAGTTTTATTATTATTATTATTATTTATAAAAACAAAATTTCCCTTCTCCTTCTTCATCACCACATGCCCCCTTTGTTTTCGTTTTCCCCTTGCCATTCACATGCCCTAGCAACCACCTTAACTCCCGCCGTTCAGACCAAGTCGCACGCTATCGTTGATATCGTCAAGACACCTTCTTGCACCGTCTATTAACCTAGCAGCGTCCAACTGCCCAATCTATTCGCCTAGCCCTCAGCCAGCTCGCCATCGAGTGGTGTCGTCCCGCCGGTTCACTCACGCCAAATCCGTACAGTCGTTCTCGATTGACATCGCGTCGGATTCTGCCAGCCCTGAAGACGACCGTTTGTGCGCCAAATTTGTCACGCGCTCGTCTGCTCCAGCACGACATTCGTCCAGTCAGTGCCTGATCCTTTCGTCTATTCCATTCACGCCCTCTGTTGGCCATCTGCCACCACCGCTGTCGTTGGGTTGTGTCGGATCTGGTAGTTTTGTGTAAGATCAGTTGAGTTTTGAAGGTTCTTGTTTGCCCATTAAATTTTGGATTTCTTTTTTGGTTGATGCCTATTATATTTGGAATTTAGATCCAAGATTGGAGTATTTCAGAGTGCACAACATGCTGCCCAGCAGATTTGAGTTTGTTCGGTAAGTAGTTTGGTAAGCGTTGTGATCCTTGTTGTTGCTTGTTGGGCACTTATTGATTATTGGACTAAATGATGGTTTAATTTTAAGTATTTTCAAGGTTTTAAGTTGTCGTCCATTGAGTTTTAAAATCCGCTAAGAGGAGATTTTGGGGTCGACATCTTGTGAGTGTTTGTTGATCAAGTTTCGTTTAGGTAAGTTAATTGGTGCTGGTTGGATTAAATTTATATGTTTGGGTCTTGGTTGCAAAGACTGAAATTTAGTATTATGTCTGTATTAGGGGACTTAATTCAGGATTTATTTTGTTGGAGATCATTTGCTTGGATTAATATCTGAATTTGACTTTGAGGTAAGTAATCTTACTACTAGAACTACCCACGGGCCAGATACTAGATATATGCTAGCATAATAGACGAATATCAGGATAGAACGATAGCATGATAAACGGGTAGTATAGTATAACCGATATATGTTCTTGTATGAGAATCTGAAATATTTATTTGTGCACGTAGATACTTGCTTACTAGTAAGAGATAATACTTGATTCACTGAGGTTTGTATTTGATATGAGGATATTGAGGCGTATATGCATATTGTGTAGCCATGATGTCGAGGTGTATATATATGTTATAAAACAATATTGTGATAATTGTGATGTTGAGACTATGATGGTGTCTTTATTGATTAGTTAGATGCCCACTAGGTATTGTGTTTCCTTCGGGATTCACCAGATCGTGTTTCCTTCGGGATTCACCAGGGATTGTGTTTCCTTCGGGATTCACCAGGTGTTGTGTTTCCTTCAAGACTCACCAGAGGTAATGGTCATACTTAACTACAGTAGGATAAAAATTAATTTTTCATGTATGTATGTGTCCCATGAGGACTAGAGAAGTTTATATGTTTTCACTAGATGTAGGCATTTAGAGGACATAGATGCCTAGCCTGACCCCAGTAGTGGGGTTACTTATTGAGTATTTTATACTCACCCTTTCTCATGTTTATGTTTCAGGTAAAGGTAGGGACGTGCCACTGAATGACAAGAGGAATCCATGAACGAGCTACTGGTGATCATTTTTAATGCTTTCACTCATGTTTTAAGAGTTCTTTTATGTTTTTAAATTTCGGTCTTGACATTTGAAACTTATCGTTTGAGATTTGTTTTCAGACTTATTTATTTCCATTTATGACTTATGGGTACCTTACCATTTGATTTTAATATTTGAATTTAATGAAGATCTTTTAACTTACTTTATTTATTTAGCATTTATTTCACCATAAAAAGAAAGTCGTTTTAACTTCCATGCATGGATGCATTTAGTAATGGCCTAGCCTGAGTCCTAGGAAGTTAGGTCGTTACAATAAAACTCGATGGTTGACTATACTCGATAGTAATTTGGTTGCCTCAATTCCTTTTAAGCCTGAAAGCTTAAATCATCTCTTAGTCGCTTCAATTTAACCTTGTTTGGCTCCAAATCACCAATTCCACCTCATGATCGCTCATTACCCTGAAAATAGGGAAATAAACATGTAAAATCCAATAATGAACTAGAATTAAGCTAGGAATAATAGCTCTTTTTGAGAGCTAACAGTCGTGAAACAACATTTACTTCACTTTCTTTTAGTTTCATCATTAATTGGTAAGTCTGAAGTTCGTTCAACAATGTTGTCAAATTGTAATTAATTTTATTCATTACAACATTAGTACGAAAGGTCAGGTAGCTCTTCGGAAGAGACTCTAATAACGTACTAACTTGATCAGTTTCATTATGATGACCTCGTGACCTTCAACAATATTAAAATGGCCAATCATGTCGAGAACATGTTCTCTGACGTTGGTACCATCTTTCATGCATGTGTTATAAACATACTTTATGGCCTCGTGTCGAACAAAAGACAGTGGTTGCTCAAAGATTATCCTGAAGCGACGCCATAATCTCACGGGTAGTGGACATGGCCTCATGTTTCTTTTTTAGCAGATCAGATATGCTTGCCAAGATATAAGCCTTGGCTTTTTCGTTAGCTCTAACCCACCTTTCATAGGCATCCTGAACACTTTGGTTTGCTGTTGAACTGGGAAAAGGAGGAAATTCCTCCGTTAACACAAACCTCAAATCATCCATAACTAATATTGTATTTATATTGGATTTCCAGTTGGAGTACCTTTCTCCATTAAATTTGTCAAAAGCACGAAGTTGTATAATCAAGTTTGAAATTTGCTGGAAAATTCAAACAAATTCTATTAAATTTATGCATCTTAATCCAATTTTAGTAAAAAGTAAAAAAAAAAAAAAAATTACCCATATTTTTTTATCCATTTGCAACAATACTTTAATGATTTAGAACAGTTGCTACCAAGGGGCAGTCAAAATTTCCTTCACTGAAGCAAGACATCCCAACCAAATACTATATCCAGAATAACTCTTATTCTTATAGTTCATTTGGTTACCGTATTCAGTCAAGATCTTTACTAACAATTAGTAATTCTTGTAAGTGTGACCCGCCATTGTCAGATCTTATAGAACGGTATGAATATGCCCCCGAGTTCGAAGACAATATCCAAGATGGAACTATAAGACCCTATTCATTTATGAAGCTTGGGTTATTCTGAATCCTATGTAACCCTCCGTAGGGATCGTCGTGGTTGGTGACTAGCTATTGCCGCCTAAAAAATGACAGCAGGCGCAACATAGGAATCTCATGGTTCAAATTAATGGAGGAGACCATAGGACAATGTTGACACATTTCCTTCACCCACTTACTATGAACTACTTCACCATTCACCTTGTCATTGACCCATACAAACACTTTTTGAATGGAATAGTCGCAGTAAAAGTGACACGAAGACGAGCATGGATTTCATGGTGTGAACTCTTGGGGACGTGAAAGTTAATAACTACATATTAAATATATTGTTAATCTCCCACTGAAGTGTTCTAAATGTTTGGGTATACTTTCGATTAATTTTAAACAACTTAAGTCTATGTGATTTTTATCCAAGTATAACGTTTATATTTTTTGGATATTTTTATCCAAGTATAACGTTTATATTTTTTGGATATTATTCCTATGATGTCTAGGTGTTTGAACCAGTTTTAGATCTCGCACCGCTCACACAAGCTCATAAATCAATTAACAATGCTCAACTTTTCGGTCATAATTCCCAGGTAGGAGGTGTTATGTAAACTGTCAACTTAAATATCCCCAGCCTTAGACAGGTTTATGAACCGATTTGAGTTTGTAACCAAAGTTTATAAGGTAACAATCTATTTTAACCGTTAAAACAAGTTTTTAACCTAAGTGAGTATGTTGTTTATCTTTGTTATGGATTTTAAAGTCTAATTCAATTTTATAACAAACTGATAAAAAATAGACATGCTTTAACAAACCATAACATGCTTCAAAGGCATTAAAAAAATAATAATAAACATGCATACTATATATTATAACTAATTACGCCATACAATAATGCATGTAATATGTCTTGCTATGGTGGAATTTTAATTCTAAATGACATACTATATGCATAAAACATGTTTAATTCAAAAATAATATACATCATATGCATAAAATAATTAAATAAAACTAATATGGTTCAACTCTAGCATCCTAAGCAAGCAAAATTGGCTAAATTATTACAAAATTGAAAAAAAAACAAAGCTTCAATTTGAGGAAGAATTGCTCAAATCGATATGAACTGGACCCGAACGACCTGAACCGGACCACTAAGGCTCCATAAGGGGCTGAACCGAACCGGTTTAAAGGAGAACCGATCGAACCGAACCCTGAACCTGCGAATCAGCCAGGAAGCATGCAAATGTTTATGACCTGGGATGAACAGTGTTGTGACGCTGCGTCCTAGCATTGCAACACTGTTCATCAGTGAGCCCATGGTGTTGCAACGCTCGATGAACAACGTCGCGACACTACCTAGATAGAAACCCCAGCTCCGTTTTGCTGCTCGACCTTAGTTGCTTCAATCTCCAAATTATAGCCTAATTTCAACTCTAATGACTCCAAATAAATTACAAACTCTAGAGCACACATATAAGCTCATCAATCAAGAGCCAATTACAAATTTAACATAGGAATCAAAGAGAAATATAATGCCAAAGTTAAATTTTGTCACACCCCCTCCCGAGTTTACCTCTAAACCCAAAAGAAGGTGTGAGGACAACAAATACCACTCTATCATGACATCCATTGCCCACTTTACTAGTTTACTTTTAAATAATTAATCTTGCAACGGAAATTTTAAGAAAACAACTGGAAATGTAACTCATTTTGGAAACTAATTTAGTTTATACACTTTTAAACAAAACTTTTACAACGGTAGTCCCATCCCAACTACAAACTTAATCTAGTAACAATCTAACTTGTGGCAGACCTTGATCTCTCGTAGCAACCCAGACTCCTCTGCTACCTGCAAGGAAGACATGTGAGTAAAATGTGAGCTTTTAACCCCAATGAGTGGTCACAGTTTTACAAGTCTCTTTCAACTCATAAACATATCAACATATCACAATACAAGGTTACTACGCAAACCTCCATCTTGAATGAATTTGTTATCAACCCTACCTACACATGGTAGATAGTCAAACGTTTACTCAATTATAACTGCTCATATCCCTATGTGCACATAGATCCCCCTCTTATGGGCTCAGAAGCTAGGCCCACTGGCCATCTGACCATCCCATGCAAGGTTCCTCCCACAGGCTTAGGAATTAGACCTCTCGATCCCCCGACCATTCCGTAAGATTCTATCTTGGGCTCAAAAGCTAGGTTCGTTGACCCCCTGACCATCTCGACCACATGCTCTCCTCATGGTATTGATAATTCATTCATAACAATAGCATATAATTCAAAATATGCTAAAAGACTTAAGTAAGAAACCACTCACCGTGATTTGTTGGGATTATTTTCTCCTCCCAAATTCACCTGGTTTCCTCTGGCCTCTTGTCAAACCCTATTTCAAATTCATTTTGAAACTTAGATTTCTCACTATTTCATACCTTATTTCAAGACACTTCCTTCTACAAATATTTTTATAAATTCCTTAGCTTGCTTACCTTAAAATTTGGTCTTGAAATTCCCACTCCAGACTTCTGAATCTCAACTTTCATCTACATGGCCCGACTATCTCTTTTTCTGTGAACACCTCTCAGTTTCCTTCAATTTCGACAGCCCTTCACTTAGAATTTCTTTATAGCAACCCTCACACAACTAGATTCAATTTAAGATATTTTGGTTTAAGAATCACCTTATTTCACGAGTACTTTGTGAGAACTCCTTGTTTGAACTTACTAGTACTATCTGCCTGCACAGCCTGCACAACCCTTGCATCCTCTCCTTTATTCAACACAAAGATCCCCACTATTAACACAAACTCTATTATAATTAACGCAAGGCTTATTCCAACTTGCTCTCAAACTCTCTTTTAAAATGACTCTTGAAGTGAATGTGTTGTGAGCTGAAGTGAAGACCCTGGGCGCTATTTATAGACACTCCAGTTCCTCTCGGTGTCGACACATGTTTGGATAAGTTTATCAGCCCATAGCTCTCCACGTTTCCTTATAATCGCATATCCTTCATGGTCGTATATCCTTTTACACTACTTACCTTTGGCGCATATGTTCATTAGGATTACGGCACATCCCTTATCGCATGTCTCTCATACTAACCTTGTTCTATGCGCCCACATGCCTTTCCTAACCTTGAGTGTCCTTGGCGCATAATCAGTCTTAGCGCGTAGCACATCATCATTGCATGGCCGCCTCATTAACGCATGATTAGGCCCAACTTGTTTCTCGTGCCCCACCTAGTCATATGCATTCAACTAGCTTCTCAAGGCCAAATGCTTAGTTCAAATGACCGCATTTTCCTTCCCATGCCCAGCCTTATGATTGGCGCATACGTCATAGACCATCACAAAGCACCTTCAACGCATGGTCCTTTGAGCCTTGCCATTGCATGAGCATCGCACGTTGTAGTGCGCATCGGCTGCCTCGCTCTATTGCATAGCTCTAGCATGCATCGAGTACCTATCACCTTGCGCTCATCATCACACACTTGATAACATGCACACCCAGCCTCAACTACTCAGCTTTGCGCTCATCGTCTAGTGCTCATCACTTATCGTCAAGCGTTATTGTCTAGCATTATCGTGCAGCCTCGCAAGCAACTATGCGATCACCCTCGCGTAACACCCCAATGTCTAGTGCCCATGCTCGCGTGCAATCGAACGGGTCCTTGCTCGCATCTGGCCCATTCTCATTGCTCGATGGCCCTTTTTCACTGCTCAATCACGCAACCTCTCGTCATCCCAACGCATGAGCAGCCCTTGTCAGGCCAACGTTTGGCCAGCGCCTCATGCAAACGCACAGCCAACATGTGTCCACCACTTAGCCAACAAGACATTAATGTTCACTTAACTATGTCACATCCCCTCCCAATTTACCCTTTAAAACTGAAAGGGGATATGATGGCAACAGTTACCGACCTACTTGCCAATATTTACTGCCTAACTTAAATGAAACCTGCTTAAAACCATAATATGCAAATACGACTTAACAGTAAAATAACTATGACTTTTACCAGCAAAACAACTTAAAAATAATTCCAAAAAGATAACAAACATATGTCCATCAAATAGCACAAAAACGAAACATGTGTCCCAAAATAAGTTTCACAAGTCCCAGACTTCTCTCAAAATATGTGTACATCAAAACAAGCTTAACCTAAGCTTCTTCCTTCCTAACCGAGCTTTGAGTGGTAAGCAGTAGTGCGTTCTCAAGGAAATCGAACATGAGGATTTCCATGAGCAGCGAAAAGATCATTCCAAATTACAATCGTATATGAACTTTACAATTACAATCACAAACAAAAACATATGGTTATGCTAAAATACAAAAATTACAGCATGCTATACAAAAAATCAAGGACAAGAATCAACAAAGTTTTGTAGACTCATCTTCAAGCTCCTTGATCACAAACGCTCGATCATAGCAACACAGTAACAAACGAACGCTCGTCCAACATGACTATTGCAGTGCACGAACACCGCACACTCGAACTAAGTGATCGCCAAGGTCACGAACACCACGAACGACCTCCACAGAACCTTGCTCAATCGTTTTCATATCCCCTTCTCTGTCCATTTCCGTTCCTCCGTTAATCATTTTCTCCATGAAGTCTTCTTAATCCTTTGGTAGTTAATATGGATTAAACGAGTAACTTAATCTATGATAAAGAGATAAATGCATTTAGCTAAGGCATGCTAGACGACATCTTCACCTGTGAGAGCATAAGTGAAGATGCCATTCTGATCTATCGAAAGAAGGTTAGAAGAATGTGTTAACTAAAGCGAGTAGTACTTTCAGACATGGAATAAACCTTGCGTTCATTACGCTCGTCTTTGTTTCACCATAGAATTGTGGGAGTGTGGCCGATAATCGAGAGGTGTTCGCCAAGGGAATAGTGGAACCGTACTTATGTCATTAACGCAATTAAGGAACTTGCGCTGTTTATATTAGCTATCTTTACTTTTCTGCTTCTTACATAAGACTTGCCAACACATCACACGATCTTTGTATAATCTTCATAGCCCGCCTCAACATCAGTATCTTGTATTATCTTAGCTTAGGTTTATTACACTTTACTTTATTATCGCATTTTTATTGCTTTCCTTTACTTTATCGCATATTTTAATACTTGTACACAAACATGTTTATAAATTGAAAATCCCCTGGTCGCATGTATGACAAACATAACGCAATAACCTCAAACATTCCCTGTGTTCGACCTGGGATCACACCGGGAAACTTGCGGAGGAATTATACCTAGTTCCAACGCACAACATACTACAAGAACATCCATTAATAATGCATATCTAAAAGTAGTATCACATAAATCATCATCCATCCATGCGTTGTAGGTCATAGGCTTGAACCTTGCTTGAATCATTGTATAGTTTATGTCGTCATCAAGTTTATGGCACCGTTGCCGGGGATTGGTTAACGATTAGTGTTGAATATTTTTGTGATATGTGTAGGACAGATCTCTTTGTACTGACTGTTCAACGCGGAGAGAAGTCTGACGGCTTATGAGCGCTAGTGTTATCTGGTAATTCTAAGCAGACCCAGAGATCAAGTGTATTATTCGTGCAAGGGATTATCAGGGTCGAATTAATTGGTGAAGAAGCATGGCTAATGAGAATGTGGCACCTGCAGGAAACCAAAGGGAAAATTTGCCAGTGCAAGATCCAATTTTTCTTGCTGCCCCTATGAGGGATTATGCGGTGCCAGATTTTTATAATTTCTCACCAGGAATTTCAAGACCCATGGTTGAGGGGAATGTAAGCTTTAAGATAAAACCTATTATGTTGCAAATGATTCAGAATGTGGGACAATTTGGAGGATTACAAGGAGAAGACCCACATGCTCATTTGACAAATTTTGTAGACATGTGCAGTGTATTTTCCATGCCTGGTGTAACTCAAGAAGGGCTTAAACTATATCTGTTCCCGTATAGATTGTGGGATGAAGCAAAGAGGTTGGCTCAGTCGTTAGAGCCAGACGAAATTAATGCATGGGAGCAATTGGTTGATAGGTTCATGAATAGATTCTTTCCTCCATCCGTCAATGCGAAAATGCAGAGGGATGTTTTGAATTTTGAACAAAAGGGTTACGAAACCTTGAGCACTGACTGGGTGCAATTCCAACAGTTAGTGAAGAGCTGTTTGCATATTGGGATTCCCGATAGTATTTTGATGGAAACCTTTTACAATGGCTTAGACCAATCAACGCAAGCAGTTGTCGATGCCTCCGCAGAAGGAGGATTAATGAACAAGTCATATCGGAAGCAAAGAACATATTAGATCGCATCTCGCGACATTCTGATGAGTGGATTGATACCGGGCTCGAGGTAAGAGGTTGGGAGTAAGAAAGAGTAGAAAGTGCCAATGTGTCAATGGATACAATGAGCGCACTGGTTGATCAAATGACCACAATGACCTCACTCCTCAAGACGGTGGCTAACCAACAGAGAACTCTCTCTCAAGGATCAGTGCAAGTTAATGTGGTGACTCATGTGGCCGCAATGAATTACATCCAATGTGGGGAGGGACATCTAGTAGAAGTCTGCCCATGGAATCAACAACCCATATATGTTGTCTACGATGAATCATTTGGAAACATCTACAACTCTGGTTCGTGGGATCACCCAACTTTAGGTTGGGACGGGAACCACAATTAGGAGAGCCATAGTTTCTATCAGTATAGTTATCAAGGGGATCGAGGCAATCCACCAGTCTTCATTAATCTAGATTGCAGCCCAAGTAATGCTCAAGGTGTACCACCCTATGACCAACCGTTCTTATATGATACCTCTTGCAGCACCTCGTCTCTAGAGACGTCGTTAAAACACTATATTGAAAAGAGCGAGGAAATGAGACAATCGCAAGTTGATGTCCTTAAAGAATTAGAAGAGCAGATAGATTAGCTTGCGAGGGAATTAAAGAAGAAAGCACCTGGTATGCGGCACAGCAACTCACGAGTATCGGGGCCACGAGGAAAAGAACAATGTCATGTAGTGACATTGAGGAGTGGCAAAAAAACAACCCCTATGCCATCAGTACCAGATGCGACAACAACACCAGTAGATTCGACTGTTGATGATGACCAATCAGCTAATATTGGAAAAAGTGCCAGTTCAGAAATAAGTTGATCTACAAAAGATGAAGCTTCTCAAGACATGAATTCTAAATCAACACAACCTCCAGCTAATGAAACACAGCAAGCACCGGACCTCAACAAACAGCCAAGGGAATAAGAAATACGGTAGAATCCTCCACCTTTCCCGTCCAGGCTAAAGAAGAAAGATGATAGCAAGCAATTTCAGAGGTTTTTGGACGTTTTTCGATAGCTACACATTTACATTCTCTTAATAGAAGCACTAGAGCAGATGCCGAGTTATGTAAAATTTCTCAAGGATATTCTTGCAAATAAAAGAAAGATCGGGGAAAATGAAATAGTTGCATTAACATATGAATGCAGCGCGCTATTCCAAAACAATCTCCCCACAAAAATGAAGGACCCTGGGAGTTTTACATTGCCCTACACAATAAGAGGGGAGATGGTCGGGAACGCGCTGTGCGATTTAGGGGAAAGCATAAATCTAATGCCCTTGTTGATTTTTAAGAAGCTAGATATCGGCAACGCAAGACCAACCACGATTACATTACAGTTGGCTGATAGATCGATAAAGCTTCCTGAGGGTAACATAGAGGGTGTTCTCGTGAAAGTGGACAAGTTTATCTTCCCTGTAGACTTTGTCATATTGGATTACGAAGCCGATAGAGAAGTCCCTATCATCTTGAGTCGTCCATTTCTCGCAATAGGGCGAGCATTGATCGATGTGCAAAAAGAAGAATTGATCATCAGGGTCGACGATCAGGAAGTAAAATTCAACGTATTCAATGCGTTGAAGTACCCAAGATTGGAAGTTGATCAGGCAAAGATCGACGCAATTTCCAAGTTACCCCCACCAATGAACGTAAAAACACTTAGGAGCTTTATAGGACACACTGGGTTTTATTGACGATTTATTCGCAACTTCTTCTAGATCGCAAGGCCCCTAAGTGCACTCCTAGAAGCTGACCGAGAATATAATTTTGATGATGCATGCACCAAAGCATTCAACACATTGAAAGATGCGCTCATCTTTGCCCCTATTTTAATTGCGCAAGATTGGACGTAACCATTTGCGTTGATGTGTGATGCTAGGCGATATACTATGGGTGCAGTTTTGAGTCAGCACAAGGATAAGGTATTGCATCCTATTTATTATGCAAGTAAAACATTGAATGATGCGCAGGAGAACTATACAACCACAGAGAAGGAAATGCTTGCAGTGGTGTTTGCACTGGAGAAGTTCCGATAGTACTTAATTGGAACAAACGTTGTGGTGTATATGGATCACTCTGCGATCAAGTATTTGATGAAGAAGAAGGATGCAAAACTGAGGCTTATACGGTGGGTGTTGCTCCTTTAAGAGTTTGACCTAGAGATTAAAGACCGGAAGGGCACCGAGAACCAAGTCACCGATCATATTTGTCAAGATTGGAAAATTGCGATGTTCAAGGGATAGAAAAAAATATTGAGGAAAGATTCCTCGATGAGCTACTGATGGCAGTAGACATTAATGTTCCCCAGTATGCGAACATAGTGAACTTCATCGTTTGCAGTCAAATAACGGAGGACTATACTTACCAGCAGACGAAGAAGCTAAGACATGATGCTAAATTTTATTTATGGGACGATCCATTCCTATATCGACTTGGACCTGATCATATATTACGTCGATGCGTTGCTAAGCATGAAGTCAAGCATATTTTAGAGCTTTGTCATGAGTCCCTATATGGAGGACATTTTGGGGGGCAACGGACCGCAGCAAAGGTTCTATAGTGCGGCTATTTCTGGCCAACACTATTTAAGGATGCCAATGCCCATGTTGTGCAATGCGATAGAAGTCAGAGAACAAGGAATATGTCTAAAAGAAATGAAATGCCATTGACATCAATCTTAGAGGTTGAATTATTTGATGTTTGGGGAATTAACTTCATGGGCCCGTTTCCACCATCAAAAGGTCATCACTATATTCTGGTCGCGATTGATTACATATCAAAATGGGTTGAGGCCATCACATGTGCCAAGAACGATGCGGCCACAGTGGTGAAGTTTCCACAGAAGACCATATTTGCTCGATATGGGACACCACGAGCCTTAATCAGCGATGAGGGCTCTCACTTTATCAACCGCATAATTTCCAAACTGTTGACTAAATTCAACGTCAGCCATCGAGTTGCGACTACTTATCACTCACAGACTAATGGGCAGGTGGAGATTTCTAACAGAGAGATCAAAACTATCTTGGAGAAGGTAGTCAATACTTCCAGGAAGGATTGGTCACCCAAGCTTGATGAAGCACTATGGGGATATAGTACTGCCTATAAAACACCAATTGGCATGTCCCCGTACGCCCTGGTCTTTGGAAAAGTTTGTCATATGCCGCTCGAGTTGGAACATAAGGCAATGTAGGCATGTAAAAAGCTGAAGTTCGATTTAGCAAGTGCGGGGAAAGTCCGGAAGCTGCAACTGAACCAGCTGATCGAACGGCAAAGAGATGCCTATGAAAATGCCAAGATCTGTATGAAGAAAACCAAGAAGTGGTATGACGACCGCATCAACGATCGGACATTCAACGAAGGTCAACAGGTATTATTATTTTACGCACGTTTGCAATTGTTCCCAGGAAAGTTGAAGTCTCGTTGGTCTGGGTCGTTCCGAATCAAGAAAATCTTTCCTCACGGTGCAGTGGAACTAACAACTTTAGATGGGAATAGCATGTTTAAAGTCAATGGTCAATGGACTAAGCCTTACTATGGAGGCGACTTCGAACGACGCATGGACACCATTGACTTGGGCAAGCAGGATTAAACCGCTTGCGGGGGAAGCGATTACAGTAATTCTAAGAACTTCTTTCAATCCGCATCCCTATTTAACTTGCTTTCTTTACAGCTTTCTTATACCGCTTTCTAAATTCCTTTATTTACTGCCTATTAGAATTAGCTTTTAATGCTTTCTATATTTCCTTCCAATTTAATTTTGTATGTATTTCCATTCCTTTAATTTAGTAGCCTTGGTCATATAATTTTTGTGAATGATTGGATGAATCATTAAACACCGCAAAAATCTTTTTCGACTTGCATTGTTGATGAATTAAAAAGAAAAAATACAAACTGGTATAAAACGAGATGATGGGTGCGTTGTATGTTAACAAGAGACACCTTGAGTCCATTACACCCAAATGCATTGAGTTGAGGGGTGTGTTGTGTGCGTGTGTGCTCTTTGCCCATCCTTAGCTAGATGCACTATGTTGAGGTAGTGATGCGATGGTAGCAATACCATGAACCCGATCCTCCAAAAATGTGTTTAGTTAAGGAGTGTGTTGCGGGAGTACATGCATGTGGCCCGTCCTCAGCAAAAATATATCTGTGTTTAATGGAAGCGTGGTGTGAATGGTGTAATCGAGCACCCTCCTGAATCAAATTTGAAAGAAAAATTCAATTCATTTATTCTTTTATAAGTTAATCAAATTCTTTGATTCTTGTATAGACAACAAATTTTGTATTGCGTTAATTAGTAATTATTTATACTTTGTTAATATTCGATACAATGAGTACAGATTCACTCTACATTTTGCCTGTGCCTTTCTCTTTATCATCCTTTGTCAATACTTACAGTTTTTAATCTTCTACTTTTGCGTTCTTCATTCCGTTGCTATGATGTATTATATGTTTGTACTTAGAAACATTTCCCATACTTTGTAAATTCTGACTAACACTTAGTTTAATAGTCTCCCTGTGGATTCAACCCTGGTCTTATAACTTGCTACATTTGTGGTTGAAGTCTTGGATCAATGAAAATAAATTATCTTTGCTCGGGCCGGAGGCGCTCATGAGAACCTAGTCACGGAGTCCAAACAATGACAAAAAAAAATTTCAAATGGTTCATTGTCAGTAACGAACCCCTTTGACAAAAAAAAAATATGTTCCACAATCTTCAAACAACAAAAGTGTCAAATGAAGAAGAAGGAAAAGTGTCAAAGTTCCCAAAGGAAAATGTTTCCATTGTGGAGAGGATGAGCACTGGAGCCCAAAATATTTCTCTTAGAAGAAAGCGAAAAAGGCAAACCAAAGTTAAAACAGGTCTAGAGGAAAATTCTCACTTAACCTGGATATTAGATCCAGGCGACGCTAACCATGTTTGCACTTTTCTACAGGAAACTAGTTCTTGGAAACAACTTTTTGAATCTGAAATGACTTTCAAGGTGGGAACAAGAGAAGTCATTTCAGCTGAAGCAGTGGGAGATGTCAAGCTATTTTTTAGAGAATCTTTTATCTTACTAAAGAATGTATATTATGTACCTAAGATGAAAAGAAACTTGATCTCCATTTCATGTCTGCTAGAAAATATGTACAAAATATCTTTTGAAGTTAATGAAGTATTTGTTTTTTCAAGAGGTGTTCATATTTGTTCTACAAGACTCGAAAATAACTTGTACATATTAAAACCAACTGAAGCAAAAGACATTTTAAATATAGAGATGTTTTAAATGGCTGAGACTCAAAATAAAAAATGAAAAATTTCTCCCAATGCCTATCTTTGGCACCTCAGACTTGGTCACATTAATCTCAATAAGATTGAGAGATTGGTTAAAAACGGTCATCTAAGTTAGTTTGAAGACAGTTTTTTACCTCCATGTGAATCATGTCTTGAGGAAAAAATGACTAAAAGCTCTTTTTCTGGAAAAGGTCTTCGTGCCAAAGAACCTCTCGAACTTATACATTAAGACCTCTGTGGTCCAATGAATGTAAAAGCTCGAGGTGGATATCAGTATTTTGTCAAGTTTATTGATGACTATTCTAGATATCGCTATATCTACTTAATGAGTCACAAGTTTGAAACTCTTGAAAAGTTCAAAGAATTTAAGACTGAAATAGAAAACATGTTAGGTAAAAGAATTAAAACACTTCGTTCCAATCGAGGTGGTGAGTATATGGATTTACAATTCCAGAACTATTTAGTAGATCATGGAATTCAATCCCAACTCACAACACTTGGAACACCGCAACAAAATAATGTTGTAGATAGGAGAAATCAAACCTTGTTAGACATGGTTCGATCAATGATGAGTTACACTCAGTTACCTCAATCCTTTTGGGGTATGTAGTACAAACTACAGTATATATTCTGAACATGGTTCCCTCAAAAAGTGTTTCAGAAACACCACATGGGTTATGGAAAGGTCGTAAAAGTAGTTTTCATCTTTTTCAGATTTGAGGATGTCCAGCACACATGTTGGTACAAAATCCTAAGAAACTGGAAACACGTTCAAAGTTATGCCTCTTTGTAGGATACCCTAAAGAAATAAAAGGAGGATTGTTTTATGATCCCCAAAAAGATAAATGCTAAATCCTTGGAATAAGATCATATTAAAAATCAACAACCTCGTAGTAAGCTAATATTAAAAGAAATGACCAAAGATACTATAAAAAAAAAATCAACGAAGGTTGTTGATCAAACTGGTCCATCAACAACAGTTGTTGCCCCGTCACATCCTTCTCAAGAGTTGAGTATGCTTCGACATAGTGGGAGGATTGTTCATCAACCTGAATGCTATTTGGGTTAAACAGAAACTCAAGATATCATACATGTTGGGCTAGAAGATCCATTAACCTTTAAACAGGCAATGGAAGACGTTGATAGGGAATAATGGATAAAAGTCATGGACATATAAATGGAGTCAATATACTTCAATTCTGTCTTGGAACTTGTAGATCAACCACATGGGGTTAAACCTATAAGTTTCAAATGGATCTACAAGAGGAAAAGAGACCAAACTGGCAAGGTGCAAACCTATAAAGCTAGACTTGTGGAAAAAGGTTTTACCTAAAGAGAAGGGGTTGATTATGAAGAAAGCTTTTCTCCTGTTGGCATGATAAAATCTATAAGAATACTTCTATCCATTTTCACATTTTATCACTTTGAAATACGGCAAATGGGTGTCAAGAAGGCTTTTTGAATGGCCATCTTGATGAGAGTATTTTTATGTCTCAACCGGAAGGGTTCATTAAACAGGGTCAATAACAAAAAGTTTGTAAGCTCAAATGATCCATTTATGGATTGAAGCAAGCTTCTAGATCCTGGAATATAAGAATTGACACTGCAATAAAATCTTATGGCTTGGACCAGAATGTTGACAAACCTTGTGTATACAAGAAAATGGTCAACAAAACTGTAGCATTCTTGGTGCTTTATATTGATGATATCTTGCTCATTGAAAATAAGACAACTTTCCTTGCTGACGTAAAGAAATGGTTAGCATCAAAGTTCTAAATGAAAGATTTGGGTGATGCTCAATATGTTCTAGGAATTTAAAATTTTCGAAATCGAAAGAATAGAACCCTAGCACTATCTCATGCATCTAATATTGACAAGATATTGTCAAGATATAATATGCAAAATTCCAAAAAGGGTATGTTGCCTTTTAGACATGGAATTCGATTGTCGAAGGAACAATGGCCTAAGACACTTCAAAAAGTTGAGGAGATGAAAAGACTTCCATATGCATCTGCAATTGGGAGTTTGATGTACGCTATGTTGTGTACACGTCCTCACATATGCTTTGCAGTTGGAATCGTCAGCAGGTTCCAATCTAACCCAGGAGCCAGTCATTAGATTGCTGTAAAAAACATACTCAAGTATCTAAGGAGAACGAGGGACTATATGCTTGTGTATGGACCTAACGATTTGATCCTTACCGAATACACTGATTCTGATATTTAAACTGACGTAGATTCTAGGAAATCTAGTTCAAGATTATTTTTCAATCTCAACGAAGGAACTATAGTTTGGATAAGAGTTGTATCGCTGACTACACAATGGAAGTAGAATATGTAGTTGCATGTGAAGCAGCTAAAGAAGCAGTATGGCTACACAAATTCTTGACAGATTTGGAAGTGGTTCCAGATATGCACTTGCCCATCACTTTGTATTGCGACAATAGTGGTGCAGTTGCCAACTCAAAAGAACCAAGGAGTCACAAACGTGGAAAACATATCGAAAGAAAGTACCATCTCATCAGGGAGATAGTACACCGAGAAGACGTGATAGTCACGAAGATAGCGTCAGAAGACAACCTTGTCGATCCATCCTTTTACGAAGGCCCTCTCGGCTAAATTGTTCGAGAGCCACCTGGTCGGACTAGGATTATGAGAAACATAATCTAAGGCAAGTGGGAGAATGTCTATGGTATTTTAGATGCCTAGTTTATTGTATTTTCCCTTTGTATTTCTTAACATTGTAAACATTTATATATTTATGTTTTTTCTCACTAGAGTATTAGTCCAAGTGGGAGATTGTTGGGAATGTACTTAACTCGCAATTCGTAAATCATGTTGACATATTCTATTTATCAAAAAAATATTATTGAGTATTTTATTCAATAAAGTTGTTGATATTACATTCTATTATGAAAATCAAATAAACAAATCCAGGGCTATAGTACGAATACTTTAAACATTATATGGTGCTATAAGCAAGATCAAGTTATAGTATATAGGCTAAATGGTCTATAAGTATATGGATGAAATTGGGTATCTCACCCTAGAAACACTATTGGATGTGCCCAATTTTGTATGCTGATACTAATGATGTGATCCACAAATAATTCATGTAGAGACATGTGAGTGGGGGCATCCTATGTAAGAGTTTGCATAAGAGTGGATCTCGAAATAGTCACTTTTCTTTACAATGACTGTTTACTATTAAAACTGTCCATTTCAAACTAAAATGACCTAGGGTAACTCGATCTTAATCCTGAGCTAACTATGAACTCCAGTTTATTTAGGATTATCCTTTGATCTACATAAGTGAGAGTAGTCCAACAGAACTACTCAATAAGCCTCCCATTTTAAGGATACGACCGGATAGATAGTTGAGGATATAGCTATGCAAGATGGAATTCACTCCTACCCAACTCACGGTTAGCAGATAGGTTGCTCTCTTTAAGTGCTAATGCCTAGTCTTGAACAATGGGGCCCCGCGCTTTTTTGGTAGAGAGGGACATGATTTATAAGTTGTATTATAAATCAAATTATTCAATAGAGGGTCAGTGGGAGGTTAAGGAGCAAGGTGTATGTATAGGAGTAAAACTGTAATTTTGACCCAGCTGTAAATACGAATGACCTGTGAAGGACTGATTTACTGATTATGGTTAAAATGGATAGAAATATATCTACATTGAGGAGTGAGCAACTATCGAGCCATAGTGGTGTGTCTTGATAGCTAACGAATCATAATTAATTCGGTTTAAAGAGTTCATACCAATTAATTACAAATCATTGGAGCTCATGATCTGTAGGTTCATTAGATCCCTCTACTAGCTCGTAAATTGGATTAACAAATTGAGTATTTAGATGAGATTTGAAATGTTCAAATTCAATTTAGGGTTTTAATTAATTGTATTCGATATAATTGAAATGTTTAATTTTATCGAAATTAAACGAAATTGGAGAATCAATTAATATTTAAATGATGATTTAAATGTTAATTACATGAAATTAAATTCATTATAGCGGAATTGGTGTTTTATTAATTTAATATTATGATATTAAAATAATTAAATTAGTTTTATTAATTGATTGAATTAATGATAAAAACTAAAATGTAAATAAATCAGTTATTTAAATATAAAATTATTTTAATCAATTTGATTGATTAAATTAAAATAATATTAAAAAAATTATAGTGGATTTTTCCAAACTTTGAAAAACCCACTATGGTGATTAAGGAGCTTAATCACTCAATTCCACTTAGATTTCAATAACTTTCTAAAGTAGGTGTTGGCTGCCATGCACTCCATCTCCCTACATGTATTTGAGCTTATAAATTGAAGCTCAATGCTGAGAAATCAACATGCAAGCTGAAACTTACACCAAAAGGCTGCTGATATAGAAACCCATCTACCCTCTCTCAAATTCACCTAAATCCAACTCAATATGAGTGTTTTCACCACACAGTCCTCATTTGAGATTAGTAGAGAAGATCTTGGTGGTGGTTAATGACGAGAAATTAGATGTCAAATTACTTGACAACTAAAATCCCTTGGACACAATATGTGATGCATGTTCTAAGTGTATGCATTGATTGTCATGCGTCAATGGTCATGCGTTGGAATGACTATGCGTTAACGAATGTATGCGATGACCATACATCTTGTCACAAGTTTTCTTGCGTTCACGCCAAGTATAATGCGAACGCAAGTTTCTCGGGTGATCCAAGGTCGAACACAGGGACTTGTAGCTAGTTGAATGCGGTAATGTGCATGCGGCGATTAAATAAAAGAATGATGGAGGGGTTGTTAAGCTAATACTACTCCTACTCCTAGCTAACAGACAATGTAGAATGAGAACGAGAGGTAGAAACATAAAACTCATGACATGAAATAAATGAATGGGAAAGTAGATAAAATGTGGAGATGATTTCATTGCAACCCTTAAGAGTGACCGCAAGGGCAACCTTAGTCAACGCAAGCCATACGATCATGCTACACACACTAAAAGCCTAAATCTAGGACGTATGCGGTGGGTATGCATAAGTGTCGAGATGACCGCATACAACCACAATATCCTACTTCCTGATGCATGCAATATTCTATCCATAGGGCGCATACACTGTGTGAAAGAAAACAGAGTTTATCTCTAAGTTCCCCATTCTTTCCTATGCTTTCCAATCCGCTCTCTCGAATCTTAGATTTGGGTTTTATACTACTCTCTCAAGTCTGCCTAAATGATGAATGAAGCGCTCGTAGGACAAGGTAACTGCGTGAACTTGGCTGACATAAGATTGTTCCTATCTCTAGTGAACAATGACTTACATTACTTAATGCGACCAACCGCTTACCCTCTCGGGTAGTTGGTTGTTGCTGACTTTACTCATAGACAAGTAATGCGTTGGCTTTTAGACAGGCATTGCCACAGCTTCACACTAAGAAAATAAGATTTTCTCACATAATCGCACAACGCACACCTCTCGGTGGTTTGCTACATGCTTCATATCCCTAATCCACATGATTAAGTATGCGATACCCAAGCAATCCCACTAAGTGTTACAATGAAAGTAAAGATGCTAAGTAGAGGAAATGAAGATGAAATTGAAGGAGACAGAGAAATGCATTGAAAACAAATTAATTCTTTAATCACAAAATGTCATACAATACAATGTAAGAAAAGAAAGGAAAGGAAATGACCGGCTGGAAGCAAAGACTTGCTTCCAATGAATGTGCGTCAAGGCTGCCGGTGGTGCCATAGATGGGTAGTGGAGCTGACTCTCTAAAGATCTAGCTCCGGTCGAAGGCTCCGGTCGTCACTCAGGATGAATGAAGGAGGTGAAGAACTCTCAAGCATCTTCTCACGAATTTTGTCTGGATCACAAGGATCTGCCCTAGGCGAACCTCAGGCGAAAACCTTGGATTACTTGAATTTTTGCTCATCGGCTTCTTTATATAGAGCCTGGAGCATTAATGGACTGTTCTGATTCTGACATTCGGCGCATTTAATCCTTTTTGAACCTCTGCTGCTAACGGCGTGGTAGGTGAAATGTCAACATCAGCTTTTGATTTTCCCAAGGTAGATGCGTTGATGCATTCATTCCACCACGTTCATTCCACCAACCTTGCATTGATCCCATTAGTATGCGTTATCGCGTAGCCGCAATCATTCAGTGACCACATTTTCTTAATATTACAACTCTACATGATGACTGCAATCGCTTGACGAGCGCAACTCCCATGCGATGGACGCATGTGGCTGATTACCGCAACATCCATGCGTTGATCGAATACATTTGCCTTTGCGATGGAGAGTTTCTTTGCATGCGGTCGTCTATGCGATGGTCTGGTTTCCGCGTTTGCGTCCACTTCCTGCATTAGCTAAAAAAATAGAACATTGAACGCATAATAATACATAATAACGGTTTAGCCAAGATTCATCATGTTGAACGACGCAAGCTCATTTTCTCATGAATTCTTAGCATAATTGCTGTATATTTTGCTTAATTGCCTTCATAATTCTAAGTAAAAGGCCTAAGATGACATGCATTTCTGCATGTCATCAGTGGTCTACTTGAAGATTCAAGCTCAAATTCGTGGATTTCTTATTGAATTAGTGGAGTTTTCATCAAACGTAATGTATAACTCAAACCGCTTTGTAATATAGTTATGAGTAGCATGTATTAAACTCAAGTTAAGTGTAGTTAAAGTTCTTATTAATTATGATTTCTTTCGTTGCTTGTTATCTAACTCTATCAAGAACAATGCACTGTCAATTGTAAATTTTGTTCCTTGAGAAAAAATAATATTTTCTTTCTAAAACCTTTAATCAAGTTTGCAGAATCTAATATTTTATTTACTTTTGTTTTTAGCATTGTCAATTTGAAAAAATATTTTTTATTTGTAAGTATTGTGTGTGTAGTTGCATTGTCTGCCAGACATAAATTTTCTTTGCTCATTTTTGAAACACCTAACATATGAAAATGATCCATGTTTCTTCATTAAAAGAAAATAATTACAATAAAAAAACACTTAAAATATACAAAAGTTACTAAAAAAAAAATGAAGATAGACAAAAGAAAACAACAACATTAAGTCGAGATATTCTTAAAAGTCAAAAGAAAAATTTGATGTGCCACCAACTGTGTCAATCTTTTCTTCAGGAGATTCAAAGAAGTCCGCTACATCCAAATTTGTCGTGTGGGATAGGTCAAATATGTCATTATCCTAGTATACAAAATTTGTTTCCACATTTTTCTCTTTTTACTTTATGGAGGCTTGATAGAGATCAACTAAGTGTTTTGACATATGACAGGTACGTGACCAATGCCCAGTCATTCTGCATCAAAAACATTTATTTTCAACACTCTTTGAACTTTTATCTTGTGTAGTTTTTCCTTTGTGATAATCATTTTGTGTGACTTTTTTGAAATTTAAATGATTAGAAAGACCACTATGAAAATAATAATTATTTCTTCCTTTGCCATGGTCACGACGTGGACCGCGATCAATTCCTCGACAACGATTATTATTAAAAATCACAGCATTCACTTATGGGAATGGTGTTGTTCTGGTTGGTCGAGATTCATGATTTTTCATCAATAACTCGTTATTTTGTTCAACCACGAGAAGACATGAAATTAATTCAAAATACTGTCTAAAATCTTTCTCTCAATACTACTGCAAGAGCATATTTGAGACATGAAATGTAGAAAATGTCTTCTCTGACATATCAACATCAATAATTTTCTATCCGCATAACAATAATTTTGAACTGATTTTAAATAATGCGGAGTTGTAATCACTTACTGATTTGAAATTTTGTAGCCTCAAGTGCATCCACTCATAACGAGCTTTAGGAAGAATAACTGTATTTTGATGATCATATCTCTCTTTCAAAATTTTCCACAAGATACGAGGATCTTTTATTGTAAGATACTCCATTTTTAATCCATCGTGGAGATGATGACGAAGTAAAATCATAGCTTCTACTTTTGTCCTGACTGGACATCTATTTCCTTCTTTAATTGTTTCTTCCAAGTTCATAGCATCCAGGTGAATTTTAGCATTGAGCACCCACAACAAATATAAAGGGCGGCAAATTCTAATTTTGTGATGTTTGTCATGGTAGCATTATCATAAAATATTGTACTTATGTTAGAAATTTAATAGATATTGAATATGCAAAATAACATTAAATTTATTAATTGTAACAAAGAGGGAAAAACCGACATACCTTTAGGACCTATCTTTAGCAAGAAAAACGACAGGAACTCGTGTTGTTAACATGTTGTGAATTTGAGGACCACAACGGGAATACGAATATAGAGAAAATATAATATAATAATATATTTATATAATAATATTAAATATATATAATATAAAATAAAATAAAATAACTAAAAACATGAAATAATAAAAATTATAAAATTGGATAATATGAAAATTAGTGGAATTCTCACTCATGTATGTGTGATTTAAGATCCACCAAATGCTACTATTTATAGGCAAAGTGACAAGTAGGATGTGGACTTACATAGACACCAAACATGAATAATTACAATATACATGGACAACATGAAGGGTGACACGTGGCTTTTAGGATACTAAGCAATGAACATCTATTTATTATTATAATATTCATAGGAAAAATAAATAATTTATGAATTTAGTGATAATTATTGTTTACATTTCCTCATCTCTATTAGAAGACATTGTTTTTAACGCACAATCATACATATTCTTTATTCTCTGCCACGTATCAATTTTTTTTCCCTTTTTGTTATGTTTTAAGAGTAGTAAATTATTTTACAAAGCTACTCTCTTTAGAACGCCTAAATTATGTCTTTTTAAGTCTCACGAAATGGAAATTAAAAACATCTTTAAAATGTCTTTCTCAAGAGTTTCAAAGAGTGAGAGGTTTTAAAACACTTACAAAAGAATCATTTCAAACGATCCTTAAAATACTTACTATGTAAATTGGGAAAATTAAAAGGATATTGTCCTTTTAGAAACTCTTTAGAAAAATATTGTTGTTTTCAAACTATTTGTAAAAATATATATATTTTTTTTAATAACTTGAGGGTTCAAAATTCGACCAAGGTAGGTCGAATTTTGAACTCTTGACCTTGCCCCTTCGCTTTTTCAGAAAGGTTAAACATTATTATTTTGAGAGAGAGAGAGAGCGAGATAGCGAGATTTTGATAGAAGTAAGAGTACACTTCAATTTTTGAGTCATCCATATAAATTTCCCTTTTTTTTTCTTTTTTAATTATTACACATTCCACCTTCTTCTTTCTTTCTTTCTTTCTTTTTTTTTTTTAATTTTCCATTTTCTAAAAATATTTTATTATTTTATTTAAACTCTAAAAAGAATAAATTAAAAAAACAATATCTCATAAAATAAAAAAAATTAAATTAAATATCTCATGCCAAACATAATATGTCATATATACCATGCCAAGCATGCTCCACCCCAGGAATACCGCCCCGCATCATGGAGGTTAGCTAACAGTGGCAGAAACATCAAGTGAACAAAATGACTTGATTTATCTGAAAACAGACTTCCACCATCATTTGTAATATATATGCTCGCTCATCTCTTATGACGGTTTCCTCGTCACATCATCTATAGCTCACGAAATTGTTCCTAACAATATTAAACTTAACCTTGATCCTTTAATCTTGTCGGCAGGTGGGTCGCACCGAGGTAGAGTTGACAAACTTTCTAACAAGTCATCGTACATTACTCCGTGACCGCTCACCGTCAACAAAGTAACCCAACAACACTTCTATTGTCTTGTAATTGATAGTGCACTCTCTAACAAACATATGAAATGTATGTGTCTCGGTCTCCATCTCTCAACCAAGGCTGTGATAAGATGTTAGTCCAATTGAATAAAAACCTAATCTGGCAACCCCATAGAATCCAAATGTGCACAGTAGCGATAGTATTCGATGGTGGAGCATGATATGCGTTGGAGAACTGCCTCTCGACGCCTGTAAGATATTCTCCAGTAGTACAATTCGCCATACAACAGATGATCAATAAATGGACTGCATACAAAACATCGGATCAACAGGTCCTGGGTTTAATGGCATGATTTGAAAAAAATATATTTATTCTCAATTAAAAAAATTTTGTTCTCAATTAGAAGAATAATGTACACTAATTAAAAGAATAATGTACAACTTAATTAGAAGAATAATGTACAAACTTAATTAAAAGTAATAATGTACAACTTAATTTGAAGAATATATGTACAACTAATTAGAGAATAATGTACAACTTAATTAGAAGAATAATGTTACAACTTATTAGAAGAATAATGTACAACTTAATTAAAAGAATAATGTACAAGTTAATTAAAAGAATAATGTACAAGTTAATTAAAAGAATAATATACAACTTTATAATAAAAAAAATTGAATATACAATAAAAGATAAGTGGGTGAAGGAAATCTCGCTCATGAGTGAGATCCTGCTCATGAGCGAGATCCTCACATGAGCAGGATCTCGCTCATGAGTAGGATCTCACTCATGAGGATCTCGCTCTTAATTATCTTCACTTTATTTACTTTCCATAGAAATATATATATATATATATACACATGACCAATGAGAAAAAAAACATGAGTGAGATCCTGTTCATGAGCGAGATACTCATGAGCGAGATCCTCATGAGTGAGATCCTTCACCCACTTATCTCCTTGTCGAGGGTTGAAGTTTCGACTTATGTATGTCGAAACTTCAATCTTCGACAACCTATAGCGAGATTTCCTTCTAGAGCGAGATCCTCATCACAAAATTAGCGAGATTTATGTATGTCAAAACTTCAACCTTCGACAACCCTATTATACTTATTGTTTCTAAATTCTTCTTTGTTTGTCGAGTTCTCAACGTTCAACCTCTACATTAATCGAATCCTCAACCCTCGACTTAGCCTCGAACTCCCAAAACAACAATATTTCTCTAATAAGTTTCAAAAAAACAATATTTCTCTAATAAATTTTGAAAACAACAATATTAATATTAAAGGTCCATGTAAATTAATGTTTATCGATATACAAGGATAAATTCAATAGCAAGTGTGATTTAACAAACATTCAATGATATTATTTAATAAAAAAAAACTAAGTACCTATTAATTTTGTTGGTAAAGTAGGCCAATTTATTAATTTGGACTACAAGACATCCCTGTAAAGATGGTACACCCAATTATCCCTAATTGTTATAAAATAAAAGTGGAAATTATCCCTAATAGTCCTAGGGTTGTTTGGGAAATTTTATAGCACTTGGCCATCATAGAGAATTTTGATTCCATTAATGAATTCCTCACATCAAATTATTTAGCTTGAGTTATTTTTATTATCATTGTTGTTTAGAAAAATAACCACTTATATCACTAAACTTTGTGATTGTATTAAATCAAATTATGAACTAACAATGGTATCAATTCTTACCTTTCATTATATTTTGTTTAGATAAATATAGTATGAAACTTATAATTTTATCAATTAAATACATAAACTTTCATAAACCAATCAATTTAGATTCACAACTAAGGCTTTTGTGTACCTTTGAAAATAATTTATGGAACCAGACTAGTTAAAATTAAACAATTATAAGTACCAAATAAAATTTTCAAATGAAATTTGAAGAAAGTGTAATTTGATACACTTAAAAGATGGTATAAATATGAATTTTTAAAACTATAATACAACGAAAAAAATACAAAAGGTGAAGAAACCCTAGTACCTCGAGATTGGAGATATGGGTGGCCGATTTCCTAGTCGATTGTCATCGTATTCCAACGAGCGGATTCCACCGCCTCCACCTCCGTTTTCATCTCCATTTTTCATTTGTAGATTGTCTACTAAGGTTCCCTGATCGTTTAGTAGGTTCTCTGTTTGTAGATCTGATCCAAAGTTGTAGAATTCCATTTTTGTTTGCATCCGTTTGCCGCCGTTCAAGTTTAAGTTCTAGATCGGGTTGCAGATTTTCATTGCTGGTGCAGGGCGAATCTTGGTTTGAGTGTGGACCTAGTATGACTGATGTTTCGTAAGCATTCACCACTTCGATTCAAAGATAAGGTTGGGTCTTGTCCCCCTCCAAGACAGCCATATCGCGTTCTGAAACCTGTAGCTATTGATTTGGTTGCATCTGCGAAGTGTGATGTGGATGGTGGTGGAGTGGTTGAGGTGCATCGAGTCAAACAGTGACCACAGTGGATGATAGTAGGTTGAAGACGAAGAAGTTTATCCTAGAACTGAAGGGCAGTTCAGTCGATGTTGGTTTAGTTCAGGAAAGCCCAGGTTTTTTTGGTCATGTTCCTTTTGACCGTTTGGTTAGGCTGGGTGTTGGCTTGGGTCTTGGGCTAGTTGTGGGCTTGAGTGGAAATGGGTTGAATTTCATTGGGTCAGGGTATACTTGGCTGGTTCTGTAGGCCCAAGACGGAAAGAGGTTGAGTGGCAAGGTTCGAAGTGGACCGTTTGGTGAGGGTTGTTTGTTTGAAACTGAGGAAGTTGGGCCTAGGCTATCGTTGCCTGGGGTTGGGCTTGAAGAGAAGGTTTATGAGGGGATGGAATTGGGCGGAAGTCAGGGAAAAAGTGGGCTTACTAGGTTGGGCGAAGGGTTTCGGGTTGGGCAAAGAGGTCTGGTTCAAGTTGATGGGGTTGGGCTGGAGCGTCTGCAAGGAAGGGTTGACTAGGTGGAGGAGTCTCTGTTGACCAAAAGTAATGTCAATGGTAATGTCAATGTGTGGTCCATTGAGGGGATCTGGCTTCGGTTCAACTAAACTGAAAGTCTGGTTTGCGAGCATTGCGGTACAGCAAGGGGATTCATTGGCCGGTTCTGGATTGGTGAGTAGTGCTTCGTTGGGGAGGAAGTTGTGACCGCCTTGTTTGAGTCTAATTTGAAGAAAAATTTGGAGTTTACCCCTCCGATGGTGGAGAATGATAGAGTTATTGTTGAGCCATGTGAGGAGGTTGTTGATGAGCGTATTATTATGTGGGAAAAATCCTTGGTGGGTGAGTTAATAGAGGTGAACCTCCCTTACTCCATGATTTTTTTGGCTCATTCAGAGGATTTAGGGATGTGTGGAGATGCCTACTATTACGTTATTGGAGAATGGTTTGATTATTTTCAAATTCCTTAAATCGGAATTGCATGATTGGGTGATGGATAATGGTCCTGAAGGAAATTGATTTTTATTGAAAACTTATGGGTGGAAGCAGATCGTCCAAATCCTATTTTGATTGAAAACTTAAGTTTACAGTCAAACATATAGATTATGCATCTTAATAAAAATTACACCATGCTTTTGAACAAGAAATAGAGTTCAGGGATTATATCTTTGAAGAATACTTCTTCACGTTAATCTCTCGATCAATCACGAACTCCTCGAACAGTCACGAACTCCTCGAGCAATGCGATGACCCTTCAAATCACTCGTAAGTACAACTGGGCCAATTCACCGTTTTGCCCCATGAAGTTACATCTAACTACTTAAGTACCACTAATTCCTCGATCGTGTAGCAACGATTAAGCAAGCAACTATCGTATAGTAAACTCGTAGCTCGATTGTATATGCTCTCTATGCTATCCTTAGTAAAACCTTTTTACTTGATAGCCTTTTTGTGAGATTATTACGAATGAATCATCTATCTAATTTTGGAAAACTATTTTTCTTTTATCTCACAGTTACCATAAAACTTCCAATAACCTCCCACTCAATCGGTTATTAGAGAAAAAGAATAACTAATTATCATATAATTAATATGTTTTAAAATAAATATAATAACCAACTTATCATATTATATTTATAACCTATAGTTTTAATATTTCATCATATGAAACATATAAACCATAGTTTTTTTTCTATTTTATGGTATTTAATATAAATTATATTTATATTAATTCCTCCAATTAATGTATCTAATATATTATATCAATTATATAGCACATAATTAAATTTCCTCTTGTTAATTTGAACACTTCAAATTAACCCAAAATCTGATTCTCATCTTGAACCCATTGAGCCACCAAGGGGACCTTATGAACCGGTATCTTGAAGCTCCAACGGTACGTGAATAACTCATTAAACTCTTTAATCACGAGATCCACAATCCGTTAACTATTGGTCACTTCACTAAAGACCGACAGCTGCACTCTTCGCACTGCAGATATATTTTTGTGTCCATATGACCAATCAATAGTGCGATGACCCTTCACAAATCGCTCGTAGATACAACTGGGACAATTCATCATTTTTCCCTGTGTAGTTACATCTAACTCCTTAAGTACCACTGATTCCTCTAATGAATAATAAGTCATAGTCCTACTATGACTAAGTCCTCTCGGGCCAGGAGAGGGTGTGGCCACTATGTTCAAGATCCGGAATCAGCCCTTAAGGGAGTAATTTATCTATTTACCCCTGCTTCGGGGAAGGAGTGATTTTTGTCTTGTGTAGCTGAGTTCTTAGCTCCCCAGTCAAACGAATCCAAAAAATTGTAGGCGTATTGAGTTAGTAATTTGGCCACTCTCACCCATACAAATCAAAGGACCGCCCTTATAGGCAGGAGTTCCCATCTCACTCAGGATTAATGTCACGTCACCTATGGTCATTTTAGTGAAATGTAAGTCTCAATTATCAACGGTTATATACAGGGACTAAACATCTTGTGGTTCGGTCTTATACAAACTCTTTGTATAGGATACCCCCACTCACATGTCTCCACATGAATGGTCAGGATCAAACCAGTTGTAGCACATTACAACACTTATAACATCTACAAAGCAGGTTGTATCTCTAGTGTCAACAAGATAAAGTATCCCTCCTTTATCCATCTACTACAGACCATTGAGGTTATTATTTAAGGCATGATCTATTTATATGTCTCCACATACATGCTTAAGTTACATGAAATAACCACGAATCTTAGTTTATTGGATTTGAGTAAACGCTTATAAAATAACATTTATTTTATTAATAACGATATGTGTACAAATGTTTACAACCTACAAGACCACCGGGAGAATTAAGACATCAATCCCAATACTATGGTCATCCTAGTGAAATGAAAGTCTCTATTGTGAATGGTGTTATATAATGAGACTAAACATTTTATGGTCTGGTCTTATACAAACTCTTTTGTATAGTATATCCTCGCTCGCATGTCTAATATATGAATGATCAAGATCAGATTATTTGTAGTACTTTACAACATTTGTAACATCTACGAAGTGGGTCATACTCATAGTGTTACCAGGATAAGGTACCCAGCCTTATCCATATATTTCAGACCATTTAGATTATCACATAAACATGATTCACCTGTATGTCTCCAGATACATGTTTAAGTTACAACGATAACCATCAATGTTAGTTTATTGGTTTGTGGTTAATGTAACTAAAATATCATATATTTCATAGACAAGGTGAATAAAATATCAAGTATTATTAATCACATATAAGTTTTTTCATACAAGGTTTACAAACTGTAGGACCCTACGAGATTTAGGGCATCAACCCCAACAATCTTCCACTTGTCCTAAAGCTAATGGGGTGTACAAGATAATAAAATACTAGTACACAAAACAATAAACTAGGGCATAACACGCCCAGTACAAGATCTCCCACTTGCCTTAGTCCAACCGAGGTCTGTCCCTTAGACCCATACTTTGCAGGTGACTCTCAAACACTATAGCCGTGAGAGCCTTCGTAAACGGATCAGCAACATTGTGCTCCAAAGCTATCTTCATGACAACCACATCCCCTCAATGCAAAATTTCTCGGATGAGATGATACTTCCACTGTATGTGCTTGCCACACTTATGACTCCTAGGCTCATGGGAATTAGTCACAGCACCACTAGTATCACAATAACATGTGATGGGCTTTGAAAGGTCTGAAACAACTTCTAAATTAGTCAACAATTTCATGAGCCAAACAATCTCCTTAGCAGCTTCACAAGCCGCTACATACTCAGCCTCCATGGTGGAGTCTGCGATGCACCACTGCTTGGTGCTTTGCCATACTACAGCCTCTCTGTTAAGAGTGAACATTGATCTTGAAGTGGATTTCTGAGAATCCCAATCAGTCTTATAATTAAAGTATGTGTATCCTATAAGGATCAAATCCTTAGAACCATATAGAAGCATGTAGCCCCTCTTTCTCCATAGATACTTGAGGATGTTCTTAACGACAGTCCAATGATCATATCCTGGATTAGATTGATATCTACTGACTATCCTCACTGCATAGCAGATGTTAGGTCTAGTACATAACATCACATACATTAAACTGCCCACGGTAGATGCATAGGGGACCTCCTGTCTCATATCCTCAACCTCTTAAGGTGTCTTTGGACACTATTACTTAGACAATGTAACTCCGTGTCTGAAAGGCAAAAGGCCCCTCTTGGAGTTCTACATCGAATACTTGATCAACATCCTCTGGATATATGATGCTTGAGATAAGGCTAGCATTTTGTTCTTATGATCTCTAAACATATGAATACCAAGAACAAACTGAGCCTCTCCCAAATCCTTCATTTGGAATTGGGTCGCTAGCCAATTTTTCACTGTAGTCAGTAGGCCTACATCACTCCCAATGAGTAGGATATCATCTACATAAAACATTAGGAAAACTATTGAACTGTTCATGATCTTCTTATAGACACAAGGCTTATCAACGTTCTGATCAAAGCCATAACATTTGATCGTAGTATCAAACCTTATATTCCAAGATCGAAATGCCTTTTCAGTCCATAAATGGATCGATTAAGCTTGCAAACCTTTTGCTCTTGATCTTGGACTATGAATCCCTCGGGCTGCACCATATAAATGGTCTCCTCAAGATTGTCATTCAGAAAAGTAGTCTTGACATCTAGTTGCCATATCTCATAGACATAATATGAGGCAATGGATAGGAGGATCCAGATAGACTTTAGCATGGCAACAGGCAAGAAAGTCTCCTCATAGTCGACTCCCTCTGCCTGGGTATAACCTTTTGCCACCAGTTTAGCTTTGAAGTTTTGCACCTTCCCATCAGCACCCTATTTCCTCTTGTAGATCCATTTACAACCTATAGGTTAACACCATCAGGTTGATCTACAAGATCCCAAACTGAATTGAAGTACATAGACTCTATTTCAAGATCCATGGCTTTGCTCCATTCATCTCTGTCAACATCATTCACTGCCTTCTTGTAACACAATGGATCCTCAACCTTGCCATCAGCTACCATAGCTAGGATTTCAGTTAAACCCATATAGTGAATAGGTGGGTTCGAAACCCTCCCACTACATCGAGGTTCCCTCAACACTTGAGGGGGATTTGACATACTAGATGAACCTACTTCAACAACTCTTTTTGAGGTAATAGGCTCTTCAACAACTCATGTTGAAGATTCGGGAGTTTCTTTGGAAAGTTCATTCAACACGATTTTACTTTTAGGTCTGTGCTCCCTTATGTGGTCCTACTTTAAGAAAAGTAGCACTTTTCGATACAAATACTTTCTTTTCTTTAGGATTATAGAAATAACCACCTCTCGTTCCCTTGAGGTAGCCTACAAATAGGCATAAACTTGAACGTGGTTCCAATTTCTTCGAATTAGCCTCAAGCACATGTGCTGGGCAACCCTAGATATTGAAATGACGTAAACTAGTTTTACGACCATTCCAGAACTCCAAAGGTGTTTTAGTAACACTCTTGAAGGGAACACAATTTAGGATAGAAGTTGCAGTCTTTACTGCGTAACCCTAAAATGAGTCAGGTAAAGAAGCATAACTCATCATAGACCGAAACATGTCCAATAGGGTTCGATTTCTCCTCTCTGATACACCATTCTGCTGAGGTGTACCAGGTGCTGAGAGTTGGGATACTATTCCTGTTCTATAAAATAGTTCTAGAAAGATGAATCCAAAAACTCTCCACCTCGATCAGATCAAAATGTTTTAATCGTTCAATTGAATGCATTTTCAACTTCATCCATGAATTCTTTGAACTTTTCAGAAGACTCAGACTTCTATTGCATTAAATAAATGTACCCATACCTTGAATAATCATCAGTGAAAGTGGAGAAATATTCATAACCTCCCCTGGCTCTTACATTCATCGGACCACAAAGGTATGAATGTACTAGCTCTAGAGGTTCTTTGACCCTATGACCTTTTCCAGTAAAAGATCTTTTAGTCATTTTGCCTTCAAGGCATAACTAATACATAGGTAAAGAATTTTCTTCTAACTCACTTAGAAGACCATTATTCACAAACTACTCAATCTTATTGAGATTAATGCGTCCTAATCTTAGGTGCCAAAGTTTGACATTTTCCATAAGAGAAATTTTAAGTCGTTTATTTTGAATTACAACAGTTTTAAACATCTCTATGTTATGAAGGGCATTTGACCCTAACGGCCTTAGCACATACAAATTACATTCCAATTGAGTAGAACATATATCAACATCAATCTTAGTAATAAACACTTTATTAAAAGAAAAATGTTGTTAATATTTACATTCTAGAAAATACTTTACAGAAACTAAGTTCATCTTTAAATCGAGAACTACAAATACATCATTCAAAATGAAAAATTTGTTCTGTAAAATAACCAGAGACCTCCCACTGCCATAGCTGAAACGACGTGCCAAGTTCCAACTCGCATCGTCATCTCCCCAGCACCAAGCTACCGCATGAACTAATTCCCTGAAATGAATAACAAACATGGTTAGTGGCGCCAGAGTCAATAATTCAGGTAGAATCATCATTCTCCACTAAACAAGCTTTCAAAACAAGCAAATCATATTTACCTTGTTTGGCCTTCTTTTTCTTTGTCAAACATCTGAGGCAGTTCCTCTTTCAGTGACCGTTCTGGTTGCAATGGAAACACTTTCCTTTGTCAACCCTCATTGGTTATCTACCCCTTGGAGTAGCAGGTTGTGGGTTAGCAAGCGCCTTCCGCTTACCACCCTTCTTCTTCCTCAAGTTTCTAGTGCTGGAGGAGGAAAGTGCAGACTTAGTTCCAGAGGTTGAACATTTGTGGAACTTCTTAGACGATGAAGCAACATTTGCTTCACCCTTCTTCTCCTTGCTTTTCAACATGGATTGGAAAGTTTGCAACTTGTTGAGTAGAGTTGTAAGGTTATAGTCAATCCTGTTCAAAATAGCATTGCTAACGAAATGAATGAAGCTATCTGGTAAGGATTCCAGAATAATGCTAACTTGACTGGCCTCATCGATGCTAGACCCATTCATCTCAGCCACGTCATAATGAGAACATGTTCTCGAACAGATGACCCTTCTTTCATCCGTTAGTTGAAAACGTACTTAAGAGCATCGTACCTGAGCTGCGCGGATGGTTGTCCGAACATCCCTCTAGGGACTCCATGATCTCGCTACAGTGACCATGGGCTCATGCTTCTTGGCCAAAACATTGTTAAGGCTTGCCAAGATGTACACTCAGGCCTTCTCGTTTGCCATGTTCATCCCTTGTACGCATCTCAAACATTTTGAGCAGCAGTAGGAGGTGGAATAGGAGGACATTCCTCCATGAGAACAAGGGGAGATCATCAATGATCAAAATTGGGTTAATGGTGTTTTTCCAATGAGCGTAATTCTTGCCAGTTACTTTATCGGTGGCAAGTAAGCTTAAAGTCATGGTAGCCATTTTTTAAATTGTTGAAAAATGAACAAACTTAATTAAGTCTACTTCCATTAAACCACTTTTAGAAAACCAATCAAATTTTAGCAAAATAGTTTAGTGTACCCTAAGTGACATCTATTTTGCAATGAGGCTTCAGTGACATAGGAGAAAAGCCACTATAGGGTGATCAAGTGCCCTTTCATTGCAATGAGACAATCTTAACCATTAGACAAAAACAACTCCTTGTAACTAAATCTAATAGTCACCATTGTTCGGTCTAGAATTTGTTAACATCCTTAACAATTCCGTGTAAGTGTAACCCTCATTTTAGGTCCTAGAGTCCTACCCTAATGAGCCAACCTTAGGGAAAAGTCGATTAGGACAAGGGACTAAAGCAACCTTATCCATTTCTGGAGATCAAATAAAGAGTTCCGCAAAATTGCCATCCTTTAGGGGGACACCCATGATGCCACGAGGCGATGCACAAAACTTTATCCAACTAATGAGAGAGACCTCGGGATATGTTATCACACGTCCCGCTCCCACTTACTATGAACATTCTCTCCATTCACCTTGGTATTGACCTGCCCAAATGCCACCCATAGGGGGACACACTTGGTGCCTCGAGGCCGAGGATAGATCTCACGGTATGAAGTTTTAGGGGGAAACATGTAGAGGTAAAAGTGAAGTATCATATACCCCATTTCCTCCCACTGAATGTTCTACCTAGGGTTCATTAACTTAGAAAATCTGCTACTGATTTTATCTAAGTGATTTGTTTAATTTGCTACAAAAAAAAAAACACTTGATTTTGATGATTAAACAACTCTGATTCAAGTCTTATTAAACTTTTTAATAGACTTTCATCAAATTTGCATGCATGTAACAAATCTATCTAATTTACCTTTCCAAATAGGTTCACAAGTAGGGGTGCGATGTTTCCATCGACTTAAGTACCCCAGTCTAGCCAGAACCAGCCTTAGACAAAAGGTCCTTTATAGATACATTTTTTACATATTTAATCTCTTATTAGGAATCCATTTAATCCTATTAAACTGGTTTAAAAAATTAAATATAGATTTCTAATCTTATTAGAAATTTGATTTTAGGTCTATCTCAATCAAATTTTAAAACACTTTTAAAAAATGATTAAAGCCTAAGGTGTGCATGCAACTCTTTATTACTAATTTTAATTCTAGTTTCATTTATTATAATACTTATAAGAAATGAAACAATTAAAACCAATTGAACATTACAAGCTAGACATACATATTTTATTTATAACAATTATAAATTAACCTAAGGTAGTATCATACTTCATGCAATGTTCATTCATTACTAATATATAACATTTATATGAATAAGTAATGAATTAGACTATAGCATACATTCCATACAAACATTCAATCTTATATTATAACATTTATAATATAAGTGATGCATGGATATGCTATAATGCATGCATATATTATAACTCTTATATTATATGATGCATGAGCATGCTTTATATAATTTGGTGATGCATACTAATACATTATAACACTTGTAATATAAAATGATGCATGAAAATAAATGCATAACGTATGGTGGGTTATGAAACTATATGACATGCATTATGGCATATATAATAAACATACATCACATGCATATTTAATTAAAATTGATGGACCGGGATAATAAATCTCAAAACCAAAAAAGAAAAGGCTAAACTATTACAAAAGTTGAGTCCACCAGTTCGAAACAAGTAAACCTGTTCTTGAACCGCTCGCCTTGAAGCTTTGCAGCTTGATCGTGTAGTAATCCTCCTGATCGTCGAGCAATGAGCGTCGAGTATAAACGATCAGCTGGCTTTGAACTATGTGATGAGCATGAATGTCCACGCGATTGTGTAGCGTACGGCGAGTAGTGCATATCATGCGATCGTGTAGCTAAAGACGATGTGAGGAGCATGATAGTCTACATGATCGAGTAGCGTGTGCCAAGTATCATATATTATGCGATCGTGTTGCTACTAACTATGCAATGAGCATGATAGTCTACACGATCGTTTAACACGCATCCCATGCGTCGAGTATCATGTACCGTGCGATCGTTTACTCCTCGAGCACCTACGCGATCATGCAGCCAACTCAACACGATCTTGTAACAACTTTACAAGATCGTGTACCATTAACTATGCAATCGTTTAGCATATGTTACACGATCGTATAGAAAACTCTAAATGATTGTTTAGCTCTAGCTAATGATGCAACCACCATTTTGTCTTCTCCATCAAAATGCATTGCAACCTTCACGTTTGAAGCTTCACGAACGACTCAAAAACCAAAACGAATACAAACTCGATTGCAAGAATTAATGTCCAAAAATGCAGGGTTCCTTACAAATTAACATTTGTAACTTAAACAGAAAGCCAAAGAGATTACTACCCCAAAACATCCATCAATAAACCATCCACGTAGATTTAACAATTAAACGCAATGCAAAAAATTAAAATCCACCAAAACTGTAAACAATTTCTGTCACACCCCATTTTAGACTACTCTCTAAGCCTAGGAAAGGATATGACTGCAGTAGTTATCAACCCTTTTGTTTACACTTACTACCTAATATCACTAGCAGAAAATAACTCTGATACCAACATACAACTCATACACAACGGATGCCTCTTAAGCTAAATACATTAAGTTTAAACACACAACATATTTAGAGAGATTACATTACTAGTTTCACAAGTCTCAATCCCCAAAACCTTAGTCCCTATATGAACAACTGTAACATGTGTACAATATCTTTGTCCTTTAGTGGCAGAGCAGATGCAGAACTATCTCCTGAGGATTTGACCGTTGCCTGGGGAAAGGAAACATTTGAAAACGGGGTGAGCCTGTTAGCCCAGTGAGTGACTTAAGAAAGAAAACTGATTCTCATGCAAAAGTCTCAATAAAGAGATTAAACTAAAATATAAATTTCTACAGTAACCTTGTATTGCAGTATAAGCATTTTCCAAGAATAAAGCATATAAAGCTGTTTTTATGAGAAAACATTAAAACTGTTCTTTAGTTGAGAATAACCCTGTTGCGGTTAAATCCCAACATCAACTGCTAGTCAAGAGAGAACCCTTTTGCTCAATCTCTAACTTTAACTGTAAACCCTGAACTTTAAGTTTCCTATAAAAGCATGTTTAGCCAAAGGAATGTTATACTAATTATTTCATAAGTGGAGATCCATGGTTACTTACAGGGGTTATGAAGGAAAGGAAGGAAAAACAAATTAATTGAAGAAGCTCACTAATTGGAATTGGCCGAAAACACTAAGTGCGGGATGAGGTGGCGGCTTGACCATTGAACATGGGAGGCAGCAGGAAGAATAAAAGGAAGCAAAAATTCAAAAGCTCGGTTTTGGCAAATGACATGAGCAAATTAAGTGAGATCAGTGCCATTTGAAAGCTGGGAGAATCTAGTTTTCGAGGTTGTTTTTCTGGAGAAAGATCTCAGAAGGAGAGGAATAAAAAGTGAAGAATTTGTAGAAGGGGTAGATTCTCGGATTAATCAGGGCCCGGCGTGAAGATTAGAAGCTCCAGGCCAAACTACAAGGAATTTTCGGCTAAAATTTTAAGGTAAGAGCAAGTTTGTAAAGTTTTTTTAAAAGAGTTATGGATTTTGAGTTATGAATTTTTGAAGTAGAAAATGTGTGAGAGAGCGAGAGCGAGATAAAAATGAGCGAGAGAGCGAGAGCGAGGTAGGAAAATGAGCGAGAGAGCGAGAGCGAAGTAGGAAATGAATGAGAGAGCAAGAGTGAGAGCGAGATAAGGGAATGAGCGAGAGCGAGATAAGGAAGAGATGGATCTCGCTAAGGACGAAAACCTCACTGGTTTTGCACTGAATCCTCTGGAAGTGCCAAATCTCACTGGAAAGTACCAAATCTCGCTCATGAGGGTGATCTCGTTCATGATGATCATCTCGCTAGTAATGTTGTTTTTGTTGATAAAAGTTTCATTAGTAAACGAATTATCTGAGGCATTTTGCTGAGAATTCTAAGGAATCTTATCAGGAATTATGTCCTATCAGGCCAAGAGGAGTTAGGAGAGGCATGTAAACTGTTAAGAGCCCCGCCGAGCTGTGAGTGACTAAAATGAACTTAATGCTTTCAATACTTATGCATAAAAGGCCATGTAAGTGCAGCGAAGTTGATGATGAATTTATACTTCCTTAAGCAACAAATGTTTAATGAATAGCTTAGCGTATCTCCTTCAGCTTGTATGTGTTAACGCTTGCCAAGATATGTTGTGAACTCATTACAAAAGTTAAGTTCCTATGTTGAAGCATGCGTTTTGGAGGAAGGCTATGATAGAATGAGACTTTGTGTAAATTACATGCAATGAAACTTAATTGGATGCTAGGAAATAACCTAGTATTGAGGGACATGAAGAAGGTATCCGGGTAATAGTACCTAAGGTGTTGACAGTACTTAGAAAACTCCACGTGCACGTAGGTAGTTCGGAATGAGAGGCCAAAGTATGGGTCTCTTGGCTGGTAACAGACGTTGGGAGCTAGAGTGATGTATGCTCGTTCTCAACTAAGGAATGATGATGATGATGACGTTTAATGATGTTTACGAATGGTTATCAATGTTTATGTTTAGAGGAAGTTTCTTGAGATACTCATCGGTATATTTACATGTTTATAGTGATGTAATGCTTAGTGTATTATGATTCTATGGTCACTCACTAGGCTACTAGCTCATAGATTTTCTATGTTTTCCTTTTCCAAGTACCAGTTAGATTCCTCAAGGTTGATCCTGCTGCTGCTTGCCACTAAAAGGCCTGGCTAGTTAGGAAGAACATAGGTTGATGGTCTGTGTATGTACACATGTTTTGAGAAGGACTAGGGTTTTGCTAGTAATGTTTGGGTCCAACTGTAAATATTTTACTTGTAGTTGTTGTGTCATGACTGTATGCATGTGGTTATATAAACTTATGTAGAACCTTTTGGAGGCATGTTGTATGCGTACACTAATAATGTTTAACAGTTTGGTGTTTAGGTTAGAAGGCTAAGGTGGTAAGTGCTGGCAGTAGGGCTAGTAACTGCTACCATCGTATCTCTTTCCAAATTAAGAGGATAATCTGGGAAGGGGTATGACAAGTTGGTATCAGAGCATAAGTTTTTGGGAATAAGAGGGAATGTTCATGCATAAGTCTAAGTCCCTAAAGTGTGAGTCCCTAACATGTGTACATTGTACTAGGTGGAATGTCGAGGCAAAGTGGCAGATGGAGTAGGTAGACAGGAGGCAGGAATATTGACCCTACCGATAGAGGCCCACAGGTTAGAAAGAACCCACCGGGTGGAAAGAGGAAGGTGAACGATCCAGTGGCCAGGAAATGATGTCTAAGGGAGAGTCTAGTACTCCCCAGGCAAGAGCAAATTCCCAGGTAGAAGATATAGTTTTTGACAGGATAGCGCAGAGGTTAGCAGACAATGTAGGCTCAGTAGGAGCCAACCCAGAGAAGAAATATCGCTTTGGTAAGTTTAAAGCCCTAGAAGCTGTGACATTTGAAGGCACAACAGACCCAGCTGCAACCGAGTTATGGCTTGATGTAGTTGAAAAATGTTTCAATGTTATGAGCTATCCTGAAGACAGGAAGGTAGGATTAGCCACCTTTCTACTGCAGAAAGGAGCGGAGAGATGTGATAATAGTAGAGTAATGTTATAAACAATGTGAATTGCTGATCAATGGTCAAGACTTTTATGTTGATTTACTTCCCTTAGATTTGTTAGAGTTTGATGCTATCCTAGGGATGGATTTCCTAAGTAAGTATCGTGCTTCAGTGGACTACTACAAGAAAGAAGTAGTGCTCAGAAAATCAAGTGGCTAGGACGCAGTACTGGTAGGAAGCAAAAGATTAACTGCGAGAAGTCTAATATCAGTAGTGAAAGCTAGGAAGCTACTGATGAAGGGATGTAAGGCCTATCTGGCTCACGTAGTGTTTGCTCAAGGGAAAGAGCTGAACCCAGAAGACGTCCCCGTGGTAAATGAGTTTCGAGATATATTTCCTAAGGAATTATCGGCATTGCCACTCAGTAGAGAAGTGGAGTTGAATATTGAATTAATTCCAGGAACAACTCCCATATCGCAGGCACCATACAGAATGGTGCCAATTGAGTTAAAAGAATTAAAGGTTTAGCTGCAACGGTTAATTGACAAGGGATACATTCGACGTAGTGTATCACCTTTTATGAAGTGGAATTATGGATGAAATTCGATGATGAAAATGCATTGAGCACTCAAGTTTTCTCAGTGGAATCCAAGTGTAAACCCCCATTGAGTTTCCTGGTAAGTCCAGGGTCGAACTCAGGGACTTGGGAAAACAATATGTGGTGGTAATTTTCAGAAAAACTTTGTGGTAACTGATAACTCAAATATTTGTTTGGTGTTGTTGGTTGCGGTAATAAAAATAAACAAATGCGGTGGAGTTCGAAAAGAGTTGACAAATGGAAGATGCAATGAGTATGCGATGAACGGGTTGAGAAGGATTTCGGCTAACACTTCCTAGGATGCATTCATGCTTTTCGATCATGCAACACACATACAATAGTAAACCATCTCTCGATGCAAATGCTACGGCTTCTAAAGCTAGAACGCATGCGATATATGCGATAACTCTATAGGGCCTACACATAAGCCTTTATTCTTATTTATGTGATGACAAAATGACACACACAAGTAAGGCGACCGCATAATATCATACTTATCTCTAGGGTGCATGCGATGCAAGTTGGCAAACAGAGCTTATCTCTAAGTCCCTATCTCTTGTTTATGCAGTTCTAATCTTACTTCAAGTCTAGATTCTAACCTAGTTCTCTCAAATCATAGGTTCTTTCTTTAGACTCTCTCTCGAGTAGCTCTAAAGGGATGTTTGGCACAACATAAAACAAGATAATCGCAAGCAATGAACATCTTAAGTCATGTTAGCTTAGTTCTTCTCAACCCATTCGACAAGTTTAGCTACTTATGCATGCTAAGAGAGTGAACAGATGTAGAATAAGAACTTCCATTGTATAAATATAAAGATGAAGTAAAAAATAACTGCAAGAATAGAATAAAGAGCCTAGTAGCAATCTCTTGCTTCCCAGGCTTTTACACTGTCTTTTCTACTCGTGTTCAAAAGATAATCTCGCTCTCGTGAAAGTCGGCCCGCTCTTTGCTTCTATGCCTTCGAGTTCTCTCTTGAGTTGCCTTGAACGATCTTCTGGTGTCTCGGCTCTTTTCTTGCTTCGCCTTAAAATAAAAATGAAAACTATGGACAAAGACGTGCTGAGCTAACTGAACTGAACCCCTTTTCTGAAGGATGCCTTTGGTATTTATAGAGCTTCAGGATGAAGAATGGCTTCTCTCTTATGATGCACAGATGGGTTGGCTTTAATTCCCTAACTGATGTGCTAAATATTTATCACCGAAAAGCTGAGTGTACTTGTTATCGTTAGCGGTTGTCAACTTCATTCGAATTCGACCGTCATCATCTTTCTGTCCCATTGTGATTAATTATGTCTTTCACCCAGATGCGCCCACCATGTTGTGCCAGCTCTATGCTGCAATCCTTCTTGGGCAGATGTTTGCGAACACAAATCACTGCAAAGCCTTGCAGTAATGCTGTGCTCGACCAATGATTTCTTGTCATTGCTCTTTTCGCTTTGCGTCAATGCATATTCTGCATAAAAATACAAAAATCAACTGTTCTAATGCGATGAATGCATGCGGCCGCAATATTATGAACTTAATACTTTTTGGATGCAATCTAACATATTTTATCAATGCAAGTTGGCAATGTTTAAGGACTTAGCATTGTAATAACGTGCATTTCTACCTGTTATCACACCCCCAAATTTAAACAATGCTTTTCCTCAAGAATAAGCTAAAGATTCCTTTAGCAAGTCGACCGCAAATCTCTTTTCCTAGATTTCTCATGGATACTTCATTCACTCCTATACACCAAAATTTTCTTAAGTCTTATTCAAATCTCTCTTAAAATACTTCTAAGACCTAGGGACCACAAGCGTAACCTTCAAAAAGGCTTTACTAAATTCCGGGACATCGCATGATTTATTTCAAATAGAAAACTTTTCCACCAGGGTGTCAAATGATTTTTATCCTTACATATTTCTTGACATTATTTTTTTTTCTGACCTTGCTCTGATCCAAGTGCCTTGCCTTCGTTTTGGCTTGCCCCCACATGTGTCATGCGGACATTCAACTACGAGCAATGCACTCTTTCTCAGACTAAACTCATACCTACTTGGCAGCAGAGTTGTGGTCATTTATTTATGCGTTGATCCTGGTGACTTACTTTCGTTTTGGCTTGCCCTCACATGTGTCATGCGGACATCCAACTAGGAGTACGTGCCCTTCACAACTTGACTCTTATCAACATGGGTTTCCAATTGCGTTGATAGCGGAGTTTTTATTCTCAAAATTTTCCTCTTTTCTTCTTTTCTTCTTTTTTTTTCCAAAATAGCAAGGTCAAAAATAAATACCCCACCCCCAAATTTAAAATGCAACAATGTCCACATTGCCAAAAGATTGAAAGAAGTCATGTGATGTTCTTAGGAGGTTTCGTAAAGAAAGTTTGAAAGAAAGCTAGCAGACCCCTAAATTCTAGAAATATTTCATGAGGTGACTATCTTAAAATTAAGTTGACTCTAGTATATACGAAAGAAATAGAAGCATGTTTTTCATCATTGAAATCATAATTGGCAAAGAGAAAGCATGCGGCGACTTACTAAATTTATCAATATTAAATGATTGCGGTAATCAAAGAGTATGCAATGATAAAACTTTCAAAAGTAAAATGTGATGCGATAGTGCCAAATTTGAAATAAAGTTAAAGAAGAATACAACCCCTAAATTTACACTGTCGCCCGCATTGTTTATTGATGCATCCTTCTTTGCGGCAATCTATCTTCTTTCGATTGTGGTGACGGAATGAGATAAGTTGCTTCTTCATGTAACACTTCTGCAATCCAGCGCCTCGATTGTTGCAAGTAAATCAATGAGAAGGTCAAATAAGATTAAAAAAAACAAACTTTTTGTTTTTTAAAATAAGAATAGATAAAGAGCTAAAAAGATATAGTGAAATGAAAATTCAAAGTAGTAGAGAAAAGTTGAAGATTCCATGATTCCCAAAACTTGCGTCCCTGATGAATTTCGATCATCTGATAGCACAGGGACAACCTACTTCTTTCTTTATTCAAAGTTTCTTAGTTCCACGGAGTCCACTTGGCGATGCCAGCCTTCTCTGTGATACGTTTTTACTCACTGCCCATTAACTTTGAATATGTTGGTTCCGTCATCATTTGATAGTTCAACCGCGCCATGCGAAAATACCTCTCTAACTATGAATGGTCCGGACCAACATGACTTTAATTTTCCAGGGAAGAGCCGTAGATGTGAGTTGAATAATAAGACCCTCTGCCTGACTTGGAGGTTCTTGCCGCATATTTTTGTCATGCCAACGCTTTGCACACTCCTTATAAATCTTTGCATTCTCATATGCATTGATCCTCCATTCTTCCAGCTCGACCAGTTGAAGTTTTCTCGCTTCTCCTACTTTCTTCAAATCAAAGTTTAGTTTCTTCACTACCCACAATGCCTTGTATTCCAGCTCCAGAGAAAAATGACATGCCTTACCGAATACCAATGCATACGAGGACATACGTATGGGTGTTTTAAATGCAGTCCGGTATGCCCAAAATGCATCGTCGAGCTTTGTTGCCCAATCTTTTCGTGAAGACCTTACTACCTTTTCGAGTATTAGCTTGATCTCCCGATTGGACATTGATAACTTGTAGAAATACAAGTTATTTATGCTGTTTTATTTAGATATTGCGGCAAAAAGAGAGGAAAGTTGCGTCGATAGTATAAGAATTGGCTGAGAAATACGTATGAAATGTCGTAAACACATCCACTAACCCCATTGCAATGGCGAAATAGAGTGTTTCAGTCTATGTTTTGCAGGAAATAGGTCACCGCATGTGTTAATGGCTCGAAGACAAAATGTATAATGCATCTACATCGCATGCGCCAATCGATCAAGAACAAAGAAATGATCAACGCAATGACGGCGCAAGCGATGATCGATCATGGACACTAGAGATAAATGCATTTCAACCGCATGCGGTAATAAAAAAAAAACACCGCATGCGGCGATCGATCGAAGATGTGAAGAGCAACGCATTCGTGGATGATTCTGACAAGTGTATAGCTTTCTGTTGTACAATTCTGACAGATTGAACGTGAAGCAGAGAGGAATTTTCCATTACACTATGGCAGGAATTATCAGAATTATACAGTGGGACCACAAATTCAAAGAGACAAGGTCTTGTCTATAAATAGCTTCCTTGAATTCACATACAGGGGAGAGAAGCTGGTCTGAAGAGACTTTACAAAGAAAATCTAGGAGATCTACGAGACAAGGCTGAAAAGTGAGTCACCGAGCAAGGAATTCTTCCGATTCCCAAAGCTGAAGCTTTGTGAAAAAGGTCAATTCTACTGGGAAAGCAAGCCTCAGAGTGAAGCTTTCCTCTCCACTACATCCATATACCGACAAGCACAAGTCTCCGATTGGGATCTGTGTCAAGACGTTGACACTCTTTTTGTATTTGTTTCTATTCTTTAATTCATCTTTTGTGTTCATCTTCTTTAATCTCTCATTCACAATCATGTATCAAACGCTTATATTTAGAATTAAATGTTATCATTGTCATCATTATCATTTCTCTATCCCTTTCCATACATTTATCATCCATTTTCTCCATGATGTGTTCTTAATCCCCTAGGTAAAAAGGGAGAATTAAGCGAGTGAGTTAATTTGTGTTAAGGTAATCAATTAAGTTTAGCTAAAGCATGCTCGATGGCATCTTCACCTGTGAGAGCAGAGGTGAAGATGTTATTCTGCCTATTGAGAGAAGGTTGGAAGAATGTGATAACTAAAGCGAGAAGTATTTCCAGAGATAGAAACAATCTTACATTCATCACGTTCATCTCTGTTTCACCATAGACATATGGGAACGCGGCCGATCACTGAAAGTTGTACGCCAAGGGAAAGCGGAACTTAATTGCATCCTTAACGCAATTGATGAACTTGCGATTTTTTTACTCTTTACTCATTCTCTTTCTGCCTCATTCATAAGACTTGCCATCACATTCATAGATTCTCTAGTACAACTTCACAGCCAGTCCTCGACCTCTGTGTCATAGTAGTTTAGAAATTTACTTTATCAATGCATTTTATTTTCAGCGCAATTTATATTTCTGAAAAACCAAAATTATTTATTCTTTATTATAACCGATCACATATATCACATTAGTATCGCATTTAACGACAACAATCCCTGTGTTCGACCTCGTATCATTCTGAGAAACTTGCATTGGAATTATACTTGGTTTCAGCGTAAGGAAACTTGTCACATGCACTACTTCATCGCATACTACGAGCATATCACTATCAATGCATACACTTAGAACGTAGTATTGCATAATATCTTTATCGCAAAGCACTTGAGCGCATATAGAGCACTTTCATTCATTCATTAGCGCAATAGATGGGGACATGAACTTGCATTACATTCATATTCATCATTGTCCATATAGATAAAGATATAATAAATTTCGTATCCTTGGCTGGATGATTTGGTGGATGACAGATATAGGGGAAGAGGCCCCGAGAGAAGAAGAACTGAAAATGCCATTGTACCAGCGGATACGACGACAACCTTGGCCACACAAATGGGCGCGGTGACCTCTCTCCTTCAAACGATGGAAATTAATCAAGGAGCCCTCTCTCAAAGTGCAGCGCAACCAAATGTGCTGGCACAAGTGGCCGCAATAAGTTGCGTGCAATGCGGAGGGGGTCATGCTGCAGAGATGTGCCCATCGAACCTGCAATCAGTGTTTGCTATCCAAAACAACCTTTAATGCAACACTTACAATCCAAGTTGGCAGAATCACCCTAACTTCAGTTGGGAAGGTAACAATGACCAAGGAGGCCAGAGGAATCATCAGAACAACAATTCAGGGAATCGAGGGAATCCTCCATCTTTTCACTAGAATCAGAATCAGAGTCACCACAGGCAACCGCATAACCAACCGTCCAGGTCAAACACCTCTGTAAATTCGTCATCATTGGAGTCCCAGCTGAAACAATACATTGAGAAAAATGACGCAGTCATGTAGCCGTAGGCGTCTTCACTAAGGAACCTGGAGATCCAAGCCGGGCAATTGGCAGCCAAGCTTCGCAATAGAACACCTAGAACGCTGCTAAGTAACTCAAAATCCCCAGGATCTCGTGGGAAGGAACAATGTCCTTGATGACATTGCGCAGGCAAGTCTGACTGCCTCCGGGGATGTGGATTGCTGTAATCGTGAGGAATTGTCTTTCAATCAGAATCCCTAGAATCTATGTTTAATCGCTTTCTCTATCACTTTCCTTTATTGTTTTCCGCATTGCGTTATTTACTGATTACTAAAATTAGCCTTTACTGCTTTCCAAAATTACTTTCAATTTAATTCAATTGCGTTATTTCCATGCCTTGTTCAATTCACTTACTTTTTTGCTATAGTTTGCGTTGTTCTTAAATCTCCGTGAATGACTGACTAAAAAGAAAATGAACATCGTAAAATCTTATCGACTTACGTTGGTGATGAATAAAAATAAAATAAAATAAAATAAAAACAATAATAATAATAATAATAAACTTTAATAAACATCTGGTAGGTATTGCGATGATGGATGCATCTTGCGCTGATAAGATACACTTTGCGTCCATCTTACACAAATGCATTGCGCTGAGGGGTGTGTTGCGTGCATATGTATTCTGCGTCTGTCGTTAGCGAAAATGCACTATGTCGAGGTAGTGTGGTGCCAGTAGAAATACTGTGCGCCCGTCCTCCAGAAATGCGCTGAGTTGAGGGGCATGTTGCACTAATGCATGCATTGTTGCCCACCATCCGCAAATATGCATTTGCGGTAACAGATGCATTGCATTAATCTTTAACCTTGCACCCATCTGAATAAAATATAAAAGATAAATTATTTTTGCGAGAGAGTAGTCCAATCGTTTAGGCTTCCAAGGAAATGATGACTTAGCAGATGAAAGGGCGTCATTTTCTGCTAATTCATAAATGCGAGGAGCGTGGTAGGCAGGATTTTTGAGTATCTCGAAGCCTGCCACGCAAAGTTTGCGTTGGGCCCATCAAGGCCCAACCTATAAATTCCCTCCTTCATCTGAGGTAGTTTATTTGAATCTCTAAGCAAAAAGAAAACCTTAAGAACTCTCTACATACTAGACCTTCAAAATTTCTTCAGCAAACCATGCCGAGCAATCTTCACATTCATCTTCCCTACCTTCATCATCTTCCTAAGCCCTCGTCACCACACGGGTGGCGACATTCCTCGCTACCAGCCACCACCTCGCTGCCCAGCCCAAGACTGTTCAAAGAATCGCCCGAAAACCTAGACGAAAACCCATTGTAGCCAAACCACTCATCCGAGAGGAGCCGAGCATAGAGAGTGCCCCACTCCCAGTACCATCATCGGAAAGTGAGAAGAAAAGAAAAGATGACAAAGAAGTATTTGGGAGCATTCTGAGCAACATGGAGAAAGAGGGAGGGCTACCCGATGCTAGAGTTGTTAATCAGCCCTTGCCTTCGGAGGAGGAGATGGTAGAAGCTTCGCAGAGAAGTGCCCTGGTCGTTGCAGATCCTAAGGAAACTATTCAACCAGAATCCTATGAGGGACCCATTAGGGTTGTTTTGGAGAAGGTGGGAGTGAAGAAGCTGCTGGAAATGGCTGAAGGGAAGAAGAAAAGAAAAGGCAAGGAAAAGCGAGTAGACGGAGATGAAAAGGCCCAGGCAAAGAAGGATAAGAAAGAAAAGAAGTCGAGTGAGAAGAGAGGGCACAGGCGAGAAGAGAAGCGCCTGAAGAAGGAAGAAAAGAGAAAGAGGGCGAAAAGCCTGGATGTCGACGGAGAATCCACCACCGCAAGGGTGGAAAAGGGGGTGTCACCGCAAGAAAAAGAATCAGCGCAACCTCAAGTGTATCAATGCATATCAGGACGGTTGCGACTGATGACAGAGAAGATCTGGACATTACCCCTCTAATGTGGCGTCGTACGGAGAATGCGCAGAAGGGTCAACAAATGACCCACAATTTTTGCAACGCATAGCAGAGGAGAAGGAAAATAGGAAAAGAGAAGAAAAGGAGAAATAAGAAAAGATGTTACGAGCGTGCCAAATCATCGCATCAGGTGATCTGGCAAGAAAACTCCACGATGAGGAGGTGCACCATAACAATGCAATTTTGGCAAAAGAAGAAAGAAAAAAGCTCGAGGATAAGCAGCGCATATTGCTGGCCTCGGAGCAGTTTGAAAAAGAAATGATAAAAGAAGAAGAGGAAGAAAAGAAGAAGAAGGAAGAGAAGAAGAAACGACGCAAAGCAAATGTGCAGCGCATTAGAGAAAACAAAAGAAAAGAAGTTGTGGAGTGGAAAAGGGAAGAAGAAGATTAGCGCAAGGAACGGGAACGCAAACAAAGAAAAAAGTCCCACCTTGCATTGGCTCAAGAAAAGGGCAAAGCAAAAGTTGGAAGTAGTGAGCCTGCGTTGACAAAAAGGCGCCCATCAACGAAGAAGGAAAATGATGACATGATGATGGAGATGGGTTTATTTCCCGCGTCAACGCCATTACCTAATTTAATTACAAGTGTTGTGCTGGAGTATGGGTGGGAGACTTTCTGCCAATGCCCATCCATCATGATTCCTACGGTAGTGAGAGCTTTTTATAATGGATGACTCCATGACACCAAAGATGCAGTGATCATGAAAGGGTGGACAGTACCATCCAACGCAAGGGACATCAACGAATTATATAAGATGAAGGACATCCTGGATGTGTCGGGCAACAAAATTATTGATGATCCCGAAGAAGAACAAATGGAGGATGCACTGAGAACATTAACGCAACTGGGCACTCAGTGGTTGGTATCTTTGAAAGGCATTAAGACCCTTACGTCCAACAAACTGCTTCCAGAAGCGCATCTTTGGGTTTACTTGGTGAAAAGGCGACTCATCCCTACATCACATGACAAAACAGTTTCAAGGGGTCGAGTAATGGCCGCATATTGCATAGTGGGCCAATTAATTGCAAAACAAATTCGAGGTTTTGTAGGGCGTGTGAGAGGCCAGCACTTCTTTCCTTGGACAATTTCGAGCATATGCCTCTCTGTGGGTGTAGGTATTGAAGAGGAGCCAATGCCAGATGTCACACCCCACCCCAGACTAACTTCTTAGCCTAGAGAAAGGCGTGACTACAGCAGTTACCAACCCTTAGGCTGATACTTACTGCCTAATAACTCTTGCGGAATAACTCTGATACCAATTATAATTCATATGCAACGGGACGTCTTTAGGCCCACAATTTATTAACTGAGAAATATAATATGTTTAGAGTCATTACAACGCTAGATTTACAAGCCCCCAAAACCAACAAACCCTAGTCCCTATATGAACAATAGTAACATGTGTACAATATTAACAGTAACCACCTAACAAATGGTTACAAGTCTTTTAGTCCTTTAGTGGCAGAGCAGACGCAGAGCTATCTTCAGAGGATTTGACCGTTACCGGTGGGGCGGGAAAACAAAATATTTGAAAATGGGGTGAGCTTACGCCCAGTGAGTGACCGAGAAAACATAGTAAATTCTCATGCATGATTTCAATAATGAGTTTTTAACTGAAACATAAACTTTTACAGTACTTGTACTGCAGCATAAACATTTTCCAAGCGTAAAACATATAAAGCTATTTTAATCATAAAACAGTAAAATCATTTCTCAATCTAACATACCCTACTATGGGTAAAACAATCCCAACACCAATCTCTAGTCCAGAGAGAACCCTTTTGCTCAATCTCTAATTCTATTCACCTGTGGGCACACTAAGTACCCTCACACATTAGGTACTTATGCTCAGATACCTTCTCAATGTCCTTCAGTATCGAGCTACTAAGATACCTTCTCAAACGTCCTTCAGTATCCAATTGGCTTGGTACCTTCTCAAATGTCCTTCAGTACCAATAGATACCTTCTCAAATGTCCTTCAGTATCTAGTTGGGTGGATACCTTCTCAAATGTCCTTCGGTATCGCATTTTAGTAAAACTAGTCATAAACGACTTTTCTCTTTAAAGAATGTAAAGTATAACACATATAAAACATGACTTCAAAGATGTTAACACATGCTGGATCAAATCAACACATATAAATAGTTTTTCAACAATTTCTCACACATGCCTGCGTTCAAAACATAATTCACAACTTACTTGGAAATCACTTCATAAGACGAATAGGCATGAGAATATTCTTTAAAACATGCTTTCTATAACACATTGTAATCAAACATTTTAAGCAAAATGTTTTAGTCAAAACATTTTAGCCATTCACCTTGATTGTCTTAGGAGCTTTTCACTCTAGTGGCTCCTCAGGCTCCTTTTCACCCCTATAATCTATATTCAACTTACAGCTTACATTACTCATAGTTATGAACCTTATTTTGAAATACTTTATTCTAAAAATATATTCTAAAATGTCTCAGGAAGATTACCCTAAAATTTCAGCTGAGAACTCATCGTGGTTTTGCCTGAATCACAAAATCTTCAAGACTGGCCCAAACCGATCCGATAGTTTGACCCTTCTGCATTCTTTTCAATATCCAGCCTGGTTCCTGTGAGGTTTTCCCTCCAGCAGCCCCACTCTGAAAACTAGACTTCCAGAGCTTTTAGATGGCTTTGGAATCACTCTAAACGCAGGAGTAGATTGGGCGATCTTCTCATCCAAAGTTGATATGTTCTTCTCAACCCTCACTGTTCTCCCTCTCCTTTACGAAATTTATGATTTTGTGATTTGAAAATGAAATCGCAAAGCTCTATTCATAGGCGTTCAAATCTCTCGTGGTATTGACAGCACCTACTTGGCTTCATGGCCAAATGTTTATTTCTTCCCTTATCAACGCAAGCTTGCATCACCTTGTCCTAAGGTGTTTTCTTCATATGCATCCACCAAATTTCCTTAGCCCTTAAGAATTTTTCTTATGAAGACACCTAATTTTGGTTGACGTTTCTCCTTGCGTCTTCAACCTTTGTTTGTATTCAATTTAGGGTTTCTAATGTATAATCTACAAGAACGCGGCCAAATTCAATGCATAAATACTTGCCCAGCCGTTCGATGCATAGGCGAGGCCCTATGATCGAGTGGGCATGACGTTCGAATGCAGCACCGGACAAGGCGTGGCTGACGCATAGGCTGCTCTCGCTCTCTCTACTCTCGCTAGTGTCGCTCTCTCCCACTTTTCTAGCTCATAATCTTGCTCTCTCCAATCTCGGTGGTATCGCTCTCTCCAACTTTCTCTCCCATTTTCTCTCCAATCTCGCTCTCTCCTATTTTCTCTCTAATCTCGCTCTCTCCCATTTCCTCTCCAACTTTCTCTCCAATCTTTAGCTACTGTGAAAAATGTTCTCTGTGTCCATTTGCTCACCACTTTGTGATACTTTTACACAGATTTTCCAAATTTTTCACAAATTAATTTCCCATATTTTCAGCATTTCACATAAATTCCATATTTTTCTTAGTCCTTCAGCCATAGTACTTCACCTAATTTCTCCATACTTAGTCGAATTTTTCCCCAAATTTTCCAAACTTAATTTCCATATTATTCCATACTAGCTCAACCTACTTATTATTTTTCCCAACTTTCCCAACTCAAATCCATATTTTTCTTTCGAATCCCCATTCCACACTAGCTGTTTCATCATCCTACTTATTATACAAATTTCATCACAATCTTACCAATTAAAATCTCAACTTAATTTATTCAAAGAAAATCTACTTAACACTTAGAAATTTCTTTCCCCTTAACTTAGGATTTAACTTTTACTTAGTTAATTCCTTTTATCACTTGCTTAAGTAAGGAAAATAGAAATTTGGGTTTCACACCAGAAGTCCACGGTCTCATTAACACAAAGATCTTGAGAATGCTTTTCAAGGACTCTCCTCACTGCCCGAGCTTCCACTTAAACGGCCCCTCATTGATCTGAATGCGCCGCAATAGCTCAAGCCGAAAAAGTAGCGCAAAGATGACAAAGGCAAGGAAAAAGTCCAAGAGCAATCAACGCAAGACCAAATACCCTTGGACCCCTTACCTTTAATTATTCGCCCTCCAAACCCACCTATGGAACCCCTTTCCCCACTCCCGGAACACTTTACTAATCTCCTCCTCGCCCCAGACTCAGACAACGCATCCTCAGCAACATCTTCCCCCCATCCATCTCCACCGCATTTTTCAACTCCATCGCCGTGACGACCCACACGGTTTGGGTGAAGCCAGTTCTACTCAACCTCAAACCGTTGATGGTGAAACATCACAGACGCATCCCACCATCGCAACCCTTGCTGTTGACCTAGTAGAGATACGTTCTCTTCTCTCTCAACAACAAGATTTCTTCTGCCAAAGAATAACAGAGTTACAAGATAGCCACGTAGAGGTACAATGTAGTATTGCGATGACGTGGCAGGTGTTGATCAATATTCAACGCAATATTTTCACTATCCACCTGAACAAGTGACAAATGGCAGAACGCAACCATGAATACTTTAACTTTTTAATAGCATACTTACATGGTCCTATGGTGTCTCCCCATTTACAACAACCTCTGCATTTTGAAGCAGCTCCTCGAGAATAGACCTAAGTTCATGGTTCCAATGAGATTAGAAACCCAAGTTTAATCTTTTAAATCAGTTTAATAGGATTAAATTGATTTGAATAAAATATTAAATTTGTAATAAATTAATCTATAAGGGACCTTTTGTCTAAGGCTGGTTCTGGCTAGGCTGGAGTATTTAAGATGACGGAAACGGAACACCCCTACCTAGGAACCTACCTAGAAAGGTGAATTAGATAGATTTTCTACAAGCATGCAACAGTTGCTCAAAGTCTTCGTTAAAGAGTTTAATGATGATGATAAAAAGTTGTTTAACTTTCCAACGTAAGAGTTACTTTTGGGCAAACCTAAAAAGTCGCTTAGTTAAAATCATTAGTCATGTTTTTTCTAAGTAAACTAAATCCTAGATTTTAAAATACTCAGTGGGAGGAAAAGATATATATGATATGTCAATTCCACTAACGTTTCTCCTTGAATGTTCACGTCATGAGATTCATGTTTGGCCTCGTGGTACCTTGGGAGCATCCCCCTTCAGATGGTGTTTGCATGAGTCAATTTCAAGGTGGACGGATGGAGTATTTTTCAAGGTGAAGAATGTGGGTCAACATGTCCTACGGTCTCCTTCATTTATTTGCACGGCCTTGTGGCACCATGGGAGTGTCCCCCTTCGGTTGGTTTGTGCAGTTGGTCAATATGAAGGTAAACTCCAAAAATGGATAGGGTCGCTTTAGTTTTTTCCCCAATCAGATTTTCCCCCTTCGAATTGGCTGCTTGGGGTGAAACTCTAGGATCCATAATGAAGGGTCACACTTACGAGAAATTGTTAAGCCAGTTAATGATTTCTTGACCAAATCAATGATGGCTAGTTGTTATAGGAACAAGAGTTGTTCTGGTGTTAATGACTGGTTGAAATTGTCTCAATTCGGAGGAGGGTTAAATTGACTACCCTTCAGTGACTTTTTTCTTAAACCATAGAAGCGTCATTGTAAAACTAGATGTCACACAGGGTTCATTTAGATTTTTCTAAACCAAATTGGATTTTGTTTTTCAAGAGTATTTGCTAAAATCTAATGTACATCAATTTGTTAGTTTTTTCAACAACATGTATGATGTTCCATTAGTTGCCTCTTTTAATTTGACCGATTACATACATTGGAAAAAGTCTCTTAAAACATATTTCGTGGTAAACGACCTCAAGTTTGTCATGGTTGATGAGTGTCCTCAAGTCCCAAACCCTGATGCATCGCGAAATGTTCGTAATGCATATGAGGTGTGGATAAAGGCTAACTCATTGGTCCGACTTCACATTTTGGTTAGCATACCTAATGCATTGGCCAAAAGGGTTGAGAACATGGTCATTGCATGTGAGATCATGGACTCGTTGGAACAATTGTTTGAACGTCAGTTCTCACTTTTTGAGCAAAAAGGGATGACAAAGAAACCAGTTGTGTTAGTTCCAAACATAACCTCCAATCTTTCTTGAATGTCAAGGGAGTAAAAGAGAAATCAATTGTTGCTAACTCTGAAAAAGTTCATCGACAAGAATTGTTCTCTAAAATGGAACTTGGAGCTTATTTAGATTCTGATATTGATCCCAGTACTCTCCATAAGAGGAAGAAGTCTAAAGACAGTAAATGTAATTTATTTGTCTTGAAGACGTGTTTAGTAGAGAATGATGATTTTTCCTGGATACATGATTCAGGTGCTACTAATCACGTAAGTTCTTCCTACCAAGTATTTAGTTCTTTGTAAAAGTTGGAAGATGGAGAGTTGAGTCTTCGAGTCAGTACTGGTGAGGTTGTTTTAGCTATTGCTGTAGGCAGGCTGAAGTTATTTTTAGACAAGAAACGTTATCTGTTACTTGATAATATTTATGTAATTCCTCATATCAAGAGGAACTTTATCTCATTTTCTTGTCTGATTGAAAAAGTTATACCGTCTCCTTTTTTTAGAATAAAATGTTTATTTTCAAGAATGGTATGGAAATTGGTTTTGGTTCAATGGAAAATAACTTATACGTACTAAGGTCGTTAGTCATAAAATCCTTGCTTAATACTAAAATTTTCAAAACAGCAACAACTGCAAAAAGACCAAGGGTTTCTCCTAAAGAAAACACCCATCTTTGACATCTAAGGTTAAGTCACATCAACCTCAATAGGATTGAGAAGTTGGTATGTGGACTTCTAAATGGTTTAGAAGAAAACTCTTTGCCGGTATGTGAATCAATCCTTGAAGGAAAAATGACTAAACGACCTTTTACAGGAAAAGGTTATAGAGCCAAGAAAACCTTGGAGCTTATACATTTAGACCTCTGTGGTCCGATGAGTGTAAGAGCTCGAGGTGGGTATGAATATTTCATCTCTTACATAGATGATTATTAAAGATATGGGTATCTATAACTAATGCAACATAAGTCTAACGCTCTTGAAAAGTTCAAGGAGTATAAGGCTAAAGTTGAAAACTTGATAGGTAAGAAGATAAAAACACTACAATTTGATGTTGGTTGAAAGTATATGGACTTAGACTTTCATAACTATATGATAGAACATGGAATCACATCCCAACTCTCGGCCCCAGGTACACCTCAACAGAATGGTGCATCAGAAAGAAGAAACCAAACCTTGTTGGACATGGTTCGATCTATGATGAGTTATGCTCATCTTCGAGATTCGTTTTGGGGATTTACAGTGGAGACTACATGTTATATTTTGAACAACGTTCCCTCAAAGAGTGTTTCTGAAACATATTTTAAGCTATGGAGAGGTCGTAAGGTAGTTTACGCCACTTCAGGATTTGAGGATGTCTGGCCCACGTGCTTATGGCTAACCCTAAAAAGTTGGAACCGCGTTCGAAAGTTTGCCTCTTTGTAGGCTACCCCAAGGAAACGAGAGTTGGATACTTCTATGATCCGAGTGAAAATAAGGTGTTTATGTCGAGAAATGCTATCTTCTTGGAGGAAGACCACATCAGGGATCATAAGCCATGAAGTAAGCTTGTTTTAAATGAGATTTTTGGTGAGACTACTGAGAGTTCAATGAGAGTTATTGAACAGACTAATAGATCAACGAGAGTTGTTGATATTGATTAATCTAGTCAACCATCTCAAGAGTTGAGATTGCCTCGACGTAGTGGGAGGGTTGCGAACCCACCGGAACGCTGCATGGGTTTGATTGAAGCCTAAAACATCATATCTGATGAAGGAGTTGAGTATCCATTTTCTTATAAGCAAACAATGGAGGATGTTGACAAATATGAGTAGAAATGAAGTCTATGTACTTCAATTCAATCTAGGAACTTATGGACTAGCCTGATGGGGTAAAACCTATAGGGTGTAAGTGGATCTATAAGAGAAAACGAGGGTAGATGGAAAGGTGTAGACCTTTAAGGCTAGACTCATGGCAAAGGGTAATACCCAGGTCGAGGAAGTTGGCTATGAGGACACTTTCTCACCTGTTGTCATGTTGAAGTCTATCAGGATTCTCTTATCCATAGCTACATTTTATGATTATGAGATATGGAAAATGGATGTCAAGACTGCCTTTCTAAATTGTAATCTTGGGGAGACCATTTACTCAATCAGAGGGGTTCATTGTTCCGGATCAAAAGCAAAAAATTTGCAAGCTTAATAGGTCCATTTATGGGCTGAAACAAGTATCTAGATCGTGGAACATTAGATTTGATAGTGCGATCAAATCATTTGCCTTTGATCAAAATGTTGATGAGCCTTATATTTACAAGAAAACCATCAACAACTCAGTAGCTTTCTTGGTGCTATATGTGGATGATATTCTACTCATTGGGAATGATGTAGGTTTTCCGACTGACATTAAAACGTGGCTAGCAGTCCAAATCCAAATGAAAGATTTGCGAGAGGCATAGTTTGTTCTAGGGATCCAGATCATTCGGGATCGTGATAACAAGAGGTTGGCCTTGTCTTAGACATCGTACATTGAAAAGATGTTGATCAGGTACTCGATGCAGAATTCCAAAAGGGGTTTATTACCCTTTAGGCATGGAATTGTTTTGTCTAAGTAACAATGTCCTAAGACACCTCAAAAGGTTGAGGAAGTGAGATGGATACCCTATGCTTAGGCTGTTGGAAGCTCATGTATGCAATGTTATCTACTAGACCTGACATTTGCTATGCAGTAGGGATTATCAGTCGATATCAGTCTAATCCAAGATTAGATTTTTTGATAGCAGTCAAAACAATCCTCAAATATCTTCGGATAATAAGGGACTATATGCTCCTGTATGGAGATAAGGATTTGATCCTTACAAGATACACAAACTCTAACTTTTAGACTGATAGATATTCTAGAAAATCAACATCAGGGTCAGTGTTCACTCTGAATGGAGGGGTTGTAGTTTGGCAAAGCATCAAGCAAGGATGCATCATGGACTCCACTATGGAAGTCGAATACGTAGCTGCTTGTGAAGCTGCTAAAGACGTTGTTTGGCTTAGGAAGTTCCTTACCGATTTAGAAGTTATTCTAAATATGTCTTTGTCGATCACTCTCTATTGTGATAACAGTGGGGCTAAGGAAAATTCTAAGGAACCTCGGAGTCACTGAAGAGGCAAGAGTATTGAATGGAAGTATCATTTGATCAAGGAGATTGTGCACCGTGGTGATGTGATAGTCACGAAGATCGCGTCGAAGCACAATGTTGCTCATTCGTTTACAAAGGCTCTCATGACTAAAGTGTCCGAGGGTCATTCTAAGAGTCTGGGTCTGCAGAAAATGCAACACCTTGTCTAGGGCAAGTGGGAGATGATACTGAGGTATAGAGTACGCCTTAGTTTATTGTATATTGTACTGTTTTTATGTATTGTACATTAGTCTCCCGATTCAATAGGACAAGTGGGAGATTATTTGGATTGGTGTCCTAATTCTCCCGGTGGTCTCGTAGTTTGTAAACATTTTGAACACACATTTTTATTAAATAAGGAGAAAAGAACTATGGTTTCCCGGTGGTCTCAGCTACACAAGACGGAATTCATTCCTTCCCCTCTTTGGAAGGGCTGATTTTGAGTCTTGAACATAGTGGCTACACCCTCTCTTTGGAAGAGAGGACTCAGTCATAGTAAGATTATTACTTATTGTTCATTAGAGGAATCAATGGTACTTAAGGAGTTACATGTAACTACAGGGGCAAAATGGTAAATTTGCCCAACTATACTTACAAACGATTTATGAAGAGTCATCGCACTGTTGATTGGTCAAATGGACACAGAAATATATCTGTAGTGCGAAAAGTGCAGTTGTCGATCTTTAGTGGAGTGCCCGACAGTTAACGTATGATGGATATCATGATTAAAGAGTTTGGTCAGTTATTCACGTGCCGTTGGAGCTTCAAGCTATAGGTCCATAAGGTCTCCTTGTTGACTCAATGGATTTAAGTTGAGAATTAGTTTTTGAGTTAGTTTGAAATGTTCAAATTAACAAGAGGGAATTTGATTATATATGATATAATTAAATTGGCTTAATTATATATGATCTAATTGATTTGATGTATTAGATACATTAATAAGAGAAATTGATATAAATATGATTTATATTAAATAAGGAGAAAAGAACTATGGTTTAAATATTACATATGATGTGATATTAAAACTATAGGTTATAAATATAATATGATAAGTTAGTTATTATAATTATTTATAATAAAAATAATTATGAGATAATTTTTTAGTTGGTTATTTATTTTCTCCATTAACCGTGTAAGTGGGAGGTTAATTTCAGTGTTTAATAACTGAAGAATAAAATGAAAAGAGTTCATTTTATGGACGATCGCTTTATTATAGCATTAATAATCGTTTGCTCATGAGAGACTATACGATAGCCCTCACGAGTTACTAAACGATCTAGGGTGACTAAACGATCATCTAAATGATTGAGTGAGATTCTCTACACGATCGGCTCTAAACGATTGAGCGACAAACTAAACAATCAGCTAGACAATTGCTCATGAGAGCAAAATATTACTAGACAATTCTCACGAGAGTGAGAGATTACTAAACGATCAAGTACTCTCAGTCTATGCGATAGACAAAACCTTTCTCCCACTTACTCTCAGGCTAGAATACCAAGGTTGTCGAGTGTGTCGAAGGGTTTCTGTTCGAGGAGCAGACTGTTCTTGATTGTAACGACTGCGAGAGTTTGGCTAGACGATTGCTCACGAGAGCGAGATATTGTTGTATGATTGCTCACAAGAGCGAGAGATTTCCAAAAGAAGAGTTCTTCAAAGGTATGTCTCTCAATTCCTGTTGTATTTAGTTAAGAAAGTATGGTGTAATTTTCTTTATAATGCATAACTATTCTTCTATGTTTCTGAATGCATATATTATTGCACAATTGGTTTGGAAAGATCTTGCTTCCACTCACTGGTTCTCTTGAATAAAAGTTCCTTTAGTAACACTATTGGATGCGACCTACTCTATAGTTGTTACAAGTTGTTGTAAAGATACTACAAACGAAGTGATCCAGATTCTTTCATGCATGATGAGGAGTGGGGGCGTCCTATGCAATAAGTTTGCGTAAGATCAGACCGAGAAATAAGTTACTCTTACTTTATAACGTTGTTTACTGTTTAAGACTTACTATTTCGCTTAGATGACCTAGGTAACTCGATCTTAATCATGAGCTAACTATGAATTCATTTTTATTCGAGATTATCCTTAGATTTATATGGGTGAGTGATAACGGGCAGAAATGCACGTTATTATAGTGCAAAGATATAAAACAATACAGGACTGTGATGGTAAAAATATACAATACTGCGTCCAAAAGCATTAAGTTCACAACATTGTGATCACATGCGTCCATCGCATTAAAATAGCTAACTTATGTATTTTATGCAGAAAATGCGTTGGTGCAAGGCAGAAATGTGATCCGAAGAAATTAACGTCGAAGCGCATTAAGAGATCGCGAACGCAAGGCTATGCGATCATATGCGCTCATGAAAATCTGCTCAAGAAGGTGGCCGCATAGAGTCGGTGCATCAATGTGAAAGGTTAATGAATCATGATGGGACAGAAAGCTGATGACGGTCGATTTCGAATTAAGTTGACAAGCCATTAACGACATAGGGTAGCAAGTACACTCAACTTTTCAGTGACAAATATTCGGCACATCAGATGGAGAATTAATGACATCCCATCAGTGCAATCATTCGAGAGAAAAAGTTCTTCACCTTGAAGCTCTATAAATACCGAAGGCCGCCTTCATTGAAGAGTTCGCTCAATTCAGAGAGTTCACCATATAGACGATAGTTAGCCTTATTCATAGTTTCTTATACTTAGAAGGCGGAAGCAAGAAAAGGGAGAAGGCGTCGGAAGATCGTCCTGGTTAGCTCAAGAGAGTGCCAGGGAGCGTGGAAAACAGAGAGGGCCAACTCTTACGAGAGCAAGAATAACTTTTTAGTAGAGTAGAGAAGAACAGTGTAAAAGCCTTGGGAAGCAAGAAATTGCTACCAAGCTCTTTATCTTTATTTCACATCGTCATTCTGTACTTCGATTTCATATATAGAATGGAACTTGCATTTCTACATCTGTTCACTCTCTTTACAATACGCATGAGAAACTAAACTTTCGAATGGGTTGAGAAGTACTTAGCTAACATGACCTAGGATCTTTATTGCATGTGATCATCTTGTCTTATGTTGCGTCCATCACCCGTTTAGAGCTACTTGAGAGAGAGTCTAAAGAAAGAACCTAAGACTTGAGAGGGCTAGGTTAGAATCTAGACTTGAGAAAGCAAGATTAGATCTGCATAAGCAAGAGATAGAGACTTAGATATGCGGGCGCCGTGTGTATGTGTGTGCAATTCATCATCGCATAGAGAAGAATAGAGGCTTAGATGTAAGTCCTATAGACATCATCGCATACAACACATGCGTTCTAGAACTAGAAGCCGTAGCATTTGCATTGAGAGATGACTTGTTGTTGTATGTATGTAGCATGATCACTTAACATGAACACAATCCTAGGAAGTGTTAGCTAAATCCCTTCTCAACCCGTTCCCCTGCATACTCATCACATCTTTCATATTATTAACTCTTTTCTCAACTCCACCACATAAACTTTATACTTCAAACAACATATCAACCAATGCATTGATTTATTTGTTACCGCAAAGTAATCGAAATTTACCATCGCATACTGTGTTCTTAGTCCCTGTGTTCGACCCTGGGCTTACCAGGAAACTTAATAGGATTTATACTTGGATCTTGCTGAGAAAACTTGCATGCACAATGCATATTCCACCATCGCATTCTACTCCATTATTTCATCACATTAACAATATGCATCAGTGAGGGTTGGCTCAACAGTGCCGACTTAATAGGCCTCCCATTTTAGGGGTATGACCAAGTAGATAGCTGGGGACATAGGGTGTTGTTGGGGTTGATGCCCTAAACTCTCGTTGGGTTCTGTAGTTTGTAAACACATGTATTGAACAAATGCTTGTGATGTAATCATATGAGATATTTTCTTCGCTGATGTCTATGAAACATGAGATGTTTATTTGCATTTACGACAAACTAATAAAATAAGATTTATTCCAGAGATAGTGTTTGGTCAAAATTCTTTTCTTTAGAGAAAGAGTATGTGACTGCCCCTCGGTAGCACGTATTCTGACTCATTAAAGTATCGTTGCAAATAAATAATGGTTATGGGTACATTATTAATTTTTGCTAAAACTTGATTTTGGATTTAGTTACAATTTGCTAATTAGAATTTGATTAAATTTTATCAGCGTGTCAAATTCTTCTAGAATACTCACTTCTGAATTAAATAACAATAAAATCAAATCAACAAATAAACTACTAGCAATTGATTATAACAAAAGGGTTTTAACAGAGGATTGTCCTTTATCTCTCAACTCATCCAAAATTTTGGATTATATAGATGAGAATGCAGAATTCGAACAACAAGATAAATATGATTTACTTGTTATCAAAACATGTTTAGTGGAAAATGATAAAATCTGAATAATTGATTCAGGTGCCGCTAATCATGTTTGTACTATCTCATAGGAAAAAAGTTCCTGGAGACAGTTGACAGAAGGTGAAACAATCTTTAAGGTCGTGACTGGGGAGGTTGTTTCAGCTAAAGTAGTGGGAGATATGAAGATATTTATAGGAGATGAGTACATTTATTTAAAAAATATGCATTACATTCCTTCTATGAAAAGGAAGCTAATATCTATCTATTGTTCGCTGGAAAAAAAATTATAAAGTTTGTTTCGAAAATGATGAAGTGTTCATCAATACAAAAAGTAAATAGATTTGCTCTGCAAAATTAGAAAATACCTTGTATAAGCTAAAACCAACCGAGGTTAAAGCCGTATTGAACATAGAGATGTTTAAAACTACTGACTCATAAGAAAAGGAAAATTTCTCCTAATGCCTATCTTTGGCACTTAAGACTGGGTCACGTAAATCTCATAGGATTGAGAGTTTGGTTAATAACGGTCATCTAAATAAGTTAGAAGACAGTTCATGACCACCTTGTGAGTTCTGTCTCGAGAGAAAAATGACAAAAGATCTTTTTCTGGAAAATGTCTTAGAGCCAAAGAACCCTTGGAGCTGATTCACTCAGACCTTTGTGGAGCCCCGAAATGTTAGAGCTAGAGTAAGGTATGAGTATTTCATCAGCTTTATAGATGATTATTCTAGGTATTGGCATAATGCACCAAAAGTCTGAAATTTTGAAAAGTTCAAAGAGTATAAGGCTATGGTTGAAAACAAATTAGGTAAAAGTATTAAAACGCTTCGATCGGATCAAGGTGGTGAGTATATGGACTTAGAATTCCATAACTATTTGGTAGAACATGGAATTTAGTCTCAACTCATAGCCCCTGACACACCTCAGCAAAATGGTGTTGCAAAAAAGAGATACAGAACCTTGTTTGACATGGTTTGTTCCATGATGAGTTATGCTCAGTTACCAAATTCTTTTTGGGGACACGTGGTTGAAACTACAATGTATATTTTAAACATAGTTCCCTTGAAAAGTGTTTCTGAAACCACTTACGAGCTTTGGAGAGGACGTAGAGGAAATTTGCGTCACTTCAAAATTTGGAGTTGCCCAACACATGTGTTGGTGCAAAATCCAAAAAAGTTGGAACGTCATTCAAAAGTATGCCTATTTGTAGGCTACCCAAAAGAAACAAAAGGTGGTTTCTTTTACAATCCTTAGGAGGACAAGGTATTTGTATCGACAAATGCAACCTTCCTAGAGGAAGACTATGTGAAGGATCATCAACCTCACAGTAAGCTAATAATAGAAAAATGTCCAGAGAAATGACAAATGTATCAATAAGAGTTGTTGATAGAGCAGGTCCATCAACAAGAGTTGCTGATGAAACTGGGACATCACATCCTTCTCAAGAGTTCAAAATGCCTCGTCGTAGTGGGAGGGTTGTGCAACAGCCTGACCGGTACATGGGTTTGACTGATGCTCAAGTCATCATACCATATGATGGTTTAGAGGATCCATTGTCTTTTAACCAATCAATGAATGATGTGAATAAAGACTAATGGATTAAAGCCATGGACCTTGAAATGGAATCTATGTATTTCAATTCTATATGGGATCTTGTAGATCAACCTGAAGGGGTAAAACCCATCGGTTGCAAATGGATCTACAAGAGAAAATGAGACCAAGCTGGTAAGGTATAGACCTACAAAGCAAGGCTTGTGGCAAAAGGGTTTACCCAAAGAGAGGGGGTAGACTATGAAGAAACTTTCTCTCCGGCTGCCATGATAATGTCAATTAGAATACTCTTGTTCATAGCTACATTTTTTTATTATGAAATATGGAAAATGGATGTCAAGACAGCTATTTTGAATGGCTATCTTGAAGAGAGTATCTATATGTCTCAACCAGAAGGGTTTATACAGTAGGATCAAGAGCAAAAGGCTTGCAAACTTAATCGATCCATTTATGGGTTGAAACAAGCTTCTAGATCCTGGAATATGAGATTTGACATTGCGATCAAATCTTATGGCTTTGAACAAAAATGTTGACGAACCCTGTGTATACAAGAAAATCATTAACGAAACTATCGTTTTTCTGGTGTTGTATGCTGATGATATTCTACTCATTGGGAATGAGGTAGAATTTCTAGCTGACATGAAGAGATGGTTGGCTTTGCAATTCAAAATGAAAGATTTGGGAGAAGCACAGTATGTTCTTGGAATCCAAATAGTTCAGAATCGCAAGAACAGAACATTAGCATTATCTCAAGAATCTTATATAGACAAGATGTTGTCTAGGTATAACATGAAAAATTCCAAGAATGGACTGTTACCTTTGAGACATGGAATTCCTTTTTCTAAGGAACAAAGTCCTAAGACACCTCAAATGGTTGAGAAGATGAATTGAATTCCATATGCATCAGCAATAGGGAGTTTAATATATGCAATGTTGTGTACTCGCCCCGACATATGTTATGTCGTAGGAATAGTCAGAAGATTTCAGTCCAATCCTGGATATGATCACTTCGGAGAACGAGAGACTATATGCTTGTGTATGGTGTTAAAGATCTGATCCTTACTGAATACAAATCGATATTAATTCAAGGAAAATCAAATTCGGGGTCAGTATTCACTCTAAATGGAGGAGTAGTTGTGTGAAGAAGCATCAAGCAGAGTTGTATTATTGACTCCATAACGGAAGTTGAGTATGTAGCTGTAAGTGAAGCAACAAAAGAAGCAGTATGGCTCAGAAAGTTCCTAACAGATATAGAAGTAGTTCCTAATATGCACTTGCCTGTCACTCTTTATTATGACAACAGTCGAGCAGTTGCAAATTCATGACCATAAAGACATAAAAGAGGAAAGAATATTGAGAAAATGTACCATCTCATCAGGGAGATTATACACAGAGGAGACATAATTGTCACCCAAATTGCTTCACAAGACAACTTAGCTGATCTGTTTACAAAGGCCCACTCAGCTAAAGTGTTCGAGGGTCACCTAGTAGGACTAGGTCTACGAGTTTTGTATCACTAGGGCAAGTGGGAGAATTTATGGGTATTGTAATGCCCTAGTTTATTGTATTTGTATATTTTATTCTCTCTATGTAAACTCAACATTGTATATATTTTGTATATATTGATTCACTGGAGTTTTAGACCAAGTGGGAGTATTGTTGGGTTTTATGTCCTAAAAACTCGCAGTTTTTAAAATGATAAACATTTTCTATAGTCAATAAGCTTGTTATTGATTTTATAAGTTTTATACATGAAAGTCTAAATCCAATAAACTAAGACCCATGACTATTACATGAGTACTTGAACTTTATGTGGAGACATAAAAGTGGATCAAGTTCGAGTAACTAGTCAAAATGATCTATAGTATATGAATAAGATTGGGTAACACTATTGGATGCGGCCTACTCTATAGTTGTTACAAAGAGTTGTAAAGTGCTACATACGAAGTGATCCTAATTCATACATGTTATGACATGAGGTGTGGGGGCGTCTTATGCAATGAGTTTGCATAAGATCGGACCAAGAAATAAGTAATTCTTACTTTATAACGCTGTTTACTGTATAAGATTGACTATTTCACTTAGATGACCTACGTAACTCGATCTTAATCCCGAGCTAACTATGAACTCCTGTTTATTTAGAATCATCCTTAGATTTTCATAGGTGAGGGTTGGCTCAATAGCTCCAACTCAATAAGCCTCCCATTTCAGGGGTAACACTGAATAGATAGGTGGGGACATAAAGTACAAGATGGAATTTGTTCCTACCCGATTTAGGGATAGGAGAAAGGTTGTTCTCTCAAGTACTGAATCCAGGGCTTGAACAAGGGGCCCCACCCTCTCACTGAGCCGAGAGAGTTTTGGTTTAGTGATTGGATCACAAACCAGTTGTTCATTAGAGGATCAGTAGGAACGTGAGGAACAAGAAGTAATCTCGGGGGTAAAACAAATATTTTACCAAGTCGTTATTACAAACAACCTGTGAAGGGTCGACTTACTAATTATGGTTAAATCATGTGAACATAATATATCTACGGTGAGGGGAGTGCAACTATGGACTTTAGTGGAGTGACCAATTAGTTAGAATGAGAATTAATTTAGTTTAATGAGTTTAGCCAATTAATCTCGGATCGTTGGAGCCCATGATCTGTAGATCCTCGATGTCCCCCTACTAGCTTGTAAATGGATTAGCTCTAGTGTAGCGTGATAAATTAATTTGAAACGTTCAAATTAAAATTAAGAGAATTAGTAATTATATGAGATATAATTACATGTTTAATTTTAAGAATTAAACGAAATAGGAGAATTAATATTTAAATATGATTTAAATAGTTGAAGGTGGATTTGTTAAAAATTAATTTAATATTTGATATTAAATTAATTAGAATTATTTAAATTGTTTAAATAATCATTTATTAATTTTATTAGAAAAATTAATTTGTGAAATTAATTTTTTAAAATGAATAATTTTTCCAATTTCATAAATGAAATTGATTTTTGAAATTAATTTGAAAAGTTAGAAAAATGAAAAACACACAAATGAAATTTTTGGTTATTCCATTATCACCTTCATTAGTAGCTCACACAAAATCCATTCATTTGCCTTCAATTACTCCAAGCATGCGCTGCACCTCATGCATCTTCCATGCTGATGGTCTGCAATATATTGAAGAGATTAGAGTGATTTTGAGGCATGCAATCGATAGAATTTTAGTTGAAAATTCATGGTGAAGAAGGTATTCTTCAACCAAATTACTAATGTGGGCACTTCTTAAAAATCCCTTGATTCAAGCTTGTTTTGAGTCCCACAACTCAATCTAGAGCACCAAAAGAATAGTGCAGAAGATCTTGAGGTGGTTACAATAAGTTTTGGAGAAGATTACAACTAAAGATCGAGCTTTGAAGTAGTTGTACAAAGGTATTTCACGAAACTCACTTGTTTCTGCAAGAGCGTGCTTTATATTTTTCCAAAATTAATGAATTAGAGTTCTTAATGATCATTGTTGCTTCCATTGTTGCTGATACAATCCTTCATTGCGAACCCACTTGTTTGTTATATGGGTTTCACTGAAATCTTGGTTATGGTAGCCGATGGCGAGGTTTAGGATCCATTGTCTTATCGGAAGGCAAAGGAGGATGTTGACCGGGATGAATGGGTCAAAGCCATGGATCTCGAGATGGAGTCGATGTACTTCAACTCAGTATGGGATCTTGTAGATCAACCTGATGGGGTAAAACCTATAGGTTACAAATAGATCTACAAGAGGAAATGGGGTGCCAATGGGAAGATGCAAACCTTCAAGGCTAGACTTGTGGCAAATGGTTATACCCAAGTGGAGGGAGTCGACTATAAGGATACTTTCTCACCTGTTGCCATGTTGAAGTCTATCCACATCCTCCTTTCCATTGCTTCATACTAAGACTATGAGATATTAAAAACGATTGTCAAGACTGCTTTTCTGAATGGTAAACTTGAGGAGACCATTTATATGCTACAGCAAGAGGGATTCATAGACCAAGGTCAAGAGCAAAAAGTTTGCAAAGTGAATCGGTCCATTTATCAGCTGAAACAAGTGTCTTGATCTTGGAATATTCGGTTTGATATTGCGATCAAATCGTACGACTTTGACCAAAACGTTGATGAGCCTTGTGTCTACAAGAAAATCATCAACAGCTCAGTAATTTTCCTAATGTTGTATCTAGACAATATCCTACTCATTGAAAATGATGTAGGTCTAATGACATCAGTTAAGAATTGGCTAGCGACCCAATTCAAAATGAAAGATTTGGGAAAGGCTCAGTTTTTTCTTGGTATTCAGATTTTTCAGGATCAAAGGAACAAAGTGCTAGCACTGTCTCAGGCATCGTACATTGACAAGATGTTGCTCAAGTACTCGATGCAAAACTCCAAAAGGGCCTACTGCCTTTCAGGCATAGAGTTACATTGTCTATTGAAATGTGACCTAAGAAACCTCAAGAGGTGGAAGAGATGAGACGGGTCCGCCATGTATCTACCATTTGCAGTTTGATGTATGCGATGTTGTGTAGTCGACTAGACATCTGCTGCGCTGTGGGGGTAGTTAGTAGGTAACAGTCTAATCCAGGATAGGGTCACTGGATCGCCATCAAGAACATCTTCGAGTATCTTTAAAGAACGAGGGACTAAATGCTCGTGTATGGATCTAAAGATTTGATCCTTATTGGATACACGGACTCTGACTTTCAGACTGATAAAGATTCTCAGAAATCCACTTCAGACTCAATATTCACTCTTAACAAAGGAGTTGTAGTGTGGCGAAGCACTAAGCAGGGATGCATCACCGACTCCCCGATAGAGGCCGAGTATGTAGCAGCTTGTGAAGCTGCTAAGAATGTCGTTTGGCTCAGGAAGTTCCTGACTGATCTAGAAGTTATTCCAGACATGTCTAGGCCCATCACCCTCTACTGTGATAATAATGGTGCTGTGGCGAACTCCAGAGAGCCCAGAAGTCACAAGCATGATAAACATATAGAGCAGAAGTATCATTTCATCCACGATATAGTGCATCAAGTGGACATGATAATCACGAAGATTGCTTCGGAGCACAACGTTGCTAACCCATTTATGAAGGCTCTCACGGCTACAGTTTTCTTTTGAACCTTAGTGCCCTAGCTTATTGTTTTGTACTTGTTGTTATGTACACCCAACTCCCTTTAGGACACGTGGTTGATTGTTGAGGTTGATGCCCTAAACTCATATTGGGTCCTATAGTTTGTAAACACCTGTATTGAACAAACACTTGTGATGTAATAATATGAGATATTTTCTTCACTGTTGTCTATGAAACATGAGATGTTTTATTTGCATTTACCATAAACTAGTAAACTAAGATCCCCGGATGTTGTTGTAACTTAAGCATGTATGTGAAGACATACAAGTGGATCATGCCACAAGTGATAACCAAAATGGTATATAGTATATGAATAAAGGAGGAAAACCTTATCTTGTTGACATTACGGATGCGGCCCACTTTGTAGATAGTTACAAGTGTTGAGACGTGCTACAGATGATCTGATCCTGATCATTCATGTGAAGACATGCAAGGGGGGTATCCTATACAAAGGATTTTGTATAAGACTGGTCACGAAGTATATACTCTTGTTATATCATGTCGTTCATGACAGAGACTTCACTTCACTAGAATGACCATAGGTAACATGACCTTAATTCTGAGTGAGTTGGGAACTTCTGCCTTTGAGGGCGGTCCTTTGATTTACATGGGTGCAAGTTGTCATATTTTCCACTCAAACCTACCACTTCGGGGATTCGTCTGATTAGGGAGCTGGGATCAGTTGTACTTAAAGAGTTAGATGTAACACAGGGGCGAAACAGTAAATTGGCCCAACTATACTTACGAGCATCTGTGAAGGGTTATCGTACTGTTGACTGGATATATCCGATGGACACAAAAATATATCTGTACTGAGAAGAGTGCAGCTGTCGGTCTCTAGTAGAGTGCCTGGCAGTTAACAGATGGTGGATCTCGTGACTAAAAAGTTCAGTCAGCTATTCACGTACCATTGGAGCTTCAAGCTACAGGTCCATAAGGTCCCCTTGGTAGCTCAATGAATTCAAGTTGAGAATAAGTTTTTGGGTCAGTTTGAAGTGTTCAAATTGACAAGAGGGAGTTTGATTATATATGATATGATTAAACTGGTTCAATTATATATGATATAGTTGACATGATGTATGAGGTACATTAATTAGAGGAATTTGATGTATAGATGATTTATATCAAGAGGAGAAAAGGATTATAGTTTAAATGTTGCATATGATGTGATATTAAAACTATAGGTTATAAATATAATATGATAAGTTAGTTATTATATTTATGTATAATTAAAACAATTATGATATAATTGTTGGTGGTTTCTCCATAACCATGCATGAAAGTGGGAGGTTGTATTCAGTTTTCATAACTGAAGGATAAAATGAAAATTGTTTTCATTTGGTAAGTATCGCTTCATATCAAGTACACTGTCTATCGTTTAGCTGACAAGAGCCTACACTATAACTTCAAGTGTTTGTCTAAACGATTATGTACACGTGCCATTATCTAAATGATCGTGTAGCATTTATCTAAATGATCGCGTGGCTAGCAAGTTTCTCTAAATAATCGTGTAAATGATCAGACTTGTTTTACTAAACGATTGTGCTCCTTTTCTAGATGATCAAGCATAAGTCTATACGATAGACAAATTACTCTCCCACTTGCTTGGTTGTGGAATAAGATCGTTGTTTCCTCCTTCCCTCTACCAAATCCAACAGAGCCCACACCTCCTGAATTCTCACTCCGAGAATACCAAGGTCTCAAAGTGGTGGTGTCTGAGAGGCTACTTATTTGTGGAGAAGACTGTTTGTATGCTAAACGACAACGAGAGATTTGGGTAATGATTGCAGCGACAGTGAGAGGTGGCTGGTCCAAGGATCCATGAAAGCGAGAGAAAGTTAGAATAAGAGTTCTTTAAAAGGTATGTCTCTCATTCCTTTGTATTTAATTTATGAAAGCATGTCCTAATTTGTTCTAAAATGCATAACTAGTTTGTATATTTTTGAATGCTTGTAATTCTGTCACAATAAATTTGGAACGATCTTGCTTCCACTCATAGGTTCTCTTTGATAAAAGTTCTTTCAGGTGCAAGATGGAATTCACGCCTACCCAATTTAGGGATAGAAGAAAGGTCCTTCAGGTGCTGAGAGATAAGTTTCTGAACTCATCTCCTTCTTCCTCTAAAACCCAAAAAAATTCCTTCACCTAATTCACTCAAACCTGAGTTTCACAACTCAAATTCAAGTCGTGAAGAGATAAGAAGCTCATGAGGTCCATTAACAAAAATGTCCTCAAATATTATGAAAATACTGAATTTAAATTATGAACAACTCGTGATGTTACAAACCCAATGGAGTTTTAGTCCAAGTGGGAGATTATTGGGAACGTCCTAAGACTTTGTGACACCCTCACCTTACTAAGGTTACTTAAGATATAGGAAGTAGCGTAAAATGCAAGCTTGAAGGGAGACGCTTTGCTAAAACTATGCTTTGGAAGAGGATAATTGAGTATAGTAGCTAATTGGCTAAGTATGGAAGCCAAAAGTAGGCATGTATTGGTGTTAGGAAGCATTGACACATGAGGCATTGTGTGGGTGTGGCAACCAAGGCTTATAGAGGTTGTGTGAGGCCAAGTGTTGAACCCAAGGACAAACCATGTGTTGAAGTTAAGGCGTGGGCACATGAGTTGGACTTCCATGATGAGTTATTGTAAGACCCTAACAATAAATCTAAAGTGGGAAGTTAAATAGAGAAGAAAAATCCTAAGTAAGGATATTGGAACAAAGGGAGGAAAACATCAAAATTATCCAAAAAGGTGACCAAAATCGAAACGCCTATAAAGGGCTTAAAACATGTTGGATGCAAGAAGGCATGGAGGATGGAAGCTAAAAGACTTGAAAAATGGCTAAGGGTTGCACACAACCAACGCAAAGGCATACATGAGGACACGGGCAGCAAGCATGCGTTGAAGTGAGCATGCTAGGCACGCCAGCCATGCGTCGAGGCCAAGTGCACAAGCCATGCACCAAGCGACCAGGCCATGCAGCCGAGCAAGTGCACAAGCGTCTAGACAGCACACCATGTGTCGATGGTCAGTATCATGCGTTCATGCCTAGTAGGCCGAGCAAGCACACTTAGCAAGCCATGCGTCGAGGGTGAGCGGCCACCCTATGCGTTGGTGATGAACAACTCATGGGTTGGCTAAGTTGAACTTTGATGAGGGAAAGGTGAGTTGCTATGCGTTAAGGATAAAAGGTGAGGCTAATTGATGGAAAACTCAAGGGAGAATGCCAAGAGTATACGAATATAAGACTCAAATAGTTTAAGTAGAGAAATATGTGAGATATTTAAGGGATTTAGGTGGCAAAAGGAAGATCACATAAAATTCAAGTATGAGGTGGCTAAAGGAGATTTCATGCAAATTGAAGTCTTATCACCCAAGCATGAGGTGGGTGAAGGAGATTTAATACAACAAAAGAGATTTTGGCTGGCAAGCTGGAAGGAAAAAAATTCAAGGCTAGGCTAAGGATTGTTTGGGTAGAATGAATGTTGGCAGCTCCAAAGTGAGACAAATGGGAGTTGTGTTGTCAACATGGGGTGAGTTTGAAATGGCTATAAATAGAGGAGTTGGGCAAGGGGAAGTAATTCATACCAGCACCTAAATCGTGTGTTGAGAGCATATTTAGAGAATGACGTTTGAGTTATTAGGCTGCCAAGTTGATTGGAGATCAAAAGAAACAAGGTTACGTTGGTGAGGCATTGAGGCAGTCGGACGCATCGCCAGCCCACACCCTGCACGCACACAGCACTGCATCCATCCGTCCGTCTGCGCACGCATCGCTCGACGCATCCCGTGCGCCAGCCCAACGCAGCTACCTTCCCCGTGCGGCGCATCACGCCTAGTGCACGCCCAAACGCGCCAGCCCCTGTGCGGCACAACACGCCCACTCTGTCTACTGCTCAATGACCAGCTGCCTATTTTGGTCCAAATAACCACTAAAGAGGATAACCTTGGTATTTTGGCGAATTTTAAGTAGGGTAAGCTGGTCTTTTCAATATATAATGATATTTTGGCTAAGTTTGACACTTTTATTGATATAATAAGTATTAATTGAAGAATTTCCATTGATATGGAGGAATTCTCAGGAAGGTAGTCTGAAGGTGATTTTAGTGGAAAAACTTGCTGACGGTGAGTGTTTACTTAGCTTTATGCTTTGATATGTGAATAAATGCATATGTAAGTGCAAAATACATGCTTATGATGTTATGATGATTGCCATGATATTGGTTGTGAAATTGCTATGGAAACTAAGATTATACCCAGATTACATAGTTAGCATGCTTAACAAAAGGTGCTTGGCGGGAAAATATAGTTGACCTCAGTTGACGGGAAATAATAGTCGGTGACGACCAATGGGGAATATAGTCAAGTACCTAAGCATGACTAGCGGGATAAAGAATTGTCAGTGTGCACATTGGCGGGAAAAGTGGGTTATAGGAAAGTTTCCATAAAAAATTATGAGGATTGATAATGTGTCCATGATATGAGCATGCCACGTATAGCATGGGACTGGAGAATGTTGATTGAATGAACATATACATGATCGTGCATAAATTATACTGGAGTTATGATTATGTGATTGAAAGATAGATATAGGAAATTAAACTATGTGTATGAAAGATAGATAGAGTGTTTTAAACATGTTGAAATCCTTAATAGATATGGAGGGAATGTTAAATTTAAATGTTGTCTTGGAATACTACTGGTTTACCCTTACGCTCCCTTCCCGGTCTTGGGGGTTAAGGCTAGGGAGGGGGTGTGACAGCATGGTATCAAAGCAAACGTTTACGTAAAACCTGGGGAAAAGTTGAGTCTAGCATAAGTATAAATAGAATCTAGGAAAAATAAAGGAAAAAAGGATTGGTTAAAGCCAAAGCGGCATCAGAAAAAGGCTTACCTAAGGTAGGGAAGCCAGATAATAATAAAAACTAGGCTAGGTCAAAACCTAAAGAGGAGTAAAATGAAATGTATTAGGAAACTTAAAATAGAATCAGGAAAAGTTAGGAGAAAGAAATGAGAAATAATAAGTGGGCATAGGGAAACATGAGAAAAGGGGGAAGTGAAAATAATTAGTAAGTAATAACTTGAATAATATCCATTGTAGGAAATGAATCTGAGCAGACAAGACAGGTGGTGGAATGACTCCGGAACGCAGCTTGGAGATCGCGGTGCTAACCCAGGGGAAAACCCTGAACAATCTGAAAATAGTGTGAATAATAATACTTAATATCCTATTACCTTGAACGATACAAACTAGGTGGAATCCCGAACTAATATGGGATGTCCACAGTGTGGGAAAAATCATAGTGGTATGTGTCTAAGAGGAACTAGAATTTGCTACGGGTGTGGTAAGGTTGTCCATATTCGCAAAAATTGTTATACTTTCTAGAGAAAAACAAGAGAGATTCAAGAAAAATATCAACGGGAACTGGCCCGAGGTTAAAGTTCAGGAAGCAACAACATATTGCCTGAACTGACAGTGGACCAAGAATGGGCACGTGCAGGAAAGAAGGACATTCCTCGACGAATCGTAATTGAATTCGAGGAATAACCCACCTATGACTCTAACAATGTGGAGTCCTATAAATTTTGTATCTTCTGTAAGGAAATAAAACATGTGTAGGAAAGATGTGTATGGAGAAACGAGAGAATGCGTCTTAACTTTGAAAATTACGACTACCAAAAAATGAGTGAAAGACTATGTAGACTGAAAGAAACTACTAATGTAAATAGTAACTATGTTCATAAATAAAAATAGTATGTTGATAACATGTGTCTAATTTATATGTGAAGGGTTGTAGACAAAATGCTGAGAAGTGGAAAATGTAGAATGGGGAAACCCTCTGGAAACAAAAGTGAAAGTGCCTCAAGCCATCCAAAAGAAAAATCTAGGGAGGAAGTACGAATGAATAAATTCACCCAAGACTTCCAGCAAGCTTAGAAAATATACAACCTGATCCCGAGAAGAAATATGGGATAGAACGATTAAAGGCATTGGGAGCCACAAACTTTGAAGGAACAAAGGATCCTACAGATGCGGAGGCATGGATGAATCAAATAGAAAAATGTTTCCAAGTGATGAGATGTCCTGAAAACCATAAGGTAAGTCTTGCCACATTCTTACTGCAAAAACAGACAGAAGATTGGTGGAATTTACTAAAGAATATGAGAGGCGATCAAGAAGAAATATGTTGGGAGAACTTTTGAAAGGAATTTTTCAAAAGATTATATCCCTGATCATTCAGGGATATGAAACAAGATGAATTCCTATAGCTGGGAAACATGACTGTAGCAGAGTATGAATTAAAGTATACAGAATTATCCAAGTATGCTTTAAACATAGTGGTGGATGAAAAAGAACGTTGTCGGAGGTTTGAAAAAGGATTAAAACAAGCGATTCGAACTTCTGTTATAGCAACTGTGGAATGGGGAGAATTTTCAAAGCTAATAGAAGCTGCGATGAGAGTATTTTAACGGCGGAAGAAGTAAGACCAGAAAGAGATTCATCAATGAGTCGGTGGTGGAGGGAAGAACCAAGAAATTTTACCCCCAGGGTAGAAAGCAGATGTGGATGGAAAAGAAGAGGAACTACCCACACCAAAGCAGAAACGGAATAGAAGAGTCAAATAAAGGAGTCAATGATAAGAGTTAACCAAAGACCAAGATGCCTGGTCTGTAATAAATATCACTGAGGAAGATGTTGGGAGCAAACCCAAGAATAGTCGCACACATATTTTAAGTGTGGCAGACCAGGACACTTTAAACGAGAATATCCTCAGTTGATGGATACTGGAAATGTACAACCACCAAACAACCCAGGAGGAAGATCAACAACAGTTGAAGGAGGACGAACTATAGGAGGAAGAAAAGAGGAAACAGGAAAAATGACGTTGGGGAAACTATATAGACTAACTCAAGATAGAAAGGACAATATGTCGGTGGTGGGAAAAGGGAAAGAGAAAGTTTTAGAAGACTAGAATAAAAGTTATGGTGTAATAAAACTGTATGATGTAAATTATTAAATAAAAGTTCTATTGTAAATTAAGTTTCGTTAAATTTCGAGGACAAAATTATTTTAAGCGGGTGGTAAATGTAAGACCCTAACATTAAATCTAAAGTGGGAAGTTAAATAGAAAAGAAAAATCCTAAGTAAGGATATTGGAACAAAGGAAGGAAAACATCAAAATTATCCAAAAAGGTGACAAAAATCCAAACGCCTATGAACGACTTAAACCATGTTGGACACAAAAAGGCATGGAGGATGGAAGCTAGAAGACTTGAAAAATGGCTAAGGGTTGCACACAACCAACGCAAAGGCATACATGAGGACACGGGTAGCAAGCATGCGTCGAAGTGAGCATGCTAGGCACGCCAGCCATACGTCAAGGCCAAGTGCATAGGCCATGCGCCAAGCGCACAAACCATGCGTCGAGGACAAGCGCACAGGCCATGCACCGAGCACGCAGCCCATGCGTCGATTATGAGCACATAGCCCATGCGTCGATGGTGTATGTCGAGTGCGTAGCCCATGCGACGATGAGCGCCCTACCTATGCATTGAACGGGTAAGCAGATGAGCCATCCTATGCGTTGCCGAGCAACCATGCGTCGATGCGCTAGGCCAAGTGCATACCCATACGGACGAGCATGCCTATGCAGCCGAGCGTGCCCATGCGACCAAGTAAACGCACAAGCGCCTAGGCAGCACACCATGCGTCGATGGTCAGCACCATGCGTTCATGCCTAGTAGGCCGAGCAAGCATACTTGGCAAGCCATGCGTCAAGGGTGAGCAGCCACCCTATGCATTGGTGATGACCAACTCATGGGTTGGCTAAGTTGAACTTTGATGAAGGAAAGGTGAGTTGCTATGCGTTAAGGATAAAAGGTGAGGCTAATTGACGGAAAAATTCAAGGGAGAATGCCGAGGGTATACGAATATAAGACTTAAACAATTTAAGTAGAGAAATATATGAGGTATTTAAGGGATTTAGGTGGCAAAAGGAAGATTACATAAAATTCAAGTAGAAGGTGGCTAAAGGAGATTTCATGCAAATTGATGTCTTATCACCCAAGCATGAGGTGGGTGAAGGAGATTTCATACAGCAAAAGAGATTTTGGCTGGCAAGCCGGAAGGAGAACAAATCAAGGCTAGGCTAAGGATAGGCTGGGTAGACTGAATGTTGGTAGCTCCAAAGTGAGACAAATGGGAGTTGTGTTGTCAACATGGGGTGAGTTTGAAATGGCTATAAATAGAGGAGTAGGGCAAGGGGAAGTAATTCATACCAGCACCTATATCGTGTGTTGAGACCATATTTAGAGAGTGACGTTTCAGTTATTAGGCTGCCAAGTTGATTGGAGATCAAGAGAAACAAGGTTGCGTTGGTGAGTCATTGAGGCAGTCGGATGCACAGCCAGCCTACGCCCTGCGCGCACGCAGCACTGCGTCCATCCGTCCGTCCGCGCGCACATCGCTCGATGCATCCTGTGTGCCAGCCCAACGTAGCTGCCTTCCCTATGCGGCGCATCACGCCCAGCGCACGCTCAACACAACGCACGCATAGCGCACAGCGCACACCCAAACGCGCCAGCCCCTGTGCGGCACAGCATGCCCACTCTGCCTACTGCCCAACGCCCAGCTGCCTATCTCGGTCCAAATAACCTCTAAAGAGGCTAACCTTGGTATTTTGGCTAATTTTGAGTAGGGTAAGCTGGTGTTTTCAATATATAATGATATTTTGGCTAAGTTTGACACTATTTATTGATATAATAAGTATTAATTGAAGAATTTCCATTGATATGGAGGAATTCTCAGGAAGGTAGTCTGAAGATGATTTTGGTGGAAAAACTTGCTGACGGTTAGTGTTTACTTAGCTTTTATGCTTTGATATGTGAATAAATGCATATGTAAGTGCAAAATACATGCTTATGATGTTATGATGATTGCCATGATATTGGTTGTGAAATTGTTATGGAAACTGAGATTATACCCAGATTACATAGTTAGCATGCTTAACAAAAGGTGCTTGGCGGGAAAATATAGTCGGCCTCGTCGGCGGGAAATAATAGTCGGTGACGACCGGTGGGGAATATAGTCAGTACCTAAGCATGACTAGCGGGATAAAGATTTGTTGTTGTACACATTGGCGGGATAAGTGGGTTATATGAAAGTTTCCATAAAAAAGTTATGAGGATATATAATGTATCCATAATATGAGCATGCCATGTAATAGCATGGGATGGAGAATGTTGATTGAATGAACATATACATGATCATGAATAAATTATACTAGAATTATGATTATGTGATTGATTTCCAAAAATATGATTTGCAAAGTGATTATTATTTTAAAAGAACCACTCACTGGGCTTAGTAGCTCACACTCTTCCAAATGTTTTCTTATATCCCCCCCCCCCCTTAAGGTAGCAAAGTGGAGCGTTCAAGGAGGAGTCTGCTAACCACCATTAAACCAGGACTTCATAAATTCTCAAGGCATGGCTCGGATCATGTAATAAAGAATATAGGAAATTAAACTATGTGTATGAAAGATAGATAGAGTGTTGTAAACATGTTGAAATCCTTAATAGATATGGGGGAAATGTTAAATTTAAATGTTGTCTTGGAATACTACTGGTTTACCCTCATGCTCTCTTCTCAGTCTTGGGGGTTAAGGCTTGGGAGGGGGTGTGACAATTACTGTAAGGCCAAGCCGTGGGGCATTGGTATGTGGCACTAGTTGTCACACCCCGCACCAGATTACCCTCCTAACCTAGATGGAATGGTGACTGCAGCAGTTACCAACCCTTTTTTTGGCTCTTACTGCCTATCTTACCTGCTAAGTAATACTCAAACCCTGAATACATACATATGAACTCAGAACTTAACACATTTACATTACAGGGTTTCCCAGCATCGTTTATACATGGATATTACAACCTAGTGAGCCCCATCAAGAGTACTATTCACTAGACAGACACATGTGTACTAACTAATACAGGTCTTCAATTACGCTTCCTTCAACCTGTTTCTTTGAGTGGCAGAGCAGCAGCAGAATAGTCCTTTGGGAACTGACTGCTACCTGAAAAAGACAAACATTCGAAAACGTGAGCTAGAAGCCCAATGAGTGACTTAATAAAAATATAAATCTCATGCTTAAAACCAAAATCTTGATAACATAATACTGAAACTAGAGTATACCAAGCAAACGTGTACATAAAACCTTTAAAACCACCATTAACATCATTATTCCTCAGTTGAGAACGACCATACATTGCTCTAGCTCCCAACGTATGTTATCGGCTAAGAGATCCATATCTCGGCCTCTCATTCAGACTGCCTACGTGCTCATGGAGTTTTCTATGTACCATCAACACCTTAGGTACATTTATTCAGATTCCTTCCTTACCTTTGGTATCCAGCTCACTCAAGCTATCAAGTTCTCAAAAAGAATTTAAAGAATAGTTCTCAAATATAGCATAGAAAACTCTTTAGGATACCTTCCCTACCTTCAGTATCCCTTTCAGTATATTTAGGAATACTAATGCATGTACTTTGACAATCTTAGGTATTTAAAGCATAGTACATCAAGCTTCATACGACCTTAGCTTTAACCCTAACGCATGCTTCATACTTTGCGAAATAAGTTGGCTTCAATCATGTTGAACTAGCTTGTAAAACTATTAGCATGCATTAGATATGGAAAACATACTTGGAAAACTCATACATTAGTAACATCATGCGTCAATAAACATTCATAAGCATTAGCATTTCCAAATTATCCTTCTAGCCTAGAAGAAGATATGACTACCTTTATTCTTAGTTGAGAGTGAATTATTAGATCTAACCCTCAATGCCAACCTTATTCATGGAGAACCCTTTTGCTCAATCCATCGATGTTGTATTACCTACGTGCATGTGGTTATAACTGAGTACCATCATACCTTAGGTACTTGACTAGGATACCTTCTCATTGTCCTTCAGTACCCTTAGGACACCTTCTCATTGTTCTTCAGTATTCTTAGGATACCTTCTCATTGTCCTTCAGTATCCGTCATATAACTAGTCATAAACCTTTAGTTGAAAGGATGCCTTCTCATTATCCTTCAGTACCCGTCATATAACTAGTCAAAACCTTTAGTTGAACACTAATGCTTAGTGCTCAAATCATCATATTAGTTCATCCATCATACTGGTTCATCATAAAAATTAAGTTACTTAAACATACTGATAGTATTTGGACAAGATAACATATCTAAATCATGTCAATTCCATAGAAAACATGCTTTACTTAGCATGAGAAACAGTTTCATAAATATGTTGCTAAGCACATCATTTAAACAGTTAGCATGAGAAATATCTTCAAAGAGATCATAGTTTCTAAATCATTAAAACAGTAAGTCATCATATAGTCACTCACAGCTCGTTGGCCTCTTAATGAATTATACACCTCTCCTAGCTCCTCTTCGCCTGAAAGGACATAATTCCCAATTAAACTACTTAGAATTCTTAGTAAAATACCTCAATTAATTCATTTATTAAAGGAACTTTAATCAACAAAGACAGCTTTACTGGCGAGATCCCCATGAGCGAGGACAACGAGATCCTCTAGAGTGATACCAGCGAGATCCTCTAGAGCGATACCAGCGAGATCCTCTAGAGTGATACCAGCGAGATCGTCTAGAGCGAGATCAATGAGATCCTCTAGAGCGATATCAAAGAGATCCTCTAGAGCGATACCAGCGAGATCCTCTAGAGCGAGATTAGCGATACCAGTGATACCAACGATACTTAGCCCAATTTCTAGCGAGATTCCCTTCTAGAGCGAGATCCTCATCACAAAATTAGCGAGATTTCCTTCATTAGCAAGATCCTCATCACAAAATCTCGCTATAATCTCCACAGTGAGCTGTTTGCTTGTTCTTCCCAAGCAGCTATCTACTTATGCATAGATTCTCTATTACAACTTTAAAAATTCATAACTCAAAATCCATACGTCTTTTAAAGAAACTTCCTTCTACAAACATGTTTAGAATTGAGTCAGCAACATCACCTTAAAATTTAAACTCAAAATTTCTTGTCGTTTAATCTGGAGATTCAAAACTTCATTGTTGGCCCCAATTCAAGCAGTTGCCTGCTTGTTCAACAATTTCCAGTTCAAACTTCAAAATTATATAACTCGATTTCCAGGCCTCATCTTAAAAATTTCCATTCTACAAAGTTGTTCATAACTGAGTTAACAATTTTTACCTCAAATTTTAGCTTAAAATGCTTCGTAATTCGTCCTGGATTTTAATTCTTCACTGATGACCCAGATTCACTCGAGAAACGAACCCTTCATCTTTATTTTGCCTCTCCGGCCTTATTCCAGGGAGTTTCCTTCCAGCAGCCTAGCCACAGAAAATAGACACATAGAGCTTTCGAATGCCACTGAAATTACACAAATAGCCTAAGTATTTATCCAAACCGACCCAATGAATTTGACCTTCTTGCTTATATTACCACCCAAAATCCAGCATGAACCCTCCTTGTGCCACCTGGCCCACTACTGGTGATGAAGGCTAGGATTTAGCAAAACACCTTTTTCTAACTTCACTCACAATATACATTAGCACCACACCTTATTAGATGGCATGGTCTCATTCATATGCTTATTATGCATTCCATCATCAAGCATGACCTTCCTTAGCCTAGCCAAGTTTTGTCCTAATTTTACACTTAGCTACCCAAGAGCCTATTTCTTCTTGCTTCCTTCTTCTACCCTTCCTAAGGCATGGCTTCCTTTAGCTAATTAGAAGACATCACATTACTTACTCTTACTTGATGTAATTAGAGTTTGGGTTCTACACTAGTAGGTGTTTGTCTTGGTATTAGAGATTAGGCGAACACCAAGGTGTCTTGTTGGCTAAATGGTGGACACATAGGGGTGCCATGTGTTGGGTGGAGTGCGTAGCCTAAGACACTAAACGATGAGTGTGGTGCTCGGCCAAAACCATAAACGGAGCATGGTATGGGCGTTGACGTGCGAGGCATGCCCTAGGCTAAGGAGTTGACTGAAAAGGTGTGCCATGCGTTAACAAGAGGCTAGGTATGATCGAGGAAAGGCCATTATGCATCAAGGAAAGGTCATTGTGCATCGAGTATGGGTTAGAAATGAGCAAAGAACGCTCGGTTGCATGCAAGCGTGGGCGCTGAACATTGAGGCGTTGCACAAGGCTGGGCACATGGTTGCACGCGGGCAACACGGAGATGAGTGCAAGGTTGGGCGCAATGCGATGAGCACAATGGGCATGCAATGTGCATTGGAGCGTGCAGCTGATGGGCATACAATGTGCGCTAAGGCTATGCGATGCAAAGGCGAGGCGATGTGCGCTGGAGCTATGGGATGAAGCTAGGAATCTGTACAATGAGGCATGCGATAGACTAAGGCAAGCGGCCAAGGAGTGAAGCAGTGGCAAGGCCATGCGTTGAAAGTACTATGCGATGGCCTATGAAGTATGCAAAAATCATAAGGCTAAGCATGGGAAGGATAATGCGGTCATATGGACTTTGTGTTGGCCTTAAGAAGCTAGTTGGATGCATATGACTAGGCAGGGCATGAGAGACATGTTGGGTTCATGGAGTTGTTGAGTAAGAGTGTGATGGCCGAGAACAACTATGTGTTGAAGAGCCCTAGTCATGCGCTAATAAGCTTTTCTATGCGTTGATGTTGAAGTTTGATTATGCAACAAGGTCATTTGAGTTTAAAAAGGACTTCACGGGCGTATAGGACAAGGTACGTTAGGCGTGGAGTGTGTGAGGTGAGTGACATGCGATGAAGGAGATGTGCTGATGTTGATAGACGCATACGCCAAAGGTAAGCCATGCAAAAGGATATACGGCCAAGGGTATGCGATGATATTAAGGTTAGTATGGCGCATGGGAGGTAATGCGTTAGTCGAGCCATACGTTCAAGCAAACATGCGGCCATGAAGGAGTTATGCGATGATAAGAAAAACTTAGAGAGAAAGGCGGAGTTGCTAACTCATCCGGACATGTGGCTAACAAAGGGATGTCTTAGATTTCATGCAAATTAAGGTGGGCCCATGAGAAGACATGAAATTGAAGGAGCTACATTGGTTGAAGGTGGTGAGGACACTTCAGTCTTGATGTGGCAAGGATGGGCATTGGCAGCATAAGTAGAAGACACTTAGACATGAAAACAAGTAGGAGGTGTCAAAGCTAGGAAGAGTTTGAATGCCTATAAATAGCACCCAAGGCTTTCACTTCAGCTGACAGCACACATTCACTTTAAAAGACATTAGAAAGAGAGTTTAAGAGAAAGTTCAGAGGAAGCCTTGCGTTAATCAGGAAAGGGCTTATGCTGATAGTGAAAACCCTTGCATTGATCAAGGCAGAAGGTGCAAATGCTATTCATGTTGTGCGGGTAGATAGCAACACCAAGTTCAAACGAGAAGTTCTCTCAAAATACTCGTGCAAATAAGGTGATTCTTGATCTAAAATCTCCTAAATTGAATTTACTTTCTGTATGAGGGTTGTTATTAGGAAATTCTAAGTGAAAGGCTGTCAAAATTGAAGGAAACCAAGACGTGTTCATAGAATAAAGGACAGCCGCCCAGGTGGAGAAATATTGAGACTCAAAACTCTCGTGTTGGATTTTGAAGGCCAAATTTTAAGGTAAGTAATTTAAGACATTTCTAGGCATATTTGTAGAAGGACGTGTCTACAAATAAGGTATGGAATAATGAGAAATTTGAGCTTCAAAATGAATCTGAAATAGGGTTCGAAAGGAAGCCAAGGAAACCAGGGAACTTGGGAAGAGAGAATAATTCCAACAAATCATGGTGAGTGGTTTCTTATTTAAGTCTTTTAGCATATTTTAAATTATATGCTATTATTATGAATGAATGGTCAGAACCATGAGGAGAACATGTGGTTGGGATGGTGTAGGGGCCAAGAGGCCTAGTTCTTGAGCCTGTGGGAGGAACCTTGCATGGGATGGTTAGAGGGCCGACGGGCCTTGCTTCGGGCCCATAAGATGTAGATCTATGTGCACATAAGGAAATAAGCAGTTATAATGAGTAATCGTTTTGACTATCTACCGTGTGTGTAGGTAGGGTTGAGAAGAGATTCGTTCAAGATGGAGGTTTGCATAGTAACCTCGTTTTGTGACTTGTTTATATGTTTATAAGTTGAAAGAGACTTGTAAATCTATTACCACTCACTAGGCATAAAGGCTCACATTTTTCTCTCATGTCTTCCTTGCAGGTAGTAGAAGAGTTTAGGTTGCTGTGAGAAGTCGAGGTCTGCCATGAGTTAGAATATTGCTAGATTAAGTTTGTAGTTAGGATGGGACTACTGTTTTAAAATTTATTTAAAAGTGTATAAACTCGATTCCAAAATGAGTTATGTTTCCAGTTGTTTTCTTAAAATTCCACTGCAAGTTTATTTGTTAAAAAACAAGCTAGTAGGGTTGGGCAATGGATATCATGAAAGAGTGGTATATGTTGTCCTCATGCCTCCTTTTGGGTTAAAGAGGTAAACTCGGAAGGGGGTGTGACAAACTCATAGTTTTTAATCATGGAAACATATTCTATTTATCAATACAACTATTATTGAAATTGCATTTTGTTATAAAATTCAATAAACGAACCCAAGGCTATAGTATGAATATTTTTGCAATAAGATCAGTGCTACCAACAAATGTTTCGTATGCCATAACTCGATTGCGTATATTTTTCAATTTGGTATGCAGCAAGGTCCTAGATGTGCAGCAATTAGAAAAGTTGGAAGAAGATATTGTGCTTATATTATGTTTATTGGAGAAGTATTTTCCTCCTTCAATTTTCACAATTATGGTGCATCTCATAGTACACATAGTTAGGGAAGTCAAAGTTTGTGGGCTCATATATCTATGATGGATGTATCCCTTTGAAAGATTCATGAAAGTCATTAAAAACTCCATAAGAAATAGATATCTTCCAAAAGGTTGTATTGCTGAAAGTTATATAGTAGAATAAGTCATTGAATTTTGTTCTGATTTCCTGTCTTGAGTAGATCCTTTTGGGGTTGGCACTCATAATTCACAAGACTGTTTAGACCATTCAAATACTGGTAGACCATTGTCGAAAGGAGTTTCTTCTAACCTGAACAAGAACTTTTATATCAAGCTCATCAGTATGTTTTGGAAAATACAATTGATGTGCAACCATATTCAGAGTAAGTTTTTTCAATGATTTTGGTTTTATTTTTTCATTTATTTTTATGATATAAATCTAACTATACAATGTTTCAATGTTCACTTCAAAGAAAAAATATGATGGCTTTGCAATTGCAACATCGAAATAAGTCCAAAAATCAGAAATGGATTTAAGAGGAATGTAATAAGACTTTTATATTTTGGCTACAATAAGAGGTAAAATGTTCAACCTATTATTTTACATACACTTTTTAATGCTTGAGATGGAATGGAAATTCTCATGGTAGGTTGCAACTGAGCTATAAATGGGAAATACTAATGTTTCAAATAACTTGAGGTGGATTGTTCATGGTCCTCATTCTTTTGTGATTGCATATGGCAGTTACGTAATTAATGGATGTTGCTATCACACAAAATCTTATGATAAGGATCGAAGTGTACAAAATAGTGGAGTTAGTTTAGTTGTATAAACGATGCAAGTGTTTAGTTCAAAAGATAAAAATCCCATCATTGGAGATATGTCTTTTTATGGACTAATACAAGAGATATGGGAACTAAATTATCATACGTTTAATGTTGCTATGTTTAGATGTGATTGGGTTGAGAACAATAGTGGTATCAAAATCGATGAGCTCCGTTTTGTCTTAGTTGATTTAAATAGAAAAGGTCACAAGTCTGATTCTTTTATACTAGCAAACCAAGCAAGACAAGGATTTTATGTTAAGGATCCAAGTGATGTTAGATGGTTTTGTGCTTACCCCACCAAAAAGGGTCTTTGAAGATAGATATAATGGCGACGAACTTGGAGATACAATATTACGCTGTCAAGGAATACCCAATGATATGTTGAATCTTGATGTACATAATAACCTAGATGAGAACATGTAAACATATGTACGATCGAATTGTGAAGGCACATGGATACCTACATAACATTTTATGGGTAGGTTATATATTGTGTAATGTGATAATTGTTTTTTTAATTTACAATTTTTATCAATCACATCTGATTTCTTGTTTGCTTAAATGTATAAAATGCTAATTGTTTCTTAAATTTGATTGTAGTTTTTCATTTATACACCAGATGAGCATAGTACAGTGGGTGATGAAGATTTAGAGCTTGGTGACAAGGAAATAGTAGTTGTTAGGTCAAATGAAACCACCAATCAAAAGAATAGAGAACAGGAAGCTACTATTATGTTTGATGTAACACGTATTAGAAGTGCGGGAGAAAAGAAGTTTGTGGAATACAATGAAGATGACGTACCCATTGGTGAAAATAGAGCTAAGTTAAAGTCTTTCATTGGGTCCTCTACGCATTATCATGTACCTATTATATATACATCTTGGAAACGTGTACCTACTGAGTTGGAAGATAAGATATATAATACAGTTGAGGTATATATATTCAACTTTTTATCTTGATAATATTGTAGATGTATATGTAATGTTTTCACTAACTTTTCAATGTTTAGGCCGCCTTTGTAAGAGCATTATGAAAACTGCAGGCATAGCTTTTCGTTAGTTTAAGAATTGGTTAACAACCATTATGTCATTTAAAGATGAACCTCAACTTCTAATAAATCCACCAAAAAAGTATTTATTTATTGATCAAAGTCATTGGGAAGAGTTTGTAAGATCAAGATTGTGTGTAAAGTTTTAGGTAAATTGTTAATTTAATTTTATAAATATTTGTTATGCCATTCCCTACTAATAAACATTACGTTTGTATAGGAAAAAAGATGCTTACAACAAGAACGTCGATCTAAGAATAATTACAATCATCAAATTTCAAGGAAAGGTTATGCTAACCTTGTTGAGGAGATGGTAAGAATTTAGTATATGTTCTCACGATTCCTAAATTTATTACAATATCTAATTTTTTTTCTTCATTTGTATTTAGAAGAAAGTATCTTCAAATGAAAGTGATTTCGATCGAGCTAACCCATGGAAGAAGACTCGAGTTATTAAGAAAGAAGAATATGATAATGAAGATGATCAAGAAGTCTCAATCAAATAGTAAGATAAGTTTTAGATTTACATGAAGTATATGACATATAGCTTAATTATATTAAATTTCATTTCTTTTTAGGATGAGTGATGCTTGTTTTTATGAAGTGAATTATGGATGATATGCGATGGTGAAATTGCGTTGTGCACTCAAGTTTCCTTAGCGGAATCCAAGTGTAAATTCCACTGAGTTTCCTGGTAAGTCCAGGGTCGAACTCAGGGACTTGTGAAAATAGATTGCGATGGTAATTTTTGTGAAACTTTGCGGTAACCAAATAAATAAATTGTTGGTTTGTTGTTGATTGCTGATAACTTGTAGAAATACAAGTTATTTATACTGCTTTATTTAGATATTGCGGTCAAAAGAGAGGAAAGTTGCGTCAATTGTATGGAAATTAGCTAAGAAATACAAGAATTATAAGTTGTCGTCAATACACCCACTAACACCATTGCAATGGTAGAAAAGAATATTTCAAGTCTGTTTTGCAGGAAATCAAGTCACCGTATGTGCTCATGGCTCAAGAGAAAAAGATTAACGCATCTACGTCGCATTGAGCCCATCATTCAGGAATGAATGGACGATCAACGCAATGACGATGCATGCGATAATCGATCAATAGCTTTGCGATCAACGCACCTTCAACCACATGCGATAATAAAAAACAACACCACATGCGGGCACATGATCGAAAAATGCAAATGAGCAATGCAATTGTGGAGGATTTTGATACGTACACAACTAACCATTGTGCATTTTCGACGAATTGATTGCATAGCAGAAGGAATATCTATTCCACCATTTTCAGAATTTCGATAACAATAAACTGGGGATCACACGGCAGAGAGTCAGAGAATTCATCTATAAATACCTTCAGAGAATTCACTGAAAGATATACTTGATACGAGGCTATTTTGATATTTGTATATTGAGAGAGAGGTTGATCGGAGTGCTGATCGGAGAAGATCTGGGAAGAAAAAAGGCAAGGTCGAGAGATGAGTCTTAGGGAGATTCATTCCAAATCCCCACCGTGAAGTTCTGTACCTAGATCAACTCTACCGGTTGAGCAAGCCTGAGAGGGACATTCATCCTTCAATTCACTTCATACGCTGCCAAGCGATTTCCCCATCCAGATTTGTGTCAAGACATTGGCACTCTTCTGTATTTGTTTCTATCTCTATCATCAATTTTATCTCTTCTTATTAGTTTAAATCATTCACACCATGTATCAGACGCTTGATTCTATAATTAAATGTCATGATCATTTTCATCTCCATATTTCTGTCTACTTCCGTTCCTCCATTAATCGCTTTCTCCACGATGTTTTCTTGATCCCTTGGTAATTAGAATGAATTAAACAAGTAAATTAATTTGTGCTAAAGGAATAAATATGTTTAGCTAAAGCATGCTAGATGGCATCTTCACCTGTGAGAGCAGAAGTGAAGATGCCATTCTGATCTGTCGAGAGAAGGTTAGAAGAATGCGTTAACTAAAGCGAGAAGTACTTCCAGAGATGGAAGCAACCTTGCATTCATTACGTTCATCCCTATTTCACCACAGAGATGTGGGAACACGGTCGATCACCGAGAGGTGTACGTCAAGGGAAAGCGGAACCATAGTTATATCTTTAACGCAATTAATGAACTTGCGATGTTTGTACTAATTATCTTTTCTCTTTCTACTTCGTACATAAAGCCTTGCCACCGCATAACACGATTCTTTGAATAATCTTCACAGTCAGTCTCAAACTCGGTATCATGTATCATGTAACCTATATCTTGTATCATCATAGCTTAGCTTTACTTTTATCGCATTTTATCTTATTACCGCATATTTTACTTTACCGCAATTTTTAATACCTGTATAAACACAACTTTTATTAAATTGGAAAACCCCCGGTCACATATATCACGAATGTAACACAATTAACCTAAAAAAATCCCTATGTTCGACCTCGGATCACTCCGAGAAACTTATGGTGGAATTATACTTGGTTTCAACGCAAGGAAACTTGCGACAACGCATAGCATACTACAAGCATTCCATTAATAATGCATACATCTAGAAGTACTATCGCATATCTTTGCATCATCGCATTATATGCTTACAAGTTGTATCTTGCATTATAATCATCCATACATTTTATGACATAAGAAGATAAATTTTATGCGTTACAAGTTTATGGACAAATTTTATGTCAACAAGTTTATGGCGCCGTTGTCGGGGAACTGGTAACGAGGACTTGGAGTTGTTCATGTATTCATATTCATCATTGGTCTTGAGTTTAAGATAAAATTTTATGTCATCAATTGCGTTAATGAGAAAATAAAAAAATGCGACAGATTTGAGAAAAGTTAGTTGTGTGATAGATGCATTGAGTATGCGGTGAACGGGTTGAGAAGATCTTTAGCTAGCGTTACTTGGGAATGCATCAGACTATGCGATCATGCTACAACCATGCACGCTAAGTCATTTCCCAATGCAAATGCGATGCTCCTAAGTCTAGGACGCATGTGTTGAATGCAAAAGTGTCCATAGAGCTTATCCCTAAGTCTCTACTCTTGTCATATGCGATGATACAAAATGCATGAAGGCAAGGTGACCGCATACAATCATATTCTATCTCTAGGATGCATCCGATGCATTAATAGAAAACAGTGCTTATTCCTAAGCTCCTATCTCTTGTGTTATGCATTCTAATCTGACTCTCCCGAGCCTAAATTCTGACCTGACCTTTCCAAGCCTAGATCCCATCCTTAGACTACCCTCCCGAGTATCCCTAATGGACGAATGAAGCATACATAATACAAGACAATCGCATTGCATGAAGATTCCCTAGTTGTGCTAGCTAAATGGTTCTCAACCCATTCAACTGATTTAGCTACTCATGCGTAAATACTGGAGAGTGAACAGATATAGAGAAGTGAATTCCATTTCGATAAATGAGTGGAGTACAAAATAACAATGGAAGTTAAAGGTAGAGAGCCTGGTAGTAATTCCTTGCTGACCGAGGCTTTTACACTGCAATCTCTATTCGGTTCTAAAGATGTTCCTACTTCCACAGGCGTTCGCCCTCTCTCTATCCTTGAAGCTTCTGTTGCTCTCCAAGCTTACCGGAATGATCTGTCAGTACAACCTCCTTTCTCGCGTCCGCCTGAAAATAAAAGAAAACTATGGACAAGGCTAAACTCTAAAGAAAGTTATCTAAGTCTTCGAACTAATGAATGGTGAACCCCTTTTCTGAAAGATGCCTCTGGTATTTATAGAACATCCAAAGTGAACGGTGGCTTCTGTCTCATGATTGCATAGATGGGACGACTTTAATTCTCCTGAATGATACACTGAATATTTGTCACCGAAAAGCTTAATGTACTTGTATCATTAACAGCTGTCAACTTAATTCGGATTCGACTGTCATCAGCTTTCTGTCCCATCGCGATTAATTAGCCTTTCACCCAGATGCGCCCACCATGTTGCCACTGACAAGTTGTGTCAATCGCTTTCTCAGGCAAATTTTTGTGACACAAAGATCATCGCAAAGCCTTATGGTGAATTTGCGCTCGACCAATGATTCCTATGATCGCAATTCTTGCATTGCGTCAACGCATTATTTCTGCATAAAAACACACAAAAAATCAACTGTTCCTATGTGATGAACACGTGCGACACAAATATTATGAAATTGATGCTTGAATGGACACAATTTAATTTGTTTTATCAACGCAATCCAACATTGTTTAAGAAACTTAACACTATGATAACGTGCATTTCTGCCCTTCATCAACACCGCCCAAATTTAAAACAATTGCTTGTCCTCGAGCATAAGCTAAATATTTCCTTCAGCAGTCAACCGTAATGTTCTTTTCCTAGATTTCGAAAGGATACTTCATTCAATCTAGTACCAAAGTTCCTCTTAAGTCCTTATTCAAGTCTCTTCTTAAAATATTCTAAAGACCTAGGGACCCGCAAGCTTAAGTTCAAAAGACTTTTACTAACTTCCAGAAGCAATCGCATGGATCTTTATTTCAAAACGAGAAAATTTTCCCACCGGGGTGTCAATAAACGATTTTATCCCTTGCATATTTCTTATCTATTGTTATTTTTTCCTGACTTGCACTTATCCAAGTGCCTTGCCTTCGTTCTGGCTTGCCCCCACGTGCGTCATGCGAACATCCAACTTCGGAGCAATGCGCTCTTTTCTCAGACTACACTCATGCCTACTTGGTAGTGGAGTTGCGATCATTTATTTATGCGTTGATCCTGGTGATTACTTTTCGTTTTGGCTTGCCCCTACATGTGTCATACGGACATCCAACTATGGGTAAGTGCCTTTCACAAACTTAACTCTTATCAACATGGGTTTCCCATTGCGTTGACAGTGGAGTTGTTATTCTAAAATTTTTTTTTAAAAAAATAGAAAGGTCGAAAATAAAATACCTCAATCCCAAATTTAAAATGCGGCCAATGTCCTCATTGCCAAAAAGAAGTGCATGTCACAAGTTTCCTTGTGCTAAAACCAAGTATAATTCCAACGTAACTTTCTCAGAGTGATCTGAGGTCGAAAACGGGGATTTTTGTCGTTAATGTGATACTTAATGTGATACATGCGACCGGTTTTAATAATGAATAAAGAATGTTGGTTTGTACAGAATTATAAATTGCGAATAAAGTAAAAAATGTGTTGTCAAAGTAAATTCCTAAACTACTATGATACATTATACATGGTACAAGATACATGATACTGGGGTCGAGGAACGACTGTGAAGTTGTTACAAAAATGTCGATGAACGCGATGGCAAGTCTTATGAATAAGCAGAAGAGAGAGTAAAAGTAAAAACATCACAAGTTCGAAATTCATGTAGGATGCAAACTAAGGTTCCGCTTTCCCTTGGCCTTACACCTCTCAGTGATCGGGCCGCGTTCCCATATGTCTATGGGTGAAACAGAGATGAACGTGATGAACGCAAGGTTGTTTCCATCTCTGGAAATACTCTTGCTTTAGTTAACGCATTCTTCCAACGCTTCTCTCGATAGGTAGAATAACATCTTCACTTCTGCTCGTCACAGGTGAAGATGCCATCGAGCATGCTTTAGCTAAACTTAATTAATTCCTTTAACACAAATAACCTCACTCGCTTAATTCTCGCTTTTTATCCTGGAGATTAAGAAACAACATCATGGAGAAAATGGATGATAAACGTATGGAAAGAGACAGAGAGATGATAATGGTGACGATGATAACATTTAATTCTAAAATTAAGCGTTTGATACATGTTGTGAATGAGGGAGTAAAGAAGATGAATACAGAGGATGAAATAAAGAATAGAAACAAATACGGAAAGTTGACACAGATCCTGATCGGAGATTTGTGCTTGCTGGCGTGTGGAAGTGGTGGAGAGGAAAGCTTCCCTCTCAGGCTTGCTTTCCCAGTAGAATTGACCTTTATACAGAGCTTCAGCTTCAGGAATGTGAAGAATTCTCTGCTTGGAGTTCTCCCGGATTTACTCTATAGTCGCTTCAGACCAACCTCTCTCTCAATATTAGTATATCTCGGTAACTATGTGTATCTGTATTTTGAAGAAGCTATTTATAGATGAGACGTTGGCTCTTTGAATTTGTGGTCCCCACTGTCTAATTATGGTAGTTCATGAAATGGCGGAATGGAAAATTCCTTCTGTTACGTAATCAATCTGTCAGAAATGCACAACTAAAAGTTGTACACTTGTCAGAATCATCCGCGAATGCATTGCTCTTCACATCTTCGATCTATCACCGCATGCGGTGTTGTTTTTTATTACCGCATGTGGTTGAAATGCGTTGATCACTAAAGCTCTTGATCGATTGTCGCATGCATCGCCATTACATTGATCATCTATTTGTTCTTGATTGATGGGCGCATGTGATGTACATGCGTTGTTTATTTTGTCTTCGAGCCATGAATGCATGCGGTGACTTACTTCCTGCAAAACAGAGACTGAAACATTCTATTTCACCATCACAATGGTGTTAATGAGTGTGTTCACGACATTTCATAAATTTCGAATTTCTTAGCCAATTTGTATACTATCAACGCAACTTTCCTCTCTCTTTTCCGCAATATCTAAATAAAACAGTATAAATAACTTGTATTTCTAAAAGTTACCAATAGCGAAAATTTTGAAATAAAGATAAGGAAGAATACACCCCCAAATTTGCTTGTCGCCTACATTGTGTATTGATGCATCCATCTTTGCGGCGATCTCTCTTCTTTGGATTGCGGTGATGGAGTCAGGTAATTTCCTGCTTCGTGTAACATCTCTGCAATCCTGTGCCTTAATCATTGTAAACAAACAAAGAGATGGTAAACTTATTTTAAACAAAACAATTTTTTTTTTAACAATAATAATGAGTAAAATGCATATAGATAACTAATGATTAAAGTGACGAAGGAATGAGAGTTCAAGAATCAAACAAAGGGTATTTCGGGTTTTTCAGCTTAACGGAGGTCTTTTTTGGCTGGAAATCACCCCCAAAATATGCCTTAACTCATTGTCCATTAACCTTAAATGTACGGATTCCATCCTCAGTGATCAGCTCCACCGCACTATGTTGGAATATTTCTTTAATGATGAAGGGTCCGGACCAGCGTGATTTTAATTTTCTCGAAAAGACCCATAGATGTTGAAGAGTAAGACCTTTTACCCGACTTGGAGGTTCTTACTGCATATGCATTTGTCATGCCAGCGCTTGGTGCGCTCTTTATAAATCTTCGCATTTTCATATGCGTTATTCTTCCATTTTTCTAGCTCGACCAGTTGCATTTTTCACGCTTCTCCTGCTTTCTTCAAATCAAAGTTCAGCTTATTTACCGCACACAGTGCCTTATATTCCAGCTCCAAAGGTAAATGACACGCCTTACCAAATACCAATGCATATGAGGACATACCTATGGGTATTTTAAATGTAGTCTGGTATGCCTACAATGCATCGTCAAGCTTTGTTGCCCAATCTGTTCGCGAAAGCTTTACTACCTTCTCAAGTATCAACTTAATTTCTCGATTGGACACTTCAGCTTGACCATTCGTCTATGGATGGTATGCGGTGGCCACTTTGTGGAGGATGTTGTATTTGCAAAGCAGCTTCTTGATATTATTGTTGACAAAGTGGGACCCTTCATCACTTATGATGGCACGGGGAGTGCCAAAACGAGTGAAAATATGTTTCTTCAGGAACTAGAAGACTACCGCCGCATCACTTGCGGCACATGCTATTGTCTCTACCCACTTGGATACATAATCGACAGCTAATAAAATATAATGTTTACCATTTGAGGGAAGGAATGGTCCCATGAAATCAATCCCCCATACGTTGAACAATTCAAGCTCCAAGATGGTGTTCATTGGCATTGCATGTTTCAATGAAATGTTACTTGTTCGTTGGCACCGATCACACTTCATTGCGTAGTCAACTGCATCCTTGAACAATGTAGGCCAAAAGAATCCAATCTGTAAGACTTTGGCTGGGTTGCGCTGCCCTCCAAAGTGCCTACCATATGGTGAGTCGTGACATTGCGATAATATGCGTTGTTGAGTAGCATTGGGTACGCATAATCGAAAAATCTGGTCTGCCCCTCTTTTATACAGATTCGACTCATCCCAATAATAATGCCTGCATTCATGTTTGAGCTTCTTCTGTTGGTGGTAGGTATAATCTTCAGAAAATTGCTCACAAACCAGATAATTGACTATGTCTGCATACCAGGGCAATTCTTCAATATGGAACAACTGCTCATCTAGGAACACCACACTCACCTCAGATTCATTGCGGTTAAACTCAAGATTTTCTAGTCTAGACAAGTGATGTGCAACTCTGTTCTCTGTCCCCTTCCGGTCAATTATTTCTATGTCAAATTCTTGAAGGAGGAGAACCCATCTGATCAACCTCGACTTTGCATCCTTCTTTTTCATTAAGTACTTTATTGCCAAATGATCAGTATGGATAAGTACCTTTGTTCCCAATAGATATGCCCGAAATTTTTTCAATGCAAAAATTACCGTAAGAAGCTCTTTCTCTGTGGTGGTGTAATTGGTCTGAGCAGGATTTAATGCTTTACTCGCATATGCGATGGGGTGCAAGATTGTTTTTCTCTTTTGCGCTAAAGTTACTCCCATCGCATACTCGCTTGTGTCGCACATTATTTCAAAAGGCAGTGTCCAATCAGGTGTAATCAACATGGGTGCGATAATCAGTGCATTCTTCAAAACTCTGAATGCATTGAGGCAGTTGTTGTCAAACTCAAATTTTTTGTCAACCTCTAACAACGCACTCAGTGGTCGTGCTATTTTAGAAAAATCTTTGACAAAGTGTTTGTAGAATCCAGCATGCCCCAAAAAGCTTCGTATAGCTTTCATGCTTGTTGGAGGTGGAAGTTTTTCAATTGCTTCGATTTTTGCTTTGTTCACCTCCCCCATCCCAGGAAACCTAGTGTCCCAACACTATGCCCTCCTTTACCATGAAATGGCATTTTTCCTAATTAAGCACCAGATTCGTCTCTTCACATCTCTTCAGTATCTTCTCCAAGTTGGCTAGACAAACTTCATAAGTGTTCCCATAAACAGAGAAGTCGTTCATAAAGATTTCAACAGATTCCTCGAGATAATCTGAAAAGATGGCCATCATGCACTTTTGGAATATGTTTGACGCATTACAGAGGCCAAACGGCATGCGGCGAAAAGCAAAGATCCCATATGGGTAGGTGAATATTGTCTTGTCTTGGTCTTATGGAGCTATCATAATCTGGTTGTACCCAGTATAACCATCAAAAAAGAAGTAAAAATCATTTCCAGCTAAACGGTCTATCATTTGATCGATGAATGGCAGAGTGAAATGATCTTTCTTTGTAGCCACGTTCAACTTGTGGTAATCCATGCAAATGTGCCACCCAGTGACGGTCCTTTGTGGTATTAATTCATTGTTTTCATTCGAGACTACCATAATGCCGCCCTTTTTCGACACACACTGCACGAGGCTGACCCATGTGCTATCTGCTATAGGATATATAATGCCCGCATCTAGCCATTTAATGACCTCCTTCTTGACAACCTCTTTCATCGCAGGGTTGAGTCTGCGTTGATGTTCAATCGTTGCTTTGTGATCCTCTTCAAGACGAATGCGGTGCATACGGTAGACTAATTCCTCTAATGTCGGCAAGCGTCCAGCCAATTACTCGCACATGTTTCCTTAGAATGCTCATCAACGCATTCTTCTGGTCTTCGTTGAGCGTAGAGGAAATGATAATAGGCCATTTTGCCCCAAAAAATGCGTACTTTAAATGATTCGGTAGGGTCTTTAATTATAGTGTTGGTGGTTCTACTAGAGATGGTTGCATTGTTTTTCTTTCTTCTTTTTCTATTGGCTCTACTTCTTGATTTTCGATCATTTCTTCTTCCTTGTTTCTTTTTGTTATGATTGCATTACAGGCAGCAACAGATGCGTTGGCATCATCTTCTTCATTTTCTTCATCAAACTTTTCTTCTTCAATCACATTCTGGTCATCATCTGAGTCATGCAGATTTTCTTCATTTGGAAACTTCATGGCACGAATTATATTGAACTTGAGCTTCTGTCCATTGATGCTTAAAGTGATCTCTCCTTTATACACATCAATCTTGACACGACTTGTTAATAAAAATGGTCGCCTCAGAATGGTGGGCACATCTTTGTCGGCCTCGTAGTCCAATATGATGAAGTCGGCTGGTAGGATAAATTTATCAATGGTTACCAGCACGTCCTTCACCTTTCCCTCTAGATGAACCAGAGATCTATCGGCCAGTTGGAGAGTAATGGTTGTGGGCATAAGTTGCCCCAAATTCAGCTACCTAAAGATTGACAGAGGCATAAAATTTATGCTGGCTCCTAGGTCACACAGGGCTTGCCCGATGTACAATCCTCCTATGGAGCAAGGAATATTAAAACTCCCAAGATCGCTCATCTTCGGTGGAATGATTGATTTTGGACTCTGAGTTAGCGCCACCGTGGCAAACTTACCAGCTCCTCTCTTCTTAGTTACCATATCCTTCAGAAACTTTGCGTAGGCAGGCATTTCCTCAATCGCTCCACTGAAAGAAATTTTAATATGTAATTGCTTTAACATAGACGAAAAGTGTTGGTACTATACCTCTTCGTTCTTTTTCTTCCTTAGTCTCTGTGGGAAAGGGGGTAACTACACTTTCATGGTTCCCATCTCAGTTGACTTTGAGGTCGACACAACCTATGGTTTATTACTTCTTTTTCTCTTTCTTCTTCTTGCATCATCACAACTTCAGGTTCTGCCACAATGGGAGCTATCCGACTAAGCTCCTTCTTTTCTTCCTCCACAGTCCTCCCACTTCGCAATGTCACAACCTGACATTGCTCCTTACCTGATCCTCCCGGGTTGCATGGGAGTTCTGTTGAACTCGGCAGAGCTCCTTGCGGTCTACTCTTCAGCTCACTTGCAATCTGGCCCATCTGTAATTCTAGATTGCAGATGGACGTAGCCTAACTATGAAGCACAATTTCGTTTTTCTCTATGTATTGCTTCAATAGGCTTTCCAAGGAAGAGGATTACGGTGGTTGTGAGCTACTTGCTTGATTGCTCGTTTGACAGTTATTGCGTGGGAAGAATCCTGGTGGCCCTTTTTTCTACGCTACAGGTTGGAAATTCTTTTGCTGATTCTTCCAAGCAAAATTGGGGTGGTTTCTCCACCAGGGGTTGTACGTATTCGAAAAAGGATTATTCTTGACAAAGTAAACGGACTGTGGATTTTGCAGGCAATCTTCCATTGCATGCTCATCACCGCGAGTCGCACACCTTGTGGTGTTTTGACTGATTGCATTCATTTGCCCATTTTGCGGTGTTGGGCTGCTGATCGTAATTCTCTGGATTAAGTTCATCATTGCGGTCATCTGATTTAGTAGTGAAGCAATAGCACCATTATTTGCATCATTGTCTTTGAGTCTCAATCTCTGGTCACTTTCTCTCCAATCTTTAGGGTTCTTAGAGATGCGATCCAAGATATTCTTCGCCTCGTCATACGTTTTATCAAGCAGACCACTAGCGGCTGCCACATTGGCAGCGATCTGTGAAGCGAGATTCAAACCATGATAAAAAATTTCCATCTGGAGGCAATCTGGCAACCCATTGTGTGGACAATTCCTAACCAGCCTCTTAAACCTTGCTCAGGCATCATTGAGCGATTCGTCCATGCCTTGTTCAAAATTTGTAATTAGTTTCCGTCGTCTGGCGTTCTCAATAGGTGGAAAGTATTTCTTCATAAACTTATCCGCAACCTGTTCCCAAAAAGTGATCTCTCCCGGTTACAGAGAGAAAATATGTTCCCAAAAAGTGATTTCTGCACAATACGCCCATTTCCTAGCCTGATCACAGAGAGAAAATGGGAACAAAGTTAGTCGAACTTCTTCGACAGAGATGTTCAGGAACACAAAAGTATTGCGAATTTCAATAAAACTTCAGAGGTGGGCATGCGGGTCTTCACCACGCCTTCCTCCGAATTGTCCTGCAATCTGGATCAAATACAGCATCACCGGTTTCATTTCAAATTGGCTTCCGTCGAGGGCATGCCTCATGATTCCTAGAGAGAAATCATAGAGGTTTGGCGATGCATAGTCCCTAATGGGTCTATTGCGATCGTTTGCCAGCAGGATTGAATTCGCCATGACATTGTTATCATTTGGTGCTTCATTTCTAGGCTGCTCCGCCATCTCTTCTTTATCTAACTGTGGTTGCTTTTGACGGACTCTCGATCTTCGTCTAAACGTTCTCTCAAACTTCGAGTCATAATTGACCAGAGATTGAGAGCCTGCAAAAAAATCAGAAAAATTACCGTTAGCACACTATTTTGCCGAAGTCCCCGACAACGACGCCAAAAACTTGATGCTTGTTTTTATGAAGTGAATTATGGATGATATGTGATGGTGAAATTGCGTTGTGCACTCAAGTTTCCTCAGCAGAATCCAAATTTCACTGAGTTTCCTAGTAAGTTCACGGTCGAACTCAAGGACACATGCAAATAGATTGCGATGGTAATTTTGGTGAAACTTTGTGGTAACCAAATAAATAAATTGTTGGTTTGTTGTTGATTGCGTTAATGAGAAAATAAACAAATGTGGCGGATTTGAGAAAAGTTAGTTGTGTGATAGATGCACTGAGTATGCGGTGAATGGGTTGAGAAGATCTTTAGCTAGCGTTACTTGGGAATGCGTCAAACTATGTGATCATGCTACAACCATGCACACTAAGTCATTTCCCAATGCAAATGCGATGCTCCTAAGTCTAGGACGCATGTGTTGAATGCAAAAGTGTACATAGAGCTTATCCCTAAGTCTCTACTCTTGTCCTATGCGATGATGCAAAATGCATGAAGGCAAGGTGACCGCATACAATCATATCCTATCTCTATGATGCATGTGATACGTTAATAGCAAACAGTGCTTATTTTTAAGCTCCTATCATTTGTACTATGCATTCTAATCTGACTCTCCCCAGCCTAGATTCTGACTTGACCTTTCCAAGCCTAGATCCTATCCTTAGACTACCCTCCCGAGTATTCCTAAGCTCCTATCATTTGTATTATGTTTTTAAAAACGTCAAGAAAGTCATTCTTGACATTTAAAAAACGTCAAGAAACATTGTTAATGCAATGAGTTTGTGTAAGACTGGACCAAGAAATAAGTCACTCTTACTTTATAATGTTGTTTACTGTTTAAGACTGACTATTTCAAAGTGATGACCTCAGTAACTCAACCTTAATCCTAAGCTAACTATGAACTTCTGTTTATTGGGAATTATCCTTAAATTTTCACAGGCAAGGGTTGGCTCAATAGCGGTGACTTAATAAGCCTCCCATTTCAGAGGTAAGATCGAGTAGATAGCTGGGGACATAGGGTGCAAGACAGAATTCGTTCCTACCCGCTTTTAGGGATAGTAGAGAGGTTGTTCTCTTAAATACTGATTTTAGGTCTTGAACAAGGGGCCCCACCCTCTCATTAGCCTGGGAGGGATTCGGTTTGGTGATTGGATAACAAATCAATTATTCATTAGAGGATCAGTGGGACTTAAGGAGCAAGATGTAATCTCGGGGGAAAAACAACATTTGACCCAACTGTTATTACGAACAACCTGTGAAGGTTCAACTTACTTATTATGGTTAAATCAAGTGGACAAAAATATATGAGTGCAACTACTGGACTTTAGTGGAGTAACCCGATAGTTAACGAATGTTGGTTAATTCGATCTAAAGAGTTTATCTAATTAATCTCAAATCATTGGAGCCCATGATCTATAGGTTCATTAGGTCCCCCTACTAGCTCACAAACAGATTAAACCTTAGAATATCGTGATGAGTATATTTGAAACGTTCAAATTCAAGTTAATGGAATTAATAATTACACACAAAATAATTACACGTTTAATTATTGTATTAAACGGAATTGGAGAATTGAATAATATTTCAATTCCATTTCAAAATTAAATACATAAATAAAGATTTATGTTTTGGAATTGGTGTTTAATTAATTTAATATTTGATATTAAATTAATTTCATTAATTAGATAGTTTAACTAATTGTTAAGAATTATTTTTTATTCAAAATTAATGAAATTATATATTATTTTAATTATTGAATTAATATATATAAAAAATTATAATTTTGAAATTAAGATTTCAAAATTTATAAATTTAATTTTGAATTTAATTTAAATTGTGAGAAAATTCACTTCGTGGATTTATCCCACATTAAACATCATAATTGATTGGATACACTAGCATGCAACGGAAGCAAACATAATCAATAAGCACTCTAATTGCATTTAATTTGAGTTTTAAAGAATGCATTTTCAGAAAATCACAAGTGTGTTTCATGTTACATACCTCTTGATGAATTCTTTAAATTTCAAGCTGTTCTTCACTTCAATTAAGCTGCAAATCAACCGTGAACCCCCAAGAGATCTTCTCTACTATTCTCATTCTTGAATTTGAGTGGTGAAACTCAGATTTGAGTGAATTTAGCAAGTGAATTTTGTGGTTTTTTATGTGAGGAAGAAGATGAATGAAGCATAAACTTTTTCCGACCGATTCACCTCTTTCTTCTTCAATTTCATAGTGATTTTATCACTCTCAAGCATGCAAACCTAATCAGGACACTCAAAAGCCAGCAGCTGCTCAACAATTGAAAGTGGGATTTGTGTGATTATATGGAAGTTACACCTCCTTCTTCCTAAAAACCCTCTAGGTTTTAAAAACCCAATTCCAATTTTAAAATTTCAATTCATAATTTAATTAAATCAATATTAAATTTCTTACTGAATCTAAATTGGAATTAGTTTGGATTTTATTATTAATTAAACATATTTAATTAGTTTATTTAATTTAATATCAAATATTAAATTAATCACACAGTTAATTTTAAACATGATCTTATTCATGTAATTGATATTTAAATCAGCATTTAAATATTATTAACTCTCCAATTTTATTAATTTCAACCAATTAAACGTTAATTATATCGAATATAATCAAGCAAACCCTAATTTGATTTTGATCTAATTCGAACGCAAAACCCTAATTTTAATTTGAATGATTCAAATTGATGTCATTCCAAATTCACTAAATTTAATAATTCAAGGTGTTCATGTTTTACGAGCTAGTAGAAGGACCTTATAGACCTACAAATCATGAGCTCCAACGATTAAGATTAATTGGCTAAACTCTTTAGGCAGAATTAATCAGTATTCGTTGACTATCGAGTTACACCACTATAGCTTGATTGTTGCACTCTCCTCACTGTAGATATATTTGTGTCCACATGATTTAATCATAACTAGTAAGTCGACCCTTTACAAGTTCCGTAATACTGACTGGGTCAATGTGTTGTTTTACCCTTGATATTATGTCTTGTTCCTTAAGTTCCAATTGATCCTCTAATGAACATTTGGTTTATGATCCAATCACTAAATCGGATCCTTCTCAAGCCAGTGAGAGGGTGAGACCCCTTGTTCAAGACCTGGATTTAGTACTTAATAGAACAACCTTTCTCCTATCCCTAAATCGGGTGGGCATGAATTTCGTCTTGCACCCTATGTTCCCAGCTATCTACCCGATCTTACCTCTGAAATTGGAGGCTTATTGAGCTGGCGCTGTTGAGCCAGCCCTCACCTATGCAAATCTAAGGATAATCCTTAATAAAAAGGAGTTCATAGTTAGCTCAGGATTAAGATCGAGTTACCTAGGTAAACTAAGTGAAATAGTCAGTCTTAAACAGTAAACAGCATTATAAATTAAGAGTGACTTATTTCTTGGTTTGATTTTATAAAAAATCATTGCATAGGACGCCCCCACTTCTCATGTCAATACATGAACGAATCTGGATCACTTCATTTGTAGTATCCTTACAACAACTTGTAACAGCTACAGAGTAGGCCACATCTAATTGTGTTACTAGAATAAGGAGTTAGAAGTAACTACATGTGCAAAACGATATTTTTGGCTATTTACTCGATGTACCCAACCTTAATCATGTACTATAGACCGTAGGCTTTCCGAACATGTGCAAAACAGTAACTACATGTGCAAAACGGTAAGATGTACCCAACCTTAATCATGCACATGTGCAAATAGCCAAAAATACCCTTTTCCTCTATGTAAATTATTTTATAGAAAGCATGCTTAGAGATATGTTTATGCATGGTTTTCATCTCCTTTGTTCTCTTAAGTTCGTAAAATGAAATTCGAAACACCTGATGTTCATATGCTTCTGCTGTGGGAATTCCAATCCCTTCAATTGGTATTAGAGTCAAGTCATATCTCTAATTTTTTTTTTTTTTTGGTGACTTAAAATTAGAGTTTTTTTGGGTTTTAATTCTGCATTTTGAATGCTTGGTTTGCACTTGGATGTTTCAAAAATTTGCATTAGATTTATTGCTTTAAAGAGTTTAAAATTATGAGGGTCTGATGTTTTAAGCATCTAATTTTCACTATCGAGTTTGTAAGTCGGTGTCACTCGATGTGCAAGTGTTGCTTATAAATTTGGTGCCATTTGGAGCAAGTTCGGGTTGAATATCGAAGCAGATGGTAGCAATCTGCCTTGGAGCGTAATGCGTAGCATAATTACACTGTGCCTTACGCTGTAAGGCAAAATGCCCAACATAGCTATACTCGGCAACAACGTTCTGACGCTAAGGCGAAGCATAACATTACGCTATGGAAAGCTTCAGACCAGCGTAACTACGCTCGCGTCCTTACACTCCAATGGTGTCCGCGCGTGCGCCCAGGCGATCAGAGGTTATGGGTTCGAGGCTTCTGCGGGAGTTTGAAGTAATTTTTGTTGTAATTTTTTAGTTTTCATGTAATTAATTACTTTTTTGATTAATTAAATTAATACAAGAATAATATTAATTTAATTAATTGTTTAGGATGCCAATTTTTTATGTAATATTTCCATTTATTAATTTATACATGTGATGTATGATTTAATTTTATTATTTTTCATATTGTATGCCATATAGTTTAAAATCCCACCGTAGAATAAACATAAATTCATGCATCATGTTTTAATATAAGTGTTATATTATATGGTTGCATGATACGTTAAGCATGCTCATGCATCATATTTAATATAAATGTTAAGTTATATGATTGGATGCATTGATAAAATGTCCATGTATCATGCTATATTGTAATTGTTATATTATATAGTTTGGATGAAGGTTGTGTGTTTATTTTCATTACTTTATAATATAAAAGTTATGTTATGTAATGAAAAGGGAAATGCATTGAACATGACATTATCTTAGAAAATATAATTGTTATGTTTTATGTATGTCATTAGATGCATGTTTATACGTTTTAATTGTTTCATTAAGTTTTATAAGTATTATAAAATAATCAAATTAGAATTAAGAGTTGCATGCAAACACGGGTTAAAATTAATTTTAAATTTTTAAAATTGATTTTACATAGAACTATGTTGAAATATTTCTAATGAGATTAGAAATATGTTAATCTTTTATATTTCTTTTTAATAAGATAAAATTGGATTAATAAAAGATTAAATTTATAAAATAATTGTCTATAAGGGATCTTTGTCTAAGGAAGGTTCTATCTAAGGATGAGGTATTTTAAGCTGATGAAAAAGGATCACCCCTACTTGGGAACCAACCTGGAAGGTGAATTAGACAACTAGTTTATAAGCATGCAATAAATGATTTCGTTTGTTAAAGTGTTTAACGAACAAAATCATTTTTTGAAGAACTATCTAATATAAGAGTTATATTAGAAAAATTTAACAACCACTTAGTTAAATTGTTAGCCGAATTTAACTAAATTAATAAACCCTGGGTTTAAAACACTGGGTGGGTTGAAAATGATGTATATGATATGACAATTTCTTTTCACCTTCTGCCTAAATAGTTCACATCGTGAGATCAATACTTGACCTCGAGATACCTTTGTTTGTGTTCCCCTACGGATGATATTTGCATAGGTCAATACCAAGGTAAATGGAGAGAGTGTTTATAGTAAGTAGGAGAGGGACGTGTGTCAACACATCCCATGGTCTCCTTCATTGATTTGTAGTAAAATTTCATGCTCGGCCTTGAGGAACCTTTGCTTGTGTCCCCAAACTGAAGGTATTTGCATGAAATTTTACACAAACTCCATAAATGAATAGGATTACTTTAGGTGTAACCGGTTTTCTCCTACCATTGAATCATTGGAATGAAACTCTAAAGTCTAAAATGAAGGGTTACACTTACAAGAAATTGTTAAGTAAGTTGATGATTTCTTGACGGAACAATGGTGGCTATTGTAATAGGGATAAGAGTTATTCTAGTGTAATGGTTGGTTGAGATAGTCTCAATTCAATGAAGGGGTTACTGACCCCCTATAGTGGCATTTATCCTGACTCACTGAAGCATCATTACAAAATTAGATGTCACATAGGGTACATTAGAATTTTTCTAAATTTGATTGGTTTCAGTTGGTCAATGCCTTAATAACTAATCTAAGTAATTTGTATGGTTTCAACAATCTTCCAAAATGACTAGTATTACATTAAATCTTCTAAGTGCTGATAAATTAACTGGTGATAATTACACGAGTTGGAAGAACCCAATTAATACTGTGCTAATCATCGATGACTTGCAATTTGTCCTACTTGAGGTGTGTCCCCAAGTATCCACTCAAAATGCAGTCCAAAATATTCGGGATGCATATGAGAGATCAATAAGGGAAAATGAAAAGGCCCAAGTGTATATACTTGCCAGCTTATCTGAAGTTTTGGCAAAGAACCATGAATCCATGGTTACTGCATGCGAGATCATGGAATCATTGCGTAAGATGTTTGGATAACTATCCTCACAGCTCAAACATGATGCTCTTAAATACATTTTCAATGCCCGGATGAAAGAATGGACATCTGCCAGAGAATACATTCTCAATATGATGGTCCACTCTAACGTGGCTGAAATGAATGGGGTCATCATCAATGAGGCCAATCAGGTTAGCTTTATTCTAGAAACTCTGTCAGAGAGTTTCGCAGAGTTTCTTGCAATTTCGTAATAATGCTGTTATGAACAAGCTAGACTACAACCTGACCACCATACTTAATGAGTTACAAACTTACCAATTCTTGATGAAAGTCAAGGAGAAGAAGGGAGAGGGAAATGTTGCCACATCCTCAAAGAAGTTCTTCAGAGGTTCGACCATTGCAACTAAGTCTGTACCATCTTCTTCTGACACCAAAAAGTGGAAGAAGAAGAAGGGAGGCCAGGGGAATAAAGCTAACCTTGCTCTAGCCCAGAGAGGCAGGAAGACCAAGGTTGTGAAAGGAACTTGCTTCCATTGCAACCCAAAGGGAAACTGGAAATAGAACCATTCTAAGTACTTTGTAGAGAAGAAGAAAGCCAAACAAGGTAAATATGATTTACTAGTACTGAAGACCTGTTTAGTGGAGAATGATAATAGCAAACAGTGCTTATTCCTAAGCCCCTATACACAAGTAAATTCCATTACATTGTAAATCTCTATTCGGCTCCAAAGATATTCCTTCTTTCACAGGCGTCAGCCCTCTCTCTATCCTTGAAGCTTCCGGCGCTCTCCCAAGCTTACCGGAATGATCTGTCAGCACAACCTTCTTCTCTCTCGTCTGCCTTAAAAGAAAAGAAAATCTAAGAACAAGGCTAAACTATGAACGGACTTCTGAACTAATGAATGGTCAACCCCATTTCTAAAGGATGCCTCTGGTATTTATAGAACATCCAAGATAAATGGCGGCTTCTCTCTCATGATTGTACAGATGGGACGGCTTTAATTCCTAACTGATGCGCCGAATATTTGTCACCAAAAAGCTTAATGTACTTGTGATCGTTAGCGGCTGTCGACTTAATTCGGATTTGACTATCATCAGCTTTCTATCCCAACGCGATTAATTAGCCTTTCACCCATATGTGCCCCTCATGTTGCACTGACCAAGTTGTGGCAATCCTTCTCGGGCGAATGTTTGCGAACACATTCATCACAAAGCCTTGCGGTGAAGTTGCGCTCGACCAATGTTTTCCTAATGATCGAAATTTTCACCTTGCGTCAATGCATATTCTGAACAAAAATACAAAAATCAACTGTTTTAATGCGATGAACGCATGCGACCGCAATATTATGAAATTGATGCTTAATGGACGCAATTAACATATTTTATCAACACAAGCTAACATTGTTTAAGAACTTAGTACTATGATAACGTGCATTTCTACCCGTTATCAAAGGGATGCGATGGCCTCATTATTTGCGTTACTGTCCTTGATTCTCAATCTTTGATCGCTTTCTCTCTAGTCTTCATGATTTTTAGACAAGTATATTCTTGGCCTCATCATATGTTTTATCAAGCAGACCTCCAGCTGCTACTGCATTGGCAGCTGTCTGCGATGCAGGGTTCAATCCGTGGTAGAAAATTTCCATCTGTAAACAATCTGGTAAGCCGTTATGTGGGCAATCTCTTACCAGCCTCTTAAATCTTGCCCAGGCATCACTGAGTGATTCGTCAATATCCTATTCAAAATTGATGATCAACTTCCTCCTTTTGGCATTCTCCGTTGGAGGGAAGTATTTCTTCATGAACTTCTCAACTATTTGTTCCCATGATGTAATCTCCCCTGGTTCGAGAGAATAAGCCCATTTTCATTCCTGGTCACACAACAAAAATGGAAACAATGTTAATCGAACCTCCTCGGCGGAGATATTTGGGAACACAAACGTGTTGCATATCTCAATGAAACTCCGGAGGTGGGCATGTGGATCCTTGCCACGCCCACCGCCAAACTGTCTGGCAGTTTGGATCATCTGTAGTATCACCAATTTCATTTCGAACCTCGATCCGTCAAGAGCTGGCCTAATGATTTATGGTGAGAAATCATAGAGGTTGGGTGACGCATAGTCCCGGATGGGCCTATTGCGGTCGTTTTCCAATAGGATGGGATTCGCCATGATATTATTTGCATTTGGTGCTCCATTTTCTAGTTGTTTCGCCATTTTTGGATCTTTCTCTTGTTGTTGTTGTTGTTGGCGGCGGCTATTTCTTCTTCTTCTTCAGAAAGTTCTCTCAATCTCTGGGTCGAAAATGGGCTCAAAATTTTGTCCTTCACTCATGTGACGCCCGCTTTTTCCCTTACCTAAGGAGAAGCAGTGGACAGAGACAAAGAATCTGCAAAGAAAATCAAAAAGTTACCATTAGCACAATGTATTGCCGTAGTCCCCGACAACTGTGCCAAAAACTTGTTGCGTGGTTAAATAGTGTAGAATGCGATGGTGGAATGTTGATGGCAAGAAATTAGAAGTCAATTTTACTCAACAACCAAAATCCCATGGATGCGGTATGCGATGCATGTTCCTAAGATATGTGTTGATAGCCATGCGTTGATGGTCATGCATTGGACTGATAATGCGTTAATGAATGTATGTGATGACCATGCGTCCTGCCACAAGTTTTCTTACGCTGGAACCATGTATAATTCCAATGCAAGTTTCTCGGGTAATTCGAGGTCAAACACAGGGACTTGTAGCTATATGTTTGTGGTGATGTGCATGTGGCGGTTTAAATAAAAAAAAATGGAGGGGATGTTGCTAAGTTAATCCTACTCCTACTCCTATCTAACAGACAATGCAATGAGAATATGCATGAAAGGTAGAGATACGACAACACTTGACATGAAATAAATGTATGGGAAAATAGATAAAATGCGGAGAAGATTTCATTGCAACGCTTAAGAATGACCGCAAGGACAACCTTAGTCAACGCAATCCATGCAATCATGCAACACACATACAATAGTAAACCACCTCTCGGTGCGAATGCTACGACTTCTAATGCTAGAATGCAAGCGATATATGCGGTAAGTCTATAGGACCTACACATAAGCCTCTATTCTTATTTATGCAATGACAAAATGACACACACAAATAAGGCGACCACATAATATCATTCCTATTCCTAGGGTGCATGCGATGCAGGTTAACAAACGAAGCTTATCTCTAAGTTCCCCATTCTTGTCAATGCGTTCCAATCTGCTCTCTCGAGTCTTAGATTTGGGTTTTAGATGACTCTCTCAAGTATGCCTAAATGATGAATGATGTGCTCATAGAACAAGGTAATCGCATGAACTTGGCTAACCTAAGCTTATTCCTATCTCTAGTGAACAATGCATACATTGCTTAATGCGACCGACCACTTACCCTCTTAAGCAGTTGGTTGTTGCTGACTTTACTCATAGACAAGCAAGGCATTAGCCTATAGACATGCATTGCTGCAGCTTCATACTAAGCAAATAAGGTTACTCACACACTCACGCAACGCATACCTCTCGATAGGTTGCTACATGCTTCATATTCCTAATCCACATGACTAAGTAGGCAATACCCAAGCAATCTCACTAAGTGTTGCAATGAAAGTAAAGATGCTAAGCAAAGAGATGGAGATGGAGTCGAAGGAACAGAGAAATGCATTGAAAAAATATTGTATTAATTCCTTAATTCAAAATGTCATACAATACAATATAGGAAAAGAAAGAAAAAATAAATGACCGGCTGGAAGCAAAACTTTACTTCCAGCGGATGTGCGTCAAGGTTGCCGGTAGTGCCATGGATGGGCGAAGGAGCTGACTCTCTCGAGATCTATCACTGGTCGAAGGCTCTGGTCGTCACTCGGAAAGGATGAAGAAGGTGAAGAATTCTCAAGCGTCTTCTCATGCAGTTTGACTGGATCGTGGGGAAAATCCCCAGTTTGAGGGATAATCTTCGGATGATTTGAATTTCAGCTCGTCGACTTCAATTTATAGAGCTTGGGTCGCGACAACATTAATTGGATTGCTCTGAGTCTGACGTTCGACGCGTTAGTCCTTTCTGAACCTCTGCCACCAACGGCATGGTAAGTGAAATGTCAACATCATCTTTTGGTTTTTCTCAAGGTAGATGCGTTGATGCGTTTATTCCACCAACCTTACGTTGATCCCATTAGTTTGCATTATCGCATAGCCGCAATCATTCAATGGTCGCATTCTCTTAATATTGCAACTCTACATGATGACCGCAATTGCCTGACGAGCGCAAACCCCATGCGATGGACGCATGCAGCTGATCACCGCAACACCCATGCATTGATCTAATACATTTGCCTTGCAATGGAGATTTTCTCAGCATGTGATCGTCTATGTGTTTGCATTCATTTCCTACATTAGCTACAAAAATAGAACATTGAACGCATAATTAACGCAAAATAATGGGTTAACTGAGATTCGACATGCTGATCGATGCAAACTCTTTTTCTCGTGAATTCCTAATATGATTGCTGCATATTTTGCCTAACAACCTTCATAATTCTAAGTAAAAGGCCTAAGATGACATGCATTTCTGCATGTCATCAAATATGCATTGTGCATGCAAGTTTTCTCAGCAAGATCCAAGTATAAATCCTACTGAGTTGCTTGTTTAAGGTATAAAGTCTATGCGATGGATTTGAGAAAAGAGTTAATAATACGAAAGCACAATGAGTATGCAAGGGAACGGGTTGAGAAGGGATTTAGTTAACACTTCCTACGAATGCGTTCATATTATGCGATCATGCTACATACATACAACAGCAAGTCATCTCTCAATGCAAATGCTATAGCTTCTAGTTTTAGAACACATGCGATGTATGCGATGATGTCTATAGGACTTACGTCTAAGCCTCTATTCTTGTATATGCAATGATGAATGACACACACACATACAAGGCAACCGCATACTACCATAACCTATTCCAAGGGTGCATGCGATGCATGTTGGCAAACAAAGCTTATCTCTAAGTCTCTGTCTCTTGCTTATGCAGATTTAATCTTGCTTTCTCAAGTCTAGATTCTAACCTAACTCTCTCAAGTCTTAGGTTCTTTCTTTAGACTCTTTCTCGAGTAGCTATAAAGGGGTGACGGATGCAACATAAGACAAGATGATCGCATGCAATAAAGATCCTAGGTTATGTTAGCTAAGTACTTCTCAACCCATTTGAAAGTTTAGTTACTCATGCCTATTGTAATGAGAGTGAACAGATGTAGAAATGCAATTTCCATTCTATGTATGAAATCGAAATACATAATGACAATGTGAAATAAAGATAAGGAGCTTGGTAGCAATTTCTTGCTTCCCAAGGCTTTTACACTATTCTTCTCTACTCTACTCAAAAAGTATTCTTGCTTTCGCAAGAGTTGGCCCTCTATCGGTTTTCCACGCTCCCTAGCACTCTCTCGAGTTGACCAGGACAATCTTTCGGGATCTTCTCTCTTCTCTCGCTTCCACCTTCTAAATATAAGGAAACTATGAACAAGGGCTAACTATCTTCTATATGGTTCAGCTGGAATGAAAAATTGAACTCCTTCAATGAAGGTGGCCTTCAGTATTTATAGAGCTTCAGGGTGAAGAGCTTTTTCTCTCAAATGATTGCACTGATGAGATGTCATTAATTCTTTGTCTGATGCGCCGAATAATTGTCACGGAAAAGTTGAGTGTTCTTGCTACAGTGTTGTTAACGGCTTGTCAACTTAATTCGAAATCGACTATCATCAGCTTTTTGTCCCATCATGATTTATTAAGCTCTCACCTTGATGCGCCAGCTCTATGCGGCCACCTTCTTAAGAAGATTTTCGCGAATGCAAACGATCGCATAGCCTTGCGGTCGCAATCTCTTAATGCGCTCGGACGTTACTTTCTTTGGATCGCAATTCCACCTTGCACCAATGCATTTTCTGCAAAAAATACATAAGTTAACTGTTTTTAATGCGATGGATGCATACGATCCCAATGTTATAAACTTAGTGCTTTTGGACGCAATTTTATATATTTTTACCATAGCAATCCTTCATTGTTTTCTATCTTTGCGCTGTAATAACGTGCATTTTTGCCTGTTATCAAGGTGTTCAATTCAGTTTGGGATCTTGTAGATCAACTTGATGGGGTCAAACCTATAGGTTGTAAATGGATCTACAAGAGGAAAAGGGGTGCTAATGTAAGGTACATACCTTTAAGGCTAGATTGGTGGCAAAGGGTTATACCCAAGTTGAGGGAGTGGACTATGAAGAAACTTTCTCACCTATTGCCATCTTAAAGTCCATCTGGATACACCTATCTATTGCTGCATATTATGACTGAGATTTGGAAAATGGATGTCAAGACTGCCTTTCTAAATAATAATCTTGAGAAGACCATTTATATGCAACAACCAGAGGGATTCATCTTCCAAGTACAAGGGCAAATGGTTTATAAGCTTATTCGGTCCATTTATGGATTGAAACAACCTTCTCGCCTTGGAATATAAAGCTTGATAGTGCAATCAAATCTTATGGCTTCACTACAAGAATTTAAGACTTTAATGTCGGTTGAAAAAAATGAAATCGGATGTATAATGTCGGTTTTATTTTTTTTAAAAAAAAAGCGGATCTATGATGTCGTTTTTAAACTGACATTGTAGATATACCTTTAATGTCGGTTTAAAACCGACATTAAAGATCCGCTTTTTAAAAAAAAAAAAAAAAAAAAACAAACTTTCTTCCCTCCCACCCCCCATTTTTTTTCCTTTCATTCCCAGACCCTCCATGTTCGAACATGTCACGCCATTTCTCCCCAAACCCTCGTCCAAGATCGTGCAAAACCCTCCATCCAAAAGGCTCTCTCTTATCATCGTCCAAGCTTGGTCGTGCAAATCAGGTGGTTGTTGTCCATCCTTGGTCGCCCGTCGTCCGTCTATAGTGTCGTTCGTGGTGTCGTCCATCCCTGGTGACTCAAATTTTGGTGAGCTTTCGATGTTTTAGATTTAGACAGATCTGAAAAGAAAAGAACAAACTCATGTGCAGTTGAAACATATGTGAAGCTTTGGCTTTCGATGTGTTGTTTTACACAACCTGCTTTTTATGAGAAAACAAAAGGAAAGTAAGGATAAATAGTAAACTAAAAAAAACCCAAAACCCACTCAATCCAAATCCCCTCTTCTTTCCTCCTCTGCCACCATAACCCACCCCCCACCATCACCCCCACCCCCACATCATGTTTTGATTCTAGTCCCCACCCTTTTCCTCCTTTGCATTTATCCTTCTTTGGCCACTCTATCTCCATTCTCAACATCTTCTTCTTTTCACAACGATAGTAGGGCCCACACTAATACCCAAAATATTCTTCTAAACACAATCGACATAGTATAGCGACGGCTAGCGATTGAGGACCTGCAACCCTAAACCCTACAGTCTTAGTTATAGTGACGACATTCGCCAGTCAACGGTGATAAATTCTTTTTCAAACATTATTTAGGACTCTCACAGTAGCCTAACAACAAAGTTTTCCTTCTATTGGATAAGGATTAACTCTCATTCATCAATGTATTTCATCTTCTTACTCTCTTCATTCACAACCATGTATCAAAGCTAAATAGTATTATTGAATGTCTTGATCATTTCCATTTCCATTATCTGTCTATTTCCATTCCTCCATAAATAATTTTCTCCATGATGTTTTCTTAATCCTTGGTGATTAATATGAACTAAACAAGTAACTTAATTTGTGCTAAAGAAATAAAGATTTTTAGCTAAGCATCACTAGACGGCATCTTCACCTGTGAGAGCAGAAGTGAAGATGCATTTCTGATCTTGTCGAGAGAAGGTTAGAAGAATGCGTTAACTAAAGCGAGAATACTTCCAAGAATGGAAGCACCTTGCGTTTTACTTTGTCCCTGTTTCACCATAGAGATGTGGGAATGCGCGCCGATCATTCGAGAGGTGTAAGCCAAGGGAAAAGTGAAACCATACCTTATTCTTTAACCTTGCATCGCAATTAAGGAACTTGCGATGTTTGTACTAATTATCTTTCTTCTCTTTCTGCTTCACACATAAGACTTGCCACCGCATAACACGATCTTTGTATAATCTTCACAGACAGTCTCAACCTCAGTATCTTGTATCATGAAACCTGTGTCTTGTATCACATAGCTTAGGTTTATTTTTATTGCACTTTACTTTTACTGCAATTTACTTTATTACCGCATTTTATCGCTTATTCTTTATTTTATCGCATTTTCAATTACATGTACAACACAACCTTTTTTATAAATTGAAAAACCCCTGGTCGCATATATCAAAAATATAACGCAATAACCTCAAAAGTCCCTGTGTTCGACCTCGGATCACATGAGAAAACTTGCGGTGGAATTATAACTTTGGTTCCAACACAGAGGAAACTTTGTGACAACACATAGTATACTACAAGATTCTCATAATTAATGCATATCTAGAAGTAGTATCGCATACAGATAATAAAGTGATCATTCATTCATGCGTTGTTGGCGTAAGATTATAATACATTGTATGTCTTTACAAGTAAGATTAGAATACATTATATGTCTTTACAAGTTTATGGCAATGCATTTCACATTCTATGCTTGCATCATGTTATATTTTATGCCCCACCAAGTTTATGGCACCGTTGCCGGGGATTTGTTAATGGTTTATTGTTTGAGTATATTTGTGGTATTTTGCAGGACAGGTCTCGTTGTACTGGCTGTTCAATGCAGAGAACAACCTGATAGTTTATGAGTACTGGTACCGAACCAGAATTCGAAGTTGATCCTGAGATCGAGTGTACCTTTCGCGCACAGCCACACCTAAATAAAGCAAGGCAAAAGAAAGCAGCTAGTATTGTAAATAATAATGATAATGTAGTGCCCGCAGGAAATCAAGGGGCAGTATGGCCAGCGCATGACCCAGTCTTCCTTGCCGCTGATCCTAATATTCCCATAAGGAACTACGCGGCACCCTACCTGTACAATTTTTCGCCTGGGATTTCGAGGCCTACAGTAGAGGAGAACGCAAGGTTCGAAATAAAATCGGTCATGCTTCAAATGATCCAGAACGCAGGGAAATTTGGGGGTCTGCAAGGTGAAGACCCACATGCCCACTTGACTAGTTTTGTTGAAATGTGCGGCAACTTCTCACTACCTGGCATTACCCCTTAAGGTATTAGACTTTATCTATTCCCTTACACCTTGAGGGACGAAGCCAAGAGGTGGGCTCACTCACTGGAGCCAAACGAGATTACATTATGGGATCAGCTAGTTGAACAATTCATGAAGAAGTTCTTCCCACCGGTCATCAACGCAAGGCGATGAAAGGACGTGCTGAACTTTGAGCAAATGGACAATGAGACCTTGAGCACCACCTTGGTGTGATTTAGAAAATTGGTGAAAAACTGCTTGCATATCGCGATACCCGATTACGTGTTGATGGAGACATTTTACAATGGCCTGAACAGATCGAGACAGGCTATTGCTGACGCCTCTGCGGTAGGAGGTTTTATGGACAAGACGTATACAGTGGCCAAGGTCATCCTTGACTGCATATCACGAAACATGGATGACTGGATTGATGATGGTTATGGAGGCAGAGGCTCTGAAAGATGAAAGAATGATACTGCCATTGTCTCTGCGGAGACAATGATGACTTTGGCCACATAGATGGCCGTAGTGACCTCAATCCTCCAATCGATGGCAATCAATCAAGGAGCCATCCCCCCAATAATCAGCGCAACCCGCTGCACCGGCGCAAGTGGCCGCAATAAGTTGAGTTAATTATGGAGGGGCTCATGTAGCGTAAATGTGCCCATCGAAATCCAACAAGTATGTGCCATCCAAAACAACCCCTTCAACAACACCTTCAATCTGGGTTGGAAAAACCATCCTAACTTCGATTGGGGAGGGAATCCTAACCAAAGGGGACCAAGCAACCATCAAAGTGGTAGTCGAGGGAATCCTCCTTTTCACCATAACTCGAATCAGGGGCAACCAAGGCAATCGCATAATCAGCAACCCTCATCTTCGAACACCTTTGGAATCTCATTGGAGGTCTTGCTAAAACAATATATGGACAAAAATGACTCAGTGATGCAGGCGCAGGCGTCTTTAATTCGAAACTTAGAGATTCAAGTGGGCCAGCTGGCATCTGAGCTGAGAAATAGAACACCAGGTACGTTGCCCAGCAACTCTAAAGCCCCAGGATCTAATGGAAAGGAGCAATGTCCTTAGGACATTGGGCAGGCAAGCTGGACCACCTACAGAGGTGTGGATTGCACTCATTCAAGGAAACGCATCTTCTGGTCCACATCTATATTTAAATGCTTTCCTTAATTCTTGTCTTTATGAATTTCTGAATTCTGTCATTTATTGCTTCGATTAATTTGTTCCATGATTTTATGAATTTAAGGCTCATTAAATTTCCTTGCATTTATTTCTGTACTAATTTTTATTCTTTTTATTTTCCATCATTAATGCGTTAATCTTTAATTGGTGAATGATTGAGAAATGAGAAGAAATTGATTACCGCAAGTCATAGCACTTGCGTTAATGAAAAAAAATAAAATATTTAATAAAAAAATAAAACAATCAACATCCGGTATGCATGGTGATAATGGACGCATCTTGAACCAACAAGATACGCTTTGCGTTCATCCAACTCAATGTGTTGAGCTGAAGGGTGTGTTGCACGCGTGTGTGTCCTTTGCTCGTCCTTAGCAAAATGCACTATGTTGATGTAATGTTGTGCTGGTAGCAATACCTTGCGCCCAATCCTCCAGAGATGTGTTTAGTTAAGGGGTGTGTTATGGGGATGCATGCATTGTTGCCCGTCCTCTGCGAAGATGCATTTGCGTTGGTGAGCCCATTGCGTTAATCTTTACCTTGCGTCCATTCGAATAAAACATTAAAGATAACTCTTATTGCAAAATTGAGAAGTCCAATTGTTCTGTATTCCAACGAAATGATGAAGTTTGCACATGAAAGGACGTTTTTCTGAAATTCCATAAATGAGGGAAGTTCGAATGACGGGCCTTTTGAGTGTCTCGAGGCCTGTCACTGCGAAAATCGTGTTGGGCCCACTAAGGCCCAACCTATAAATAGGAACTTTCCCCATCTGTGAATACTTTACCTCTTTTTGCAATCTAAAAAACCCTAGCGCCATTACATCCAGAGATTTCTTCTTCCCCGAAACCCTAGCGACCTTTTCAGTTCTTTTCACCTTAGCATCCATGGCCAACCAAGCTCCCAACCCTCTGTTTCACCTTCAACCCCTTCCACTGACCAAATCTCCATGCAAAAGGCAGCATTCCTTGCTGCCAGTCGCCGTCTTGCTGCCCAACCCCACACTGTCCCCAGAATCAACCGGTAGACCCTGGAGAAACCCTTTAGCTATCAAACCTCCTCAGCTCAAGAGGGGGCAAAAGCACTGAAAGCACCCCACTCCCAACTCTAGCCATCTCAAACTAAAAGTGAAAGGAAGAGACGCAATGACAAGGAAATATTTGGAAATTGTATTTCATCTTTCTAATCTCTTCATTTAATATTTGGAAATCAAGGAAGAGACGCAATGACAAGGAAATATTTGGAAATCATCAATTGTATTCATCTTCTTAATCTCTTCATTCACAACCATGTATCAGACGCTAAATAGTATTATTGAATGTCTTGATCATTTCCATTTCCACTACTCTGTCTATTTCCATTCCTCCATAAATCATTTTCTCCATGATGTTTTCCTAATTCCTTGGTGATTAAATGAACTAAACAAGTAACTTAATTTGTGCTAAAGAAATAAAGATGTTTAGCTAAAGCATGCTAGACGGCATCTCACCTGTGAGAGCAAAAGTGAAGATGCATTCTGATTTGTCGAAGAAGGTTAGAGAATGCGTTAACTAAAGCGAGATGTACTTCTAGAGATGGAAGCAACCTTGCATTCATTACGTTTGTCCCTGTTTCACCATAGAGATGTGGGAATGCGGCCGATCATCGAGAGGTGTAAGCCAAAGGAAAAAGTGAAACCATACTTATTCCTTTAACGCAATTAAGGAACTTGCGATGTTTGTACTAATTATCTTTTTCTTTTCCTGCTTCACACATAAGACTTGCCACCGCATAACACGATCTTTGTATAATCTTCACAGACAGTCTCAACCTCAGTATCTTGTATCATAAACTGTTGTCTTGTATAATCATAGCTTAGGTTTATTTTATTGCACTTTACTTTTACTGCAATTTACTTTATTATCTGCATTTTATCGCTTTATTTATTTTATCGGCATTTCAAATACATGTACACACAACCTTTTTTATAAATTGAAAAACCCCTGGTCGCATATATCAAAAATATAACGCAATAACCTCAAAAGTCCCTGTGTTCGACCGGATCACATCGAGAAACTTGCGGTGGAATTATACTTGGTTCCAACACAGGAAAACTTGTGACAACACATAGTATACTACAAGATTCTCATAATTAATGCATATCTAGAAGTAGTATCGCATACAGATAATAAAGTGATCATTCATTCATGTGTTGTTGGCGTAAGATTAGAATACATTGTATGTCTTTACAAGTTTATGGCAATGCATTTCGCATTCTATGCTTGCATCATTGTATATTTTATGCTCCACCAAATAGCTTACGTGTGAATGAGTTATTAAGTGATATGGTGCATATGACTTTGTTGACTTGTTGAGAATGTTTGGTTGTTGATATGATTATGTTGGAGGCATGTTGTTACTTTATGTGTTTTGACATGAGATATGGTTTAGGATTATATGGTAGAAATCATGCATTGGTGAGATTTTTTGAGAAGGAGGTTGAGAACCTTGTGAACTTGTAAAGAAAATGTCTCAATGTTGGAGGCATGTTGTTACTTTATGTGTTTTGGCATGAAATTTTTGTTCTTATGTTTACGCCTCTCAACTGTTTGTGTAAATGTCTCAATGAAACCCAGCTATGGTTTCACTCCAATATGTTTCTCTGCTCCTAGATTTTGGCCTTTTTATGTGTCTACGGCCTTTGAAATTTGGTTTGATTAATGGTTTTGTTGTATATGATACATTTGTTGAATTACTTGAGTTCTAGTGCATAATTACTTACTACCTTTTTTGATAACATCCTTAAGAAAGGTAGGAGTGAAAAGCTGAGCGATGAAGCAATTAAGGAGACACTTGAGAAGGTAATTTTTCTATTTATTATTCTTTTGAAGTTCATTTAATGTTTAAACTTTGGAATTCATATGGTTTAAGGACTCTTTTGTATCTTACAAATTATTCTTGGAATTAATTTTTGTCCAGAATTCTAAGGCTCTATTTTCAAAATTGTGTAGCGCATAACAAAATTCTAAGGCTCTATTTTCAAAATTGTCCAGAACTTAGAAAGTAAAGCTTTTGAAATAGCTATATTATAATGGTTTGCTATTGGTTTTGTGATAACGATTCTGTGGTTTCAAAACTTTAAAAGTAGAGACAGAGTTAAAAATTGAAATGCTTGCAACTATTATCACACAACCAATTACGGCATTACCAACATCAACCTTAAAAAATCAACTGAGTGACCCATGGTGGTTGTGTTGATAGGGAAAATGGAAGTTAAAATTTGCAAAATGAAAATGTTGTGGGTTGATAGAGAAGTGTACAAGGGCCTAATCGAGCGGATCCAAGGTTATTTCAATGAAAAATAGGTTGTTATTGTAGACCTTTCTATAATAATATAAAATAGGTCCGTTCTTGGCCCAAATCTGCTCCGCGTCTCATCAGTCACCCGCCATTCCGCTTTCTTGCATTTCCTAATTATTTCTGTCTCCTCCACCCTTCATCTTCACAGGGTACGAAAGATCTCCGGGCAATTCAGCTGATTCAATTCGATTGTACTTCGTTTATTGCTGATCTCGTCGTTAACCCATGTGATTTTTATTTTTGATCTGTGTGTTTCTTCGTTTTTTTTTTTTTTTTTGCTTTTTTCTTTCTGGGTTTTTTTTGTTTGTTCTTATTGTGCACTTATCGAAGCTTTGATCTGATTGGTACATGGGATTTACCCATTTTGTGTATTTTTATATACCCTGTATTGTTTTTCATTGATTCTTTTAATTAATGGGGATTTAGAAGTGTTTTGGATTTGGTGTATCTCATTTGGATGTGTTTTTACTGTGTATTGGAAGTTTGCTGCTGTAGTTGGGAGAAATCTAGTAATTTGGATGTGGGTAGTTGTTAGCCTAAGCATACTGGAAAATAATAAATGTTATCTCCTGGAGTGTGGTGCTGAAATATTTGTTTGGGTTGGAAGAGTGATGCAAGTATAGGAGTGAAAAGCAACAATTCAAGTAGCTGAGGTAACCTTCTATGCCAAAATTTCAAGTAATTAAAGTTGTGGACAGGATTTATCAAACAATATTTTATATTCAGGAATTTATTGCCAGCCAGAATAGGCCAAATGAAATCGTGTGACTCGGTTATACAAGGCTATGAAACACATTCTTTTAAGTCCAACTTCGAGTCCTGTCCAGTTGGATCAGTGACTACAGGTGCTGAGGAAGGAAGAGGAGAGTAGCTGGTAGTTACCACATCTAATTGATAAAATGAGTTTTTATTTTGCTTGCTTTAATTATTATTCAAAATGGTACTCTTTTTGTAAACAGCTCTATTGAAACAACAAGGTCTCGATCTCAAGGGATTAACAAAAAGTGCACCAGTGAATGAGGAAGTTCCACCGTTGCTGGAGGGAGGCGGGAAAATGGAGGTTTAGATGATACCAGTTTTGGTTGTTTGAAATGGTTAAATTAGTTTTGATTGTTTAATCGGGGTCCTGATGGTTTTCATTCTCTAGGTATGGCGAATCAATGGTCGTGCCAAAACTCCATTACTTGCAGAGGATATTGGTAAATTTTATAGTGGAGACTGTTACATCATTCTTTACACCTACCACTATGGTGAGAGGAAAGAAGATTATTTCTTGTGCTCTTGGTTTGGAAAGGATAGCATCAAGGTTAGTTAGCATTTAGGGTTTATTTTGAGAAAATCTAACTATTGTAAGTTACATACTTAAACTTGGAATGTGGTGGTACACTTGCCAATTCAGTTGAATAACTAGTGCTTATTCTCTAAGAAAGTTGATTCCTGTAAAAGAATAATTGCTTGTAAACAAGTGTAGGGATGTTTTCTCATTCCTTACATTTTCATATCATGACATATTTAAGTGCATTTGTACATAAACATATGTGTTTATTACTGTTAAACCATTTTCTATTATTTCAAACCTTAGGAAGATCAAAAGATGGCTACACGGTTGACGAATACAATGTCCAACTCGCTGAAAGGGAGGCCTGTTTAGGTACCATAAATATAAAGTATTCGTGATAAATAGCTTCTATCTTTGGGAATTTCCTTATCATATGCTTTTTTCTTTTGGCAGGGTCGTATATTTCAAGACAAAGAGCCACCACAATTTATTTCCCTCTTTCATCCTTTTGTGGCGCTTAAGGTGGTAGTCTTATAAAGCTTATTTCTTAACTCATCTCTTTTTATTAGAATCATGTTGTAGTTTCTTTTACAAGGTTCTGATGTGGAATTGAGAGGGTTCTTAAGAGACATAGATAACCATCATTTTCTTACTGAATTCTGGTGTAGGGTGGCTTGAGCTCTAGTTACAAGAAACTCATAGCAGATAAAGCTTTGGCTAATGAAACTTACACAGAAGATTTTGTTGCCCTTATTAGGATATCACAAACATCCATTCACAACAATAAAGTAGTGTAGGTTGAAGTTGTACGTAGTAGTGATTTTGATAAATTTCTTTCTATGTTAAGTGCGATTCATGCTTTTTAAAATGCCTTTCAATCTTGCCTCTTGAGGGTTGAAATATATGTGTGCATACATATTCAAGCTGGCTGGAAATAATCTTATAACATTGTCATTGGGTCATGTTTCATGTTTATGCTAAAGCCTGTACTAATTTGAGTCATTGCAAGTCTTATGGTAACGTATCAACTTATGATTATCTAGGTTGCAACCTCACTGAACTCTACTGATTGTTTTGTCCTGCAATCTGGCTCTTCTGTTTTCTCTTGGCATGGAAACCAAAGTACATTTGAGCAGCAACAGTTAGCTGGAAAAAGTTGCAAAGTTTCTAAGGGTAAGGTCTCAAACATTTTATCCATTTATATCTATATATATATATTTGAATGGATACAATCTTCCATTGCATGTGTTACGTTTACGCCCAAACCTTTATTGTTTATGATCCTTTGAACAACAGTGGTCAAAAAAATATGCCTATAACCAGACACTATTGAAGCTAGGGGGTCTATTCAAGAAGAATTATGAAGGGATCCATACATACCAAGTGGAGAGGGACAGTAAACTCATAATGTTTGTAAAATCATAATCTTTGTATTACTTGTAATTTGTGTTTTCAAGGCCTAAATTATTGTACGCCTTTTAAATTATGATTCTATAGCAGAATTTGTGGATTAAATGTAATAGATTTACAATCCATACATGAATAATATGTCATAGTCATAGCGTTCGATGATGATGTGTCATGTTATATTTTTTTACCCAAAAAATGGATTTGGCAAGGGAACTTTAAAAAACGGACAATAATTGATAAAACGGATAGATTCGGGCTTCAATGTCGGTTAAGAATTAAAAAAAAAACATAGACTTTAATGTCGGTTGCAACCGACATTAAAGACCTTCAATGTTGGTTGCAACCGACATTGAAGGCTGTGTTATTGGTGTTATTGAAGCCTTTTAATGTCTGTTTAAAACTGACATTAAAGACAACCGACATTAAACGGCTTTAATAACACTATCTTTAATGTCGTTGCCAACCGACATTAAAGCCCGAATTTCTTCTAGTGCTTTAACCAAAATGTTGATGAGCCTTGTGTCTACAAGAAAATCATCAACAGTTAAGTAGCTTTAGTGTTGTATGTGGACGATATCCTACTCTTAGAGAATGATGTAGGTCTATTGACTGATGTTAAACAGTGGTTAACGACCCAATTCCAAATGAAAGATTTGGAAGAAGCGCAATTTGTTCTAGGGATCCAGATCTTCACAGATCATAAGAAAAAACTCTAGCCTTGTTTCAGGCATCATACATTGATAAGATGCTTGTCAAATATTCGATGTAGATTTGCAAGAGAGGTTTATTACCTTTTCGGCATGGAATTATATCGTCTAAGGAACAATGTCCTAAGACACCTCAAGAAGTTGAGGAAACGAGATGGATCCTCTATGCATCGGCTATTGGCAGCATAATGTTTGCAATGTTATGTATTAGACCTAACATTTGCTATGCAATGGAGATAGTTAGTAGATATCAGTATAGTCGAGTATTACATCACTGGATAGCCGTTAAAACCATCCTTGTGTATCTTCAGAGAATGAAGGACTATATGCCTGTGTATAGTTCTAAGGATTTGATCCTTATAGGATATAGTGACTCTGATTTTTAAACTAATACGAATTCTAGGAAATCCACTTCAGGATCAGTGTTCACTCTTAATGGAGGAGTTGTGTTTTGTAGAAGCACAAAGAAAGGTGGCATAGCTGGCTCTATCATGGAAGCAAAGTATGTAGTGGCTTGCGAAGCTGCCAAAAAGGTTGTATGCCTTAGGAAGTTTTTTTACTGATCTAGAAGTTTATTGTCATAATAGTGGTGTTGTGGCAAATTCCAGGGAGCCTAGAAGCCACAAACGTGGGAAGCATATAGAGTGCAAATATCATCTTTTCTAGGAGACTGTGCATCGAGAGAACGTGATCGTCACGAAGATCGCTTCGAAACACAATGTTGTTGATCCATTTACAATGGCTCTCACAACTAAAGTATTCAAGGGTCACCTAGAGAGTCTAGGTCTACAAAACATGTCTCATCTAATATCACACTCCCTCCCGAGCATACTTCTTAGGCCCGACAAGAGGCATATGGATGGTAGATACCACCCTTTTGTGATACATACTGCCTATTTCTACTAAACTAAATTTAACTCATCTTAACCAGCAACAAAATTAACTTTAGGTTTTCATTTAATAGAAAATAAGTTTCATACAGTTTAACAAGTTTCTACAAAACATTGCTCAATCCATTTTGACCACTACTATAATAAAGATTTAACTGGTGGCAAACCTCGTCTTCTCGTAGTAACTCGGACTCTTCTGAGTGGTAAACAACTTACAATGTCTCTTTCAACCCTTAGAGATAAATAACTCAATTAGCATATCCATATAACAAGATTATTACTCAAACCTCAAGCTTGAATGAGTCTGTTCCCTGTTTTACCTACACACATGGTAGATAATTAAACATATCTCTCTTATTGCTATGTGCACATAGATTCCCCTCTTATGGGCTGAGAAGCAAGACCCGTTGGTCTTTTGTCCATCCCATATGAGGTTCCTTCCCCCCCCCCCCCCCTCCCCAAGCTCAGGAGCTAGGCCCAGTGACCCCCTGACTATCTCGTGAGATTCTGCCACAGGCTTAGGAACTAGGTCCTCTAACTCCCTAACCATTCCCTATCGCGTATTCTCATCATCATAACGATCTACACATACATCCATAACTATGAAACACACAGGAAAACTTTAAAGAATACCACTCACAGTTTGTTAGTAAGGATCTCCCTTCTTCTCTAAGTTCCTTGGTTTTGAAGGAACTCTTGTCAAAGAGAACCCATGAGTGGAAGCATAATCGATCCAAATTCATTGACAGAATTACAAGCATTCATTAACATACAAACTAGTTATGCATTTTCTAACAAATTATGGCATGCTTTTAGAAAATAAATACAAAAGGAACGAGAGACATACCTTTGAAGAACTCTTCTTCTAAAGACCTCTCGCTCTCGTGAAGACTTGGACCAGCAACCTCTCGTTGTCTCTATGATCGTCTAGCTAATCGTCTGGTCAATCATGAACAATCTTCTCCACGAACAAGTAACCTCTCGGACACCACCACTCAGTAACCTTGGTATTCTCGGAGTGAGAATCCAGGAGGTGTGGGCTCTGGAAGCAATTCTTTACAAAATGAAAACTGAACATAACCTCCCACTTCATGCACGGTTAAAGGAGAAACCGCCTACAATTATCGATAATTTTTTTAATTATAAATAAATATAATAACTAACTTATCATATTATATTTATAACCTATAGTTTTAAAATCACATCATATGTAACATTTAAACCATAGTCCTTTTCTCCTTTAATTGATATAAATCATATTTATATCATATTCCTCCAATTAATGTATCTCATACATCATATCAATTATATCATATATAATTGAACCAGTTTAATCATATCATATATAATCAAACTCCCTCTTGTCAATTTGAACACTTCAAACTAACCCAAAAACTGATTTCCAAATTGAATCTATTGAACTACCAAGGGGACCTTATGGACCTGCAACTTGAAGCTCCAACAATATGTGAATAGCTGACTAAACTCTTTAGTCAAAAGATCCACCATCCGTTAACTGTCGGGCACTCCACTAAAGACCGACAGCTGCATTTTTCTCACCATAGATATATTTCTGTGTCCATCGGATATAACCAGTCAACAGTATGATAACCCTTCACAAATATCGTAAGTACAGCTGGTCCAATTTGTCGTTTTTCCCCTGTAGTTACATCTTACTCCTTTAGTATCACCGATCCCTCTAATGAACAATACATCATAGTCCTACTATGAGTGGACACCTCTCGGGCCATGAGAAGGTGTGTGGTGCCATATCATTCAAGCCCCGAAATCAACCCTTAAGGGAGCAATCTATCTACTTACCCCTACTTCGGGGAAGGAGTGAATTCCATCTTGTGTAGTTGAGTTCCTAGCTTCCCAATCTGACGAATCCACAAAGTGGTAGGTTTGAGTCGGCAATCTGGCCACTCGCACACATGCAAATCAAATGACGGCCCTCAAAGATAGGAGTTCTCAACTCACTCAAGATTAAGGTCATGTTACCTATGGTCATCCTCGTGAAATGAAGTCTCTATCATGAACGGATTATATAATGAGACTAAACACTTCGTGGTCCGATCTTATACAAACTCCTTTGTATAGGACACCCCCACTCGCATGTCTCCACATGAATGATCACGATCAGACCCTCTGTAGCACATCACAACATTTATAACTATCTACAAAACGAGTCGTATCCGTAGTGTCACCAGGATAAGGTTTCCTTCCTATATCCATATACTACAGACCATTTTGGTTATCACTTCAGGCATGATCCACTTGTATGTCTCCATATACATACTTAAGTTACAACGACAACCAGAGATCTTAGTTTATTGGTTTGTGGTAAATGCATCTAAAATATCTCATATTCCATAGACAACAGTGAAGAAAATATCTCGTATTATTACATCACAAGCGTTTGTTCATACAGGTATTTACAAACTACATGACCCAACGAGTGTTTAGGGCATCAACCCCAAAAGATTTCCCCTGGTTTCTCCCTAGATCTCGAGCCAACTCGAACTTTATAGAGTACAAATGCATAAAACAAAAGCTAACAGAATTATTAAGCACTCCAATTACACGTAATTTGAGTCAAAAGCATGCTAAAACATAAGTTATTCACAATGAGGGTTTCAACATATATACCTTTGAAGATTTCCATTTGTTCCTTGCTAAATCCACGAAATTGACTATCAATTGCTTCAGTAGACCACTAAGAGTATCTTCTTGTTGGGTTTTTTGTCCTAAAACTCGCAGTTTGTAAAATGATAAACATTTTCTATAATCAGTAAACTTATTATTGATTTCATAAATTGTTTGAAAGTCTAAATTCAATAAACTAAGACCCATGACTATTACATAAGTACTTGAACCTTATGTGGAGACATAAGAGTGGATCAGGTTCGAGTAAATAGTCAAAATGATCTATGGTACATGAATAAGGTTGGGCACCTTATTCTAGTAACACCATTGGATGCAGCTGAAGCGTGAAAAATGGAGTAAATAAATATGCGTTCATTGTTCGTTCTCCATGCGCCGCTGGTCATGCGTTGGACTAAGGGATATGCAATATGCGTCTGATGACCATGCATTCCTGCCACAAGTTTTCTTGCTATCTCGCCAAGTATAACGAGATCGCCAGTTTCTCGGGGTGATCCGAGGTCGAACTCAGGGACTTGTAGCTAAATGTTATGAAGTAATGTGTTGCGGCAAAGAATAAAAGAATATTGAATTTTAAGGACTATGCACTACTCTTACTCCTAACTAAACAAATTAAGCAATGGAAGAATGACATTGAGAGTTAGAGACACGAAAACTATTAACATGTAATAAGATGTTTGGAAAAATAGATAAAATGGTGGAGGGGATGACTTCATGGCATCAATAAGCTTGATCACAAGGGTAACCCCAGCCAACGTAAGTTATGCGATTATGCTATACAAAATTGACTAAGACGCATGCGATGCATATGCGATAGTGTCGATACGACTTATGTCTAAGTCTCTATTCTTGCTCACGTGCTCCCACACATAAACAAGGTGATCGCATACCACTGTATCCTACTTCTAGACGCATGCGATGTGACTGCATACTTTCATATCCTATCTATAGGGTGCATGCACTGTGTAATAGCAAATACAACTTATTCCAAAGCTTCTATTCTTGCTTATGCATTCCAATCTGACTCTCTCAAGCCTAGATTTGGTTTTTAGACTACTCTCCCAAGTATGCCCAAATGATGAATGATGCGCTCATAAGACAAGGTAATCACATAAAGCATGGTTGACATAAGATTATTCCTATCCCTAGGAACACAACTTACTTCTCTTAGTGAGTTCAACTACTTACCCTCTCGGGCAATTAGTCACTGCTGATTCTACTCATAGACAAGCATTGCGACCACTCATAGACAAGCATTGCTACAGCCTCACACCAAACAAAGAGGATTTTCTCACAACACTTACGCAACGCACACCTCTCGATGGTTTGCTACTTGCTTCATATGTCTATGCCACATGATTAAGTATACGATACTCTAGCAATCTTACTTAGTCATTGCAATGAAAGTAAAGGATGATAAGAAGAGGTAAATGAAGATGAAATCGAAGGAAGTAGAGAAATACATTGATCACAAAATGTATTAATCTCTTAAGCCACAATGTAATACAATATAAAGATAGAAGATATATGGAGGGCCAGATGGGCAATGTCTTGCTTCCATCAGATGTGTGTCAAGGCTATCGGTGGTGCCATGGATGGGCGGTGGAGTAGTCTCTCTCAAGATCTATCTCCGACGAGGCTCCGATCATCACTTGGAATGGTTGAAGGAATGAAGAACTCTCAAGAATATCTTCTTACACTTTCGTCTGGATCACAAGGATCTGCCCTAAGGCAGAAGCTCGGATGATTTCAAGTTGAGCTCTAAGGCTTCTATTTATAGAGCTCGATCGCCGATAGCATTAATAGTCCTTCTCTGAAATTCTACTGCTAACAGCGTGATGGACCTACTCTGAATCTCTGCTACTAACGACGTGGTAGGTGAAATGTTAACATCACCTTTTGATACTCCTAAGGTCTACGTTCGTGCTTGATTTCTGAAGTATCATCGTATTTCACCACCCTTGCGCTCATCCCTCTATTATAGTTATTACTCTATAGCCGCAACCTCTATGTGATGAATGCATGCGGTTAATGGCCGCAACATCCATGCGTCGAACATATGCGATCGCCTCTACGATGGTGAGATTTATCACATGCGATCGATTCCTGTGATAGCTACAAAAAATAGACATTTAGACGCAAAATAATGCGTAATCATGGGTTAGCCGAGATTTTCATTACTAATCGATGCAGGCTCACTTTCTCATGAATTCTTAGTATAATCGCCGCATATTCTTCTTATCAGCACTCATAATTCTAAATAAAAGGCCTATAATAACATACATTTTTGCCCGTCATCCGCGGCCTACTCTGTAGTTGTTACAAAGAGTTGTAAAGTACTACATACGATGTGATCCTAATTCATACATGTTATGACATTAGGAGTGGGGGCATCTTATGCAATGAGTTTGTAAAAGATCGGACCAAGAAATAAGTCACTCTTACTTTATAACGTTGTTTATTGTATAAGACTGACTATTTCACCAAGATGACCTAAGTAACTCGATCTTAATCCTGAGCTAACTATGAACTCTTGTTTATTCGAGATTACCCTTAGATTTGCATAGATGAGGGTTGGCTTAACAGTGCCAGCTCAATAAGACTCCCATTTCAGGGGTAAGACCTAATAGGTAGCTAGGGACATAGGGTGCAAGGCGGAGTTCACACTTACTCGATTTAGGGATAGGAGAAAGGTTGTTCTCTCAAGTATTAAATCCAGGTCTTGAACAAGGGGCCCCACCCTCTCACTGGGTTGAGAGAGTTTGGCTTAGTGATTGGATCACAAACATGTTTTTCATTAGAGAATCAGTAGGTACTTGAGGAATAAGACGTAATCTCCGGGGTAAAATAGATATTTGACCCAGACGTTATTACGAACAACCTGTGAAGGGTCAACTTGCTGATTATGGTCAAATCATGTGGATATAACATATCTACAGTGAGGGGAGTGCAACTATGGGCTTTAATGGAGTGACCCATTAGTTTACAAATGGGGATTAATCTGGTCTAATCAGTTTTAGCCAATTAATCTCGGATCGTTGGAGCCCATGATCTGATGTCCCTCTACTAGCTCGTAATTGGACTAGCTTTAGAATAGCGTGATAAGTTAATTTGAAATGTTCAAATTAGACTTAAGAGAATTAGTAATTATATGAGATAGAATTATGTGTATAATTTGAGAATTAAATGAAATAGGAGAATTTATATTTAAATATGATTTAAATATATAAAGATGGATGTGTGTAAAAATTAATTTAATATTTGATATTAAATTAATTAAGTTTTATTTTAAAATTAATTTATGAAATTAATTTTATTTTTTCAGTTTTTAAAAATCAAAATGGATTTTGAAAATATCGAATTTTGATTTTGTGATAAAAATGGAAAATTGAAAAAACAAAACACAAATGGAAAAACATGATTTTCCATTATCCATCTCCTAGTTGCTCACAAAAAAGCCATCACTATTGCCTTGTGTTACTCCAAGCATGAGCTGCAACTCATGCAACTCTTTTCCTTGCATGATGGTTGGAAATATATTGAAGAGTTTGGACTAAATTTTGGGCATGCAATCAAGAGAGAATTTTTTAGAAAATTCGGGCTGAAGAAAAGTGTTATTCAACAAGATTGCTACTGTGAGAAATTATCATTCATCCCTTGATTCAAACTTGTTTTGATTCCCACAACTCAATCTAGAGCACCAAGAGAATAGTGGGAAAGATCTTGAGGTGGTCTGCAATAAGATTTGGAGAAGATTGCAGCTGATGATCAAGCTTTGAAGAGGTTCTACAAAGGTATGTCATGAAACTCACTTGTTTTCTACAAGAGCATGCTTTATATTTTGCCAAAATTAATGAATTAGAGTGCTTAAATGATCCTTGTTGCTTCCACTATTGCTGATATATTCCTACACTTCTTTACTATTCTCATCCTTGAAATTGAGTGGTGGAACTCTAAATTGAGAGGGATTGAGATGGATTTTTTGGAGAGCTTGAGAGCAAAACAGATTTTTATAAAAAAAAATTCAAATTTTAGAATGCATGAACTTCAATCCTCTAAAAAATGAAGTATTTATCAAGCTCAAACATGCAAGCACTCACTCATTCAACAATTTAACACTTCAAATTGTACTTAGGAAGTGGGCTAGGTGTTCAAGTGTAGATAAATCCACTAAATAACATCAAAATGTTGGATAAATCCATTAAGACCAATTTCAAATAAAATAATGTTTAATTCAATTTCTAATTTAATTTAAATTAAACCAAAATTAAATTTCTTAACTTGAAATTGATATAATTAAATAATTAATTAAATAATAATAATTTAATATCAAAAATTTAATTAATAAAACACCTAAATGAAACATGAATCCTATTCATGTAATTAATATTTAAATCATCATCTAAATATTTTGAACCATCCAATTACGTTTTTCAATAAATTTAAATGTTTAATTATATCGAATATAATTATCCAAACCCTAAATTAAAATTTGAACATTTCAAATTCCAATCCTAATTTCGAATTGGAATATTTCAAATTCGCTCAATTTCTAATTCAAGGTTTAATATTTTACGAGCTAATAGAGGGACCTTATGGACCTAAAGATCATGAACTCCAATGATTTGAGATTAATCGGTTAAACTCTTTAAATTGAATTATCAATATTCGTTAACCACCGAGACACACCATTATAGCTCAATGGTTGCACTCTCCTCACTATATATATATTTCAATCCACTTGATTTAACCATAATCAATAAATCGATCATTCACCGGCCGTTCGTATTTACAGCTAGGTCAAATGTTATCATTTTAGCTCTGTAAATACATCTTGCTCCTTAAGCTCCCACTAATCCTCTATTGAACAATTGGTTTATAGTCCAACTAATAAACCATATCCCTCTCGACCATGAGAGGGCGGAACCCCTTTGTTCAAGACCAGAAATCAGTACTTAAGGGAATAACCTATCTACTAATCCTAAAATGGGTAGGAGCGAATTCCATCTTGCTGGACTATGTCCCCAGCTGTTTATCCGGTCTTATCCTCAAAATGGGAGGCTTATCGAACAATTCTGTTGAACTATTCTCACCTATGCAGATCAAAGAATAACCTCAAACAAATAGGAATTCATAGTTAGCTCAGGATTAAGATCGAATCATCCTAGGTCATCGAATTGAAATAGTCAGTTTTAATAGTAAATGGTTGTTATAAAGAAAACTGGCTATTTTGTGGTCCGGTCTTATGCAAACATCTTTTGCATAGGATGCCTCCACTCGCATGTACCCAATCGAATCACACTTGAACGATTTTGGGATCACACCGTTTGTATCAGTATACAAAGTGGGCTGCATCCATAGTATCCCAGGACAAGGTACCCAATCGCATCCATATACTTATAGACCTTTTAGGCTATATACTATAACTTGATCCTCTTTTATGTCTCAACATAATGTTAAAGTATTATAATTTTTGTAAGAGCACATGAAAATCGTGAGATTTTAAACTATTAAGCTTTAAATTTGTCATCGACACAAGGTTTTTAACATTCGAAGAGTAACCTTTAAGAACCTTTATTCTTGGAAATGTCTTTAAAACTCAACGTTTTTCTTCCTTTGTAAGAGTATAACATGCAGGAGGAATGAATATTTTTTTGTCACTGCTAACAGGTGTAAGCACTGGTCGAAATTTTAAATGAACTAAATCGTATCTAGCAATCAATCCATCATTACTTTTCCCTGGAATATCAAGAAGCGTACCTAAGATATTCATGCAAACATTTTTTTCAATGTGCATCACATCTAAACTGTCACACCCCGTCCCAGATTACCCTCTTAACTTAGAAAGAAGTATGACTGTAGCAGTTACCAGCCTAGTGTCGGCACTTACTGCCTAACTTAACCTCTTAACCTGATTCAAACCTCGAATATGTACAATCACAACATTCAGTGCACAACTTAACCAGAATTTTATTATATTGACATAACACAAGGTTTATAGGATTATTTACATTACAACATACAAACTTTTACACAATGAGCCCAACAACATATCCTAGTCCCTGAACACTCACACATGTGTACAAACATAAAGTAAAACAATAGTTCTTGTCTTCCATCAACCTGAGTCTTTGAGTGGCAGAGCAGCAGCAAAGATGTCTTCTAAGAACTGACCGCTACCTTGGGGGAAAAATATTTGAAAATATGAGCTAGAAGCCCAATGAGTGACCAGCTTTTAAAAACATAAACTATGCATTAAAATTGGAAATCAATACTGAAAGCTTTAGCTGAAAACATAAACAGCATTCACATAAACATTAACGCAACATAATACATCACAATGTATTCACACTAGAATATAATTGGCTATTTCTCATCTGAGGGTGGATCGTAAGCTCTACTCTCTGATCCAGCCTCGCTGGTTCAATGTGTGTGTCACACCCCCTCCCAGATTACCCTCTTAACCTAAAGGGCATGTGGCGACAGTAGTTATCGACCCTCTTGTCGGCACTTACTGCCTAACTTACTTTTAAAGCCTACTTTAGAACCCTGATATGCATTTATGACTTGATAATGACAATATTTACAACTTCAGAGCTTAACATACTAAACGTACTGAATAGATTAACTGAAACTTAACATTCTTACATCAACAAGGTTCCATAGCTACTATTCACATTCATAACTATGTACACTATAAAATCTAGTGAGCCCATGACACCAAGTTTAGTCCTTATATGCACAAAACATGTGTACTAGTATTTACAGAACAAACACCTAGTCTTCCTTTAGCCTTGAGTCTTTGAGTGGCAGAGCAACAACACAAATAGCTTTTGGGGAGTTGATCGCTACCTGGGGAGAGAAAAACATTTAAAAACAGGATAAGCTACTAGCCCAGTGAGTGACTTAATAAAAACATAAATTTCAAGCATAAACTGAAAGCTAGAAAACTAAATATTGAAACTAAAAACTTCCCAAGCAAACGTGTACATAAAACTTTTAAAACCATCGTATCTGAAAACATAGCTGAATTGATTCTCGATTGAGAGAGAACCATTTTGCTCGATCTCTCAATGTTGGATATCCTTATTTAAGAGAGAACCCTTTTGCTTAATCTCTCAAACAGAAGCTTGGTCTGGGCTGAGAACCCTTTTGTTCAATACCTTTCTACCAATGCTGGGAAAGAACCCCCATGGTTTAATCCTATCGAACTGATTAACGGTCATACGTGCACATAGAGCAAACTGGATCTTGATGTCAAGGATCATAACTAAAGCAGGGTACCACTTCTTATTATTGAACTGAGTGAATTATTCTGATACCTTCTCTAAGTACTTCAGTATCATAATCATAACATAACTGAAACCAGGTAGTACAGCTCAGATACCTTCTCCTTGTACTTCAGTATTGTTAGCTGAAAATACCTTATAGGAAACCATTTTCATAAAACAAGCATACTGAAAACTTGATCTCATAAAACATAGTTTTCATAAGAATATCATTTGCTAACACATACTAAACAATATTAAGAGCACATATGCTTTAAAACATAATATAAATACTTGTAACTTAAACATGTCATAGAATCTTCTTTTGAGAACTACCATGGTTCAACCATTGTACCAAAGTATATTTCATAAACCTTGTAACTTGCATGCGTTTATAAACTCTAGGAAAATGCGTTGCTTGGAAATTCTTGTAAAATAACTAGCATAAAAGAAACTGTCAATAAAGCATTGATTATTAAAACATTTATAAAACATTTATAAATCATTTATAGTCACTCACTACTCGTCCGGGCTCTTAATGGTTTGTAGGCTTTTCCTAGCTCCTCTTGGCCTTAAACAACATAATTCCCTGTTAGATTCCTTAGAATTCCCACCAAGATGCTTCAAATAGTTTGTTTACTAACAAGACCTTCATCAACAAGATCATCACTAGCAATATTACTACTAGCGAGATCATCACTGGGAGATCAACACTAGCGAGACCACACTAGGGAGACCATCACCAGTGAGACCATCCTCATGAGCAAGACTACCCTCCTAAGTAGGACTAAGCACAAAACTAGCAGACTTTCATCCTTAGCAAGACTTATCATCATCAGCGAGACTTAGCATAAAATTTAGCGAGACTAGGCAAAAAATCAGCGAGATTTATACAATCCTTGTCTCACTCTCGCTCCCTCGGGTGAGCTGCTTGCATGATCTTCCCAACCAGCTGCCTGCTTACGCAACAAATTCCTGTTTCAAATTCCAAAATTTATAACTAGAAATCCAGAACTCATTTCGAGAAACTTCTTTCTACAAACCTGTTTAGAATTGATTAACTATCTTACCTTAAAATTTCAGCTTAAAAATCCTCATGGTTTGATCTGGAGCTTTAAATCTTCATCATTGGGCCTAATTCAAGCAGCTGCCTGCTTGTTCAACAATTTCTACTTTAAACTTAAAAAGTATATAACTCGAATTCCAGACCTCATATTAAGAAATTTCCTTCTATAAAGATGTTTGTGATTGAGTTAAAAATCTTACCTCAAATTTCCAGCTAAAAAATCTTCGTGATTCATCCTGAAGCTTCAATGTTTCACTAATGGCCCAGATTCACCCAAGAAACGGGCCCTTCGTACTTATCTTACTCCTCTGGCCTTATTCCGGCGAGTGTTTCCTCCAGCAACCCGGCCACAGAAAGCAGCACATAGAGATTTCGAATTCCACCAAAATTACATGAATATCCCAAGTAGTTTGTCCAAACCGACCCAATGAATTCAGCATTCCTACTTATACCACCGCCCAAAATCCTGCATGAACCCTCCATGTGCCACTTTGCCCACTATTGGTGATGAAGGGCTAGGATTTAGTCTTTTCCTAACTCGACTCACAATATTACTTCGATACTACACCTCATTGGATGACATGGCCTATTCCATATGTTTATTATGCATTCCATCATCAAGCATGACCATCCCACATTCGACCAACCCATCTCATGCTCGGCTTACTACCCAATTGAACACTAGCCCACACATTTCTCCATCTCCAAGTCCCTTGTGCGTGAGCTTCTTCCTTAGCCAACACTTAGCCGAATTTCACCCTACTTTTACACTTAGCTACCCGAGAGCTTATTTCTTCTTGCTTCCATCTTCTATCCTTCTTAAGACATTACTTCTTTAGCTCATTAGAAGACATTACATTACTTATATTTACTTACTCATTGTAATTAGGGTTCGGGTGTCACAGTATGGCCAGGGAAGAAAACCTCCACTCCAACACTCTAATTAATCCCTGGGTTAAGGTGCGACGCCTTCATCTACTACCCTTACGTAGTCCTACTCAACTAATCCCAGGGTTAAGGTGTGACTTCTCTATCCAACACCTTCCTCAAGTGTGACACCTCCATTCAATACCTAAAGTGTGGCTCCCAAGATTAAGACATGACTCCTCTGTTCAATGTCTCCCTTCAAGGTGTGACTCCTCTATTCGTCACCTGAGGTATAAGGCTCCTCTATCCAAGGCCAAGTACCCATAAGCTCTCATAGCTCGGCTTCCATTTCCAACTCATATCTAGTCCTTGGATCAAGTACCTTCTCCTCTGGTCCCTCAGTACTGAACCTCTCATACTTTTTAAGGCACAATCTTAGCTCTACAAGGATTCAGTAACTCAATAACATCTAGGGCTATCGCCTATTTATGTCTAGTGAATCACTTATCCATTCTTTCATACATCATAGTCAATGCATAGTAATTATCATGTAAGTATGTTCAATAAACATAAGTTGAACAATCACCCATAAAGCTTTTAGAAAACATTTAGAGTCACTCACAGTCTTTGAGGTCGACCCTCCAATGCCCAGCATCAATAGGCATTGAATACTTACCCAAATTCTCAAGCTTTAACTTGACTAGGCTGCAACAACTTCACCATGCGTCCATGTCTTGCCTTAGGCGTTCAAGCCTCCTATGCGTCCAAGTTTCCAGCCCACGCCTACAGCCAACCGCATGGCTCATCACATTGCAACCTTTGGCCAATCGTTTAGCTCATGCGCCCATCTTGTGGCACATCAACACATGTCCCATGCATTCGTCCAATCGCGTGCCATATGCTCCAACATCCCTTGTGCCTAACACCTTACACGCCTGCTTGCACAGCCCGCGTCCACACAGCTCTTTCTCTTACGGCTTCAGCATGCGTTGCATAGTCTAACGCATCTTAGCACGTACTTGCACCCAGGCCAACACATCTCTTACACACAACTTAACCATCAACGCATGTGTTTAGCATCACCCCCTGGCCCTTCAAGCTACTTGCTTGTTCAACCCAAGCAGCTGCCTGCTTGTTCAAGATTCCAGATTCAGTTTACAATTTAAATAACTAATTTTTCAGTCCTTTTCTCAAGAAACTTCCTTCTAAAAACTTGCTCTAAAATTTCTTATCAAGCTTACCTTAAAATTTCAACTTAGAATATCTCGTGGTTTGGCCAGAATCTTCAAATCATCAAGACTAGCTCAAGCTTACCTGAGAGTTCAGCCTTCAGGCAGATTCTTTAATCTCCAGCCCGATTCCTCTAGAATTTCCTTTCAGCACTTAAACCTCAGCAATTAGACACACTTAATGGCTCTGGAATCACTCTATTTGCACGAATAAATTTCTCAAACCCTCTCTTCAAAGCCATGCTTCCCTTTTATACTAGCAGTTGCATGTTAACCCCTCAATATTAAGCTGCCACCTCATCCTTAAAGAGATAACAACAAACCTGAGCATGAAAGCTGGCTTAGCTAATCAATCACTAGGCTGATCCTTTCCTCTTGCTCATCAACACAAGGATCAACTCTCAGCCAACGTTTACAACCACATGGCCACATGTCTCTTCACATAATGCATCGCCCAACTTTGCCAATGCATAGTTCACTTTAAGGCTATCACGTCCCTCCTTTGGTCGCACACTCCTAAGCCAACTCATGACTTAGTCTTAACATATCAATCCAGCGTTAAACTTTCCTCAACGCTCAACCACCGAGAATTGCATGCCTCATGCACCTTGCGTTAAGGCTGCGAACACTTCCCAAGTAATCATACAGCCTTCCAGCGTAATCACATATGTCATCGTATACTTACTCGCTCCATCACATAGCTTTTGTGTGCATAGAGTTTCAATATCGCACACTGGTGAGCGTGCACGCCCAACCTCAATGCTCAACGCCTTACGCTCATCATCTAGCCCTGCATACATCACATACCCTATCGTCTAGCACTCAATGCCTATCGTCTAGTGTCTATCGTGTAGCCCTGCATGCCCTATGTGATCACCCTCGTACAATGCCTCAATGCCCAGCGCATTGCTCGCTCACAACCGAGCGCTTCCTCACTCTATTCGTTGCATGATGGTTCCTCCTCACTGCACGATCACGCAAGCCTCAGCGCATCCTTTGCACGTGTGCGCTAGGCTCAGCACCTTGCCTTGCATCAACGCCTAGCTACCTTGTACACAAGCTCACTAATGTCACAAGCTCCTTGGCTGCCACAAGCCTCGTCAACGCATCATGAAAAATCCTTCAACCCATGCGTTCATTCATAGCTTCAACGTATAGTTTGTCCTTGACTTCAACCCTTAGACTCACACCACCTCTATAAATTGGCCACCACACACCAATATAGCCCCATGCATTAATTCTTCCTTATGTCAACACATGCCTACCTTTGGCTTCTATACTTCGCCAAATTTTCACTTGTTAACGTCTAACTTCAAACTACGCAAGACTAAGGCCACTAACACTTAGGATTCCATTCTTCTCCTTCCCTACGCTTTCAACCTTCCTTTACAACTTTTCTTAACATACTCTTAATCTTTGTCAGTTTACTTATTACTTACTTAAATAGGTAATTATGACTCGGAGTTTACATAAACAACGCCTGATATGAAGATCTTTCCAGTATGGCAGTTGAAAAAAAGACAACCTATTCCAACAAATCTTTGAACTTCCTTTCGTGAATTGTTTTTAATTGTTCTTTTTTCCTTTAGAAAATTCAAGATCTTTGATTTTTAAATTTATAGCCTCCCCAAACAATGGTACTGGAATTGTACCAAGTTTCTTTTGACCATTAAACGACTTTTTTTGGTGCCAGTACGAATGATTTTGTGCTAGAAATTGATGCTTGGTTTTATGAAATGGAAATGTGGATGATATGCGTTGATGAAATTGTGTTGTGCACTCAAGTTTCCCCAACGGAATCTAAGTGTAAATTCCTCTGAGTTTCCTGGTAAGTCCAGGGTCGAACATAGGGACTTGTGATAACAGATTGTGTTGGTAATTTTTATGAAAACCTTGCGGTAACCGAGTAAATAAATTGTTGATTTGTTGTTTGCATTGATGAAAAATGAATAAATGCGGCAGAGTTTGAAAAGAGTCGATCAACTGGAGATGCGATGAATATGCGGTGAACGGGTTGAAAAGGGTTTCGGCTAACACTTCCTAGAATGCGTTCATGTTTTGCGATCATGCATCATGCATACAATAGTAAACCATCTTTTGATGCGAATGCTACGGCTTCTAATACTAGACTGCATGCGATATGTGCGATAAGTCTATAGGACCTACATATAAGTCTTTATTCTTATTTATGCGATGACAAGATAGCACTCACACAAATAAGGCGACCACATAATATCATTCCTATCTCTAGGATGCATGTGATGCAAGTTGACAAACAAAGCTTATCTCTAAGTCCCTATCTCTTGTTTATGCAGTTCTAATCTTGCTCTTTCGAATCCAGATTCTAACCTAGCTCTCTCGAGACATTAGGATCTTTCTTTAGATTCTCTCTCAAGTAACTCTAAAGGGGTATTTTGCACAGCATAACACAAGACAATCACAAGCAATGAAATTTCTAGGTCATAATTCTTCTCAACCCATTCGACTAGTTTAGCTACTCATGCATATTAAGAGATGAACAGATGTAGAAATAGAACTTCCATTGTATAAATATGAAGATTAAGTACAAAATAACAATGCAAGTATAGAATAAAGAGCCTAGTAGCAATCTCTTGCTGCCAGGCATTTACACTGTTCTTCTACTCGTGCTCAAAAGATAATCTCGCTCTCGTGAGAGTCGGCCCGCTCTCTGCTTTTATGCCCCAAGGTTCTCTCTTGAGTTGCCCTGAGCGATCTCCGGCGCCACCACTCTTCTCTTGCTCCGCCTTAAAATAAAAGGAAAACTATGGACAGAGACGTGAACTTGTGGAACAAAAGATTGTTAAAACGGTCAACCCCTTTTCTAAAAAATGCCCTTGGTATTTACAGAGCATCCATGGTGAAAGGTGGCTTCTCTTTCATGGTTGTACAGATGGGACAGCTTTAATTCCTGACTAATGCGCCGAATAATTATCACCGAAAAGCTGAATGTACTTTGTGACTGTTATCGGCTGTCAACTTAATTTGGATTCGACTGTCATCAGCTTTCTGTCCCATCGTGATTGATTAGCCTTTCACCCATATGCACCCACCACGTTGCATTGACCAAGTTGCGACGATCCTTCTCGGGCGAATGTTTGCGAACACAATCATCGCAAAGCCTTGCGGTGAAGTTGCGCTCGACCCATGATTTCCTATGATCGCAATTCTTGCATTGCGTCAACGCATATTCTGCACAAAAATACAAAAATCAATTGTTCTAATGCATTGAGCGCATGCAACCGCAATATTATGAAATTGATGCTTAATGGACGCAAATTAACATATTTCATCGACGCAATCCAACATTGTTTAAAAACTTAGCACTATGATAACGTGCATTTCTACCCGTTATCAGAAATCTTCGATGAACAAGGTATGCCATTTTTTCCCCATATTTCAATCTTATAGAAGATATATTGTCTCAACAAATTGGACACGCCTTATACCCTTTCACACAACATCCACTTAGGTTATCATATGTAGGAAAATCGTTGATTGTCAACAACAAAACTGACCGTGAGTTGAATAGTTCTTCTTGATAAGCATCATAACATTCAACACCAGTTTCCCATAAAAGTTTTAAATCTTAAATTAGTGGTGCTAAGTATGTGCCAATGTGGTCCCCTAGTTCTTTTGAACCTGAAATCAATATTGATAGCATCCACTTTCTTTTCATACACAACCATGGTGGAAGATTATAAATAGCCATCACAACAGGCCAATAATTATATTTATAACTCATTTCACCATGTGGATTTACTCCATCGGCTGACAATGCTAAACGAAGATTCCTAGGTTCAGAACCAAAGTCTGGCCAATTAGTGTCTACTAACTTCCAAGTCGGAGAGTCTGCTAGATGTCATAACTTACCATCTACAATTCTTTTATCAATGTGCCAAGTCAAGTTTTTAGCACAATCAATACTTCTGAAAAGCCTTTTGAATCGTGAAATTGGTGGAAAGTACCATATCATTTTTTAAGGTATTTGTTTTTCCCCACATTTTGTATCCTTCCCATTTTTCCACCTTGATTTACCACATTCAGGACATTCAATTACATCTGCATATTCTTTTCTATACAAACAACAATATTTAGGGCATGCATGAATCTTCTCATATTCCATTCCTAGTGCACCTAAAGCTTTCTTTGCTTCATACATTGAATTTGGGAGCTCATTGCTAGTGGGCAAAATTTCTTTTAAGGTTTTGAGTAGTTCTGAAAAACTAGTATTACTCCATGCATATCTAACTTTTAAATTATACAATTTGACTAATGTAGACAACTTAGTGTATTTTTTGCACCCTTCGTATAATGGTTTTTCAGCATCATTAAGCAACTTCTCAAATCCATTCGAATCTCTTGAATATTCCTCGTGAGTAACTTCAACCATTTCTTTTAAACTTCCAACATCAGTCTTTTCATACATATGGGTGCAAACTTAGAAGATTCTCCACACAATGATGAGTTAGGATGTTTTTCCCCATGCCAAAACCAAATTTTATAACTTTCATCAATCCCATTGACATATAAATGATCTCTAATATCCTTGCTACTATGCTTTTCACAATTCCCATATTTCAAACAAGGACAACGAATATAGGAGCTATTTGTATTAGAAAATCCAAGTTTTATGAAGTTTTCCACCTCCAATTCATAATCTTTGGATAATCTACTCTTGTACATCCATGATTTATTCATGATTGTAAATCTAGTAAGAAAAGATAATAAACAATGATCAACTTCAAAAATTACAAGTTGTGGAAAATAAACAAGTTCCCAATACATACAACTTGTCATTTCTAGCTCTACAACATTCCAACCTCAAGAAAGTAAGACAAATCAAGAAAATCAGAGAACAAAGACAAACACATCTAAAAAAATTGGACCCAAGGTGTAATCGAACCTCAAAAAATTGAACCCAAGGTGTGCACGTGCTCTAATGTGCTAAACATATATTAATTCCAATAACTAAAAGTTGAACCCAAGTTTGGCAGGGCATTACATAGTTCATAAAGCCCTAACAAATTAAACACATTGACATATCTAACCTTGGCAAGCAATTAATTAAAAAAAGTGGCAAGTTCTTGCAAGTTCTCTAAAATTAAATCCCTAACTTTGGCAAAGCATTGAATTAAAGTGGCAATCCAACTTTGGCAAGTTCTCTAAAATTCAATCTCATTCAAGCACAATATGAAACCAGAGCTTATGATTAGATTCAAGAATATACATGAGAGATTAAACCCTAACTTTGAAAGTTCAAGCCTCAAACCAAAAAAATCAAGGCCTAACTTTGAAAGTTCATGCCTCAAATCAAGAAAATCAAGCCCTATCTTTGAAACTTCATGCCTCAATCCAAGAAAATCAAGAATTCTAAACAAGAAAATCAAGATTAAGCCTAATCAAACCAAGAAAATCAAGACTTAAACCCAATCTAAACAAGAAAAACAAGATTAAGCCCTAATTATGAAAGTTCATGCCTTAAATCTAGTTACCTCAATGAAGAATCTCTTCAAGATTGATGGAATAACAAAGATGCATCAAAAGGAAGTGAAAAACCAAGAAGATTTTGAGCGTATTGCGAATAAAATTGACTAAATCTGCTGGAATTTCTTTAAAATCTGTCTGATAGCATTGAAACACTACTAAAAGAGCATTGCAAAGCTGTTGAAGAGCGCACAATTTTCCCGTCAAAACTTGTAGCGTTGCAACGCTATTGAGAGTGTTACAATGTTGCGTGCATGAGGCGCGCGCGGTTTTCATGTTTTCATCAAAATACGTAGCGTTGCAATGCTACTTTTTAGCTTGCAACACTACCCTGTACATTCTACAATTCTTGACATTTCTAAAACGTCAAGAATCCATTAATTGAACTTGACATTTTTAAAACGTCAAGTAATGTATTTTCTAGGAAAAATGCACAACCCCCGCTTTTTAAAATCAATTCTTGATGTTTTTTCCCATTAAAATCACCTTTTTCTTGACATTTTTTTTAATAAAAATATCAAGTATTTAAAATTGCAAATGTGAAGAAAGGTGGTTTTTCTTATAGTGATAAGATGCCTCCACTCGCATGTCTCCACATGAACGATTCAGGATCACATCGTTTGTACTAAATACAAACTGGGTCGCATCTAATAGTATTACCAGAATAAGGTACCCAACCTTATTCATATACTTTAGTCCGTTTTGGCTATCTACTTGAACTTGATCCATTCTTATGTTTCCACATAAAGTCTAAGTCCTCATGTAATAGCCATAGATCTTAATTTATTGGATTTAGGCTTTATAAGTGCAATTTACATATTCAATAACATATTTATCGAATAAAACCTCAATAACATTTTATTACAAATATAATATGTTTAATATTACAAACTGGGAGTTTTAGGATATACAACCCAACATTTTTTAGGTAATTTCCATTTAGTTCTTGGATTAAGAATTCTTTGCTTATTTTTTGAGTTTTCTGGTTTAATTGGTGTTTTGCATTCTAAAATTATGTTTTCTCTAGATCCTCTTTACTTTCTATATGCATGATTATGAGGTTGACTTTTCATGCATAATCGTGCATGGCTAATTGATTTTTAGTTACATCATGTTCTTACCTGAATGTCTAGCTAAGATCACCTAAGTAGCAATAGTTAATTAGGCATTTAATGGCGATTCCTAGAAGGTGCTAATCACTAGGTTAAAAGGTAAATTTAGTTAATTGAATATAGATTTCCTGACAATTAATCAACACAATTGAATCCTAAATCATAATGCATGTGTTTTTAGTTCTATATAGCCGCTATCGAACCCAATAAAATTTAGAAGCATGTAGATTAGTTAGAGTATTGGCATTCTGACTTTTATTAATAATTAGGACGCTTTCTTGGCTAGATTCTTGCTAGTTATCCTCCACTATAGAGGCTAATTCGGTTGAATTGAGCAGTCGTACATGCATAATTCGATTGCATAATTAATTGGCAGAAAACGATGATAGAAATTTCATTAAATCTCTATCTTGATTTGAGAACTAGATAAACCAATCCCTATTTACATTTATCCTTTTCAATTTAATTTCTCACATGTTTTTCTATTTATCAGACAAACCCAAACCCCGTTTTTACTACTTTCTATAGTCAAATTTAGCTTAAGAGTGATTTAATTCTTGGGCTTTCTGTGGTTCGACCCCGTTTTTGCCACTTGTGCTACCTAGTAGTATAAGTACTAGTTCAATGATTTATAAATATTCTTTTGATTAGGTATGGAGTTTAATAATGACATAAGAATCCTGACCGACCAAAATGACGCCATTGCCAGGGAAGCCAAGCCAAAAAGAAAAAAATTCTTTCTTGTGTCTACTTGTTTCTTGATGGCAGACGACTTGAATATCTACTATGGTAGAGTAATCTAACACATAGTGGAAGAAATTAGAATCAATAAGCACTATAATTACACTTAATTTGAGTTTAAAATATGCTTTGAAACAGTTTTCAGAAGAGGGTTTTATGAATACATTACCTTTGATGAAAACTTTTCAACTCCAATTGAATTCTACGAGTTGAATCTTCAATCTTTCAGTAGATCACCAAAAAGAGCTTCTCTACTAATCTCTAGCTCAAATTGTGTGGTGGAAACACTGAATTGAGAACAATGGAACTGGGGAAGAAGAAGGTTTTTGGGAGTAAGCTTCAGCTTGAAGTTTCAGCACGCATTGCTAAATTCTCAGCCCAAAAACTTCAATTTATAATCTCTTTCACCATGCAATCAGATTGCATACATAAAAACCAGCTCCTTGATCATAATTTTGAGTTGAATTTGAGTAGAATAATGAGTAAGTGCTACCCATAGTGGGTTTTTTCAACTTTTGAAATTTCTTTTAATTTTCAAATTTTTATTGATGAAAATTGATATAAAAAATAAGTTTTATTATTAATAAATAAACCGATAATTTATTAATTTCATAAAAATTAGTTTAATTTATTAATTTTTAAATAGAATTAATAATTATTAATTAATTAATCTATTTAATTAATTTTATTAATTTAATCTCAAATATTAAATTAATTAAATACCAATCTTACTGCAATGAATTTTAATTCATGTAATTATATTTAAATCACATTTAAATATTAATCAACTCTCCAATTTTTTTAATTATATTGGAATATAATTAACCAAATTTGAACATTTTAAATTCAAAAACCTTAATTTTGAATCTCAACTTTTCAAATTCATTCAGTTCACTAATCCAAGATAATTTTAGAGCTGGTAGAGGGACCTTATGGACCTACAGATCATGAGCTTTAGCTATTTGAAATTAATTGGCTAATCTCTTTAGACTGAATTAATCAATATCTGTTAACTACCGAGACACACCAATATAGCTCGATAATTTCACTCTTCTCATTGTAGTTATATTTCCGTCTATTTTAACCATAATCAGTAAGTCGATCCTTCCCAGATCATCCGTATTTACAGCTAGGTCAAAATTTTCGTTTTATCCCTGTAAATACGTCTTGTTCCTTAAGCTCTCACTAACCTTCTATTGAACAATTGGTTTATAATCCAGCTTATAAACCATGACCCTCTCAATCGTGAGAGTGCGGGGACCCGTTGTTCAAGACTAGGAATCAGTGCTTAAGAGGACAACCTATCTACTAACCCTAAATCGAGTAGGGGTGAATTTCATCTTGCAGAACTATGTCCTCAACTATTTATCTGGTCTTATCCCCAAAATGGGAGCTTATTGAGCAATGTTGTTGGACTACTCTCACCTATACAAATCAAAGAATAATCTCAAATAAATAGGAGTTCATAGTTAGCTCAAGACTAAGATCGAGTTACCCTAGGTCATTGAATTTGAAATAATCAGTTTTAACAGTAAATGGTCGTTATAAATAAAAGTGACTATTTCGAGGTCCGGTCTTATGCAAACTTATTGTGTAGGATGCCCCCACTCACATGTCTCCCATGAATGATTTTAGGATCACATCATTTGTATCGATATACAAAATGGGCCACATCCAATAGTGTCACCAGGATGAGGTACCCAATCTTATCCATATACTTATAGACCATTTTGGCTATATACTAAAACTTGATCCTCTTTTAAATCGCCACATAAAGTTAAAGTATTCATATTATAGCCATGGATTCATTTATTGGATTTTTATAACAGAATGCAATATCAATAACAATTTATTGAATAAAATACTCAATAATACTTTTATTGATAAATAGAATATGTTAACAATATTTACGAACTACAAGTTTTAGGACATTCCCAACAATCTCCCATATGGAGTAATACTCCAGTGTGACAATATTTTACAATGTTGAGAAAAATTAGAGAGAAAATACAATACAATATGAAATGTTGAGATTCAAAATTAAGGTTTTGAATTTAAAATGTTCAAATTCAGATTAGGGTTTGATTAATTATATTCTTATATAATTAACAAAATTGGAGAGTCAATTAATATTTAAATGTGATTTAAATATTAATTATTTCTGTCATAATCCCCAGGTAGGAGGTATTACATAAACCGTCAACTTAAATACCTCTAGCCTTAGACAGGATTACGAACCGATTGAGTTTGTCAAATTTTATAAGATAATGACCTATTTTAACTATTAAAACAAGGTGTTAACCTAAATGTGTTGTTTATCTTTGTTATGGATTTTAATGTCTAATTCAATTTTATAACAACTTATAAAATAATAGACATGCTATCCATCCATAACATATATCAAATGCATTCAAAATTAACATCACACTTATATTAATTTTTAAAAACCATAAACATGCATATTATATATTATAACTAACTTATAACGTAATATTATGCATGCAACATGCTTTCTTTTGGCGGGTTTTTAAATCTAAATCGCATACTATATGCACAAACATGTTTCATTCAAATATAACATACATCACATGCATAAAATATTTAAACACACTAATGGGTTCAACTTTGGCATACTAAGCAAGCAAAACAATTAAAATTTTTACAAAAGAAAACTAAAAAAAAACTTCAAAAGTGATCTGGACGTCCAACCCGAACCGCCCAAACCAGCCTCCAAAAGCTCCGAAAATGGTTGAACCGGTCTAAATCGGGTTGAACAGGACCCAGGGTGATTGAACCAGACCGGAGATCCTCAAAACTATTCGAACAGGTTTAAAACACGTGAATCCGCATTTCTGGGTTGGGATTAGTAGTGTTGTGACTCCATGAGCTCGAATAAGAGTAGCGTTGCAACGCTGCCTGGACAGAAGCTGAACTTGAGTTTTCTACTATGGAGCTTGCCTGGTTCAATCTTCAATTACAGCCTAATTTGGACTCTATTGACTCTAATAAAATTACAGACTCTAGAGCACGCATATAAGCTCATCAAACAAGAGCCAATTACAAATTAAACTTCATAATTAAAGTGAAATCTAGAGCCAAAGTTGAATTTCAACCATATCAGTTACATAAACATGCAATCTTAGAAATTCACCTACCAAACTCAAATTAACGATAATTGATTGCTTAAATCTTGCTTTGATACCAATAAAATCAGAATCAGTGTATCCCATAAGGATCAAATCCTTAGGCCCATACACAAACATATAGTTCCTCGCTCTTCGAAGATACTTGAGGATGTTCTTGACAATAGTCCAATGACTGTGTCTAGGATTGGATTGGAACCTACTAACGATTCCAATCAAAAAGCATATGTTAGGACGTGTACACAACATAGCATACATCAGACTCCCAACTGCCGATGCATATGGAATTCTTTTCATTTCCTCAACTTCTTGAGGCGTCTTAGGACACTACTCCTTTAACAAATAAATTTCATGTCTAAAAGATAACATACCCTTTTTGGAATTTTGCATATTATACATTGACAACATCTTGTCAATATAAGATATTTGAGATAGTGCTAGAGTTTTGTTCTTGCAATTTCGAAAAATTTAGATCCCAAGAACGTATTGAGAATTTCCTAAATCTTTCATTTGGAATTGTGATGCTAACCATCTCTTTACATCAGCAAGGAAACTTGTCTGATTTCCAATGAGCAAGATATCATCAACATAAAGGATAGGAAAGCTACAGTTTTGTTGACTATTTTATTATATACACAAGGTTTGTCAATATTCTGTTCAAAGCCATAAGATTTGATTGCAGTGTCAAATCTTATATTCTAGGATCTAGAAGCTTGTTTTAAGCCATAAATGGATCTTTTAAGCTTACAAACTTTTTGTTCTGGACCTTATTCAATGAACCTTTCTGGTTGAGACATGAAAATACTTTCATTAAGATGGTCATTCAAGAAAGCTGTCTTGATATTCATTTGTCATATTTCATAGTCATAATATGCGACAATGGATAAAAGTATCCTTATTGATTTTATCATGGCAATAGAAGAGAAGGTTTCTTCATAGTCAACCCCCTCCTTTAAGTAAAACCTTTTGCCATGAGTCTAGCTTTATAGGTTTGCACCTTGCCAGTTTGGTCTCGCTTTCTCTTGTAGATCCATTTACAACCTATAGGTTTAAACCCATGTGTTTGATCTACAAGTTCCCGGACAGAATTGAAGTATATTGACACCATTTCTACGTCCATGGCTTTTATTCATTGTTCCCTATCAACATCTTCATCTGCCTGTTTAAAGGTCAATGGATTCTCTAGGCCATCATCAGATATGATGTCCTGAATTTCTGTTAAACCCATGAAGCGGTCAGGTTGTGGTCGGACGACAGATTCACCGTCGTTCATGAACCCGCACTGAATGCAAATAAAATTTTGTATGCACGAAACTAACCCCTTATACTAATTAGTAGTACAAGTAGTAAGTCCGAGGTCGAACCACAGATGGATTCCTCAGGGAT
>NC_052352.1:52072320-52113722 GCF_009727055.1 Benincasa hispida | reverse complement strand
GGTTCTCTGCATAACAACAATTTTAAACTGATTTTAAATAATGTGGAATTGTAATCACTTACTGATTTAAAATCTTGTATCCTTAAATGCATTCACTCATAATGAGCTTTAGGAAGAATAACTGCTTTTTGATGATCATACATTTCATTCAAATTTTTCTACAAGATACGAGGCTTTTTGTTCTATTTTGTTAAGACTAAAATTACTGATGTTGGTATGTTAGAGAAGACATTTTCTACATTTCATGTCTCGAATATGCTCCTACAGTAGCAATATCGAGAGAAAGATTTTAAACAATATTCTAAACTAATTTCATGTCTTCTCGTGGCCGAACAAAATAACGAGTTATTGATGAAGAACCACAAATCTCGACCAACTAGAATAATACAATTCCCTGAAGTGAATGCTATGAATGTTAATAATCGTGATTGAGATCGTAGTCGTGGTCAAAGTCGTGACCGTGGCAGATGAAGAAATAATTATTATTTTCGTGGTGGTCGTTCTAATCATTCAAATTTCAAAAGAACCACACAAAATGATGATCACAAAGGAAAAACCACAAGATAAGAGTTCAAAGAGTGTTGAAAATAAATGCTTCCGAAGCAGAATGACTGGACATTGGTCACGTACTTGTTGTACGTCAAAACAATTAGTTGACCTCTATCAAGCTTCCCTGAAGGAAAAAGAGAAAAATGTGGAAGCAAATTTTGCATACCAGTATAATGACACATTTGACCCATCCCATATGATAAATTTGGATGTGGCGGACTTCTTTAAATCTCTCGAAGAGAAAATTGGCACAGATCATGGAACTTCAAGTGTTTCTTTTGACTTTGAGAATATCTAGACTTAATGTTGTTGTCACAGCCCCTCTCAGAGTACCTTCTTAATCCAAAAGAGAATGGGACGGCAGCAGTTACCAACCTTTTGTGGCACTTACTGCCTAACTGACATCCTTAACCTACTTAGAAAACCCTGGAAATAAAACTCAATTTTCAATATGCATAAAGAACCTAAAACAACTTCAGCAACACTCGGGGTTCAACAAAAAACATAATTACAACATATATACAGAAACAGAGTTCAATGGATCATAGTCCCTAATATAAACGTACATGTGTACAGACATATACATGTAAACACCTAAAACTTCTTTTTATCTTGAGCTTTAACTGGAGTCTATGAATGGTAGAGCAGCAATGCAGTTAACTTCTGGGGAGATGACCACTACTTGGAGAGGAGGAAAACATTTAAATGAATGAGTTACTAGCGCAGTGAGTGATCAATTGAATATAAACATCATGCTTTAAACTGAAAACTGCCAAGCAAACTCATACTTAAAACTTAAAAATATGAAACTGCTTGAAAACATTAAACATCTGTATCCTTAGTTAAGAATGAACCATTTTGCTCAATCTCTCAATGTCCATCCTTAGTTGGTGTGGAGCAACCTCAACACTACCAATGTCAACTCTACCTACGTGCACGTGGTAATAACTAAGTACCGTCATACCTTAGGTACTACTACCCAAATAACTTCTCATAGTCCTTCGGGCTCAACATATACATCATAAAATCTTAATCATTAAAGCATGTATACTTGGAGGCATAATAACATGAAACATGAGCTTTAACATCTTTATCATATAAACATAAACTTCAAACGCATGCTTGTTATCATAAAGCATATAAAAGCTTACAACGTGCTTCCACAAACTTTCTTTTAAACTACCATGCGTTAATAGCCCTTTAAAACTTAGTTTTCTTGGAAACAATCTTAGACATTCCTTTAAAAATAAGCAAGCATAGGTTACTAGAACATTTAGAAAACTCTTATTTTTGTCACTTGCAGCCTTGGGCATTCTTCTGAAGGTTGATAAACCTTTCCTATTTTCGTTAACTCTGTGGACATGCATAACATGTTTAGCCAAGGCTATTGGTCTCTTCGTGAATATCTCTTATAAAGGAGCTTAACATTTAACTTAAAACTTCATCCTTTAGCTCAACGCATACCTTTCTTATGCATTCAATACTTAGGAAAATCCTTAAGTACTAAGGTTGAACCATACAACCATCAGTCATCAACCCATGCGCCAACGTATGTCTTAGGCGTTCAACCAACCACACACCAACAGGTACTTAGCACAACCTTGCGCTCACGGCCTCAAGCTCACGCCACACACCTTTGCACCCTTCACCACATCCTCGCACACAACCCAGCACACGCCTTGCACTCAACCAGCTCCTCATGCGTACCTGCAGCCTACCTAGGTTGAGTTGCCTACTTGCTCAACAGTTGTAGCTACCTACTTGTTCAACCAAAATCTAATTTCAACTTTATTTTTCATACCTTATCTTGGAAATTTTCACTCTAGAAACTTGTTTTCAAATGTCTTAACTTGATTACCTTAAAATTTGAGCTTTGAACTCCTCTTGGTTTGTCTGAAAACCTTTAATCTTCACCACTGGCCCAGATTCATCCGAGAGTCTGACCTTCGTGAAGAATCCTTCAGATTTTGACTCAAATCTCCAAGAATTTCCTCTCAGCAATCAAGGGCCATCAATTACACTCATCAATCGTTCAAATAGCTCTAGAATCACCTCAATAGCACAAATGGTTTGCTTAAACCAACCATTTGAATTGGGGCCTTCTTTTTACACTATGAACTGCACTCCTCCCTTTAAACCTTAGGTTGTCATCTCACTCACTAAGTGGGTTTAATTCTCCAAACCTTGACAGCTGGCCCATTCAAGTTGGTGGTTAAGTTGTGATCATCCCGTAACCCAATGCGTGGCTCACCATCATCTTACCATCGCATGGCACATACAGATGCACACCTTTTTGGCCAACATACACACTCAATGAATCTTGCGCCCATCGCCTTGCCCAAGGTCATCGATTGGCTTCCCTTTCTCATAGCCCTTGCCAAACCAATGTATAGTCACAGCCACTCATCTAAGGCCTCATCTATATGCCACATGCATCCTTGCCCAATTAACCTCACATGAGGCTTAGCCAACGCATAACCCATGCCTAACGCATGGCATTACCCTCGGCCAACACTTAGTCACCTACTCCATGCCTCATGCTCATCATGCACTCATCTAACCTCCATGAAACATAGCTACCGCATACCCTAACAATCAATGAAACGTACCATAACAACCACTTCCTCAAATCATGCTAAAATTCTTGCAATTCACGAGGCTAATAAAAAATGTGTATGGTTAAGATCAATGACTCAACACATTCATGGAACATGTGGCTTGTCTTCTAATGAAAATCTTCCAACAATATTATACAAAGATGATACAGTATGTATAACCCAAATCAAAGGAGAATATATTAAAGAAGATAGAACAAAGCATATTTCACCGAAACTTTTCTACATTGATGATCTTGAAGAAAATGGTGACATCACTGTACAACAAATTTGTTCGAAGAATAACCTAGCAAACTCATTTACAAAGATATTACCAACCGCAACTTTTGAAAAATTGGTGTACAATATTGGAATGCTACTCAGAGATCTTAAGTGATGTTTTTATGAGAGGAGTAAATAGATTATATTCTTTTTGTATATATTATATGAAATATGTACTTTTTTTCCTTCACTAGGGTTTTTTCCCATTGGATTTTTCCTAGTAAGGTTTTAGTGAGGCATATTTCATATATATATGGATATCTAAGGGAGAGTATTATAAATATTATAAAAATAAATAGATGCCCTTTGCATAGTGTCCTAAAAGCCATGTGTCAATCTTCATGTTATCCATGTGCCTTGTAGTTATTCATGCTTGATGTCTATGTAAGACCACGTCCTACTTGCCACTTTGCCTATAAATAGTGGCATTTGAATCTTAAAATCACACATATTGGTGAGAAATCCACTTCAAATTTCCACTAAATTTTCATAATTTTAGTTATTTTATTTTATTATTACATTAATATTTACTTATTTATTATTATATTTTCTCAATATCGGTTGTGCTCCTCAATTTCACAACAAATACAACTATAGATAATTAAATTTAGAGTAAAATTAAGTACAATTTTAAATATGTACCTGGACTAAAATTCTTCAATTTTTTATGTGAAAAATTAAACGTTATCAAATGAGATTTTCTTTCTAAGTATCAAAATGAATACTTAAAATAAATATACTATAACAAAAATATTAAATTTTTAGGACAATTGTTTTAAATGGTAAACTATTTAAAATATTTTTAAGTATAACAAAATATTATTGTCTGTCAATGATAAACCGCAATAGATTTCTATCATTCAGTAAATAATAATCAAATTTCTAACATAAAACTTAGCTATGCGTCCATATATATGTTATATATTTATAATCATATAATTGCACGCACGCACACATGCACGCACATGCACGCACACATGCATGCACATGCACGCATACACACACATCTATATATGTATATATATATACATACATACATATACATATGTGTATATATAAATATATGTGTGCTTATGTATGTATGTGTATGTATATAGATGTATGTATGTATGTATATATATATATATATATATCTTCTTTTATGTTGTATATACATAATAATAATAATAAATTGATAAAGGTCTGCAATTTGAATCAAATTAGTAGCATGAATTAAGAATCGAGAATCAAATATACATAGAAAATGTAAAGCAAAAAGAGATCGACACAAAGATTTATGTGACTCACATAAGTATGTTAGCTACGTTCATAGGCATAGGGAGAACATTTTAGAGAGAACAATATATATTACATAATCGAGGTGCCTCTAAAGTTAGAAAATTTATATAGTGTACTTATCTAAATCCTGGAGTCATAAATAACATAATAACGTAAAGATGACAAATAAGTAGATAACTTAAGCACCACATATACCAGATTCAAAGCATTCAAAAAACATGAAATTAAATCTATCAATTTATTAACACAAAAAAATTGAACAAAGTTGGATATTGGTTTGAACTTGGTGAAACGACTCTAAAATAAACAAAATAGAAAAGAGGAAAGAAACAAAAAATGGAGACAACAATAAATTAGTGCATAAAAAGGAAAGAAATCTTGTGGCAAGAGAGATTACCGAGTGCGAAATAAACAACTTACTATGCTGCATAAAAGATGGTTGTACAGTTTTTTTTTTTTTTTTTTTTTTTTTTAGATGTTGCGGAAAGATTAGGACTAAAATTTTAAAAAAAAAAAAAAATAGCCATAAATGTCTCGAGCCGTAGGTATAAGGTGAAATTGGTCGAATTATTCTTTTTAATGTAAAATCTAAAGATAAAAGTTTTTGAAATTATGGACAACTATAAATCTATTTGATAACTATTTAGATCCCATTTGATAATAATTTTATTTTTAGTTTTTGTTTTTTAAAATTAAATTTATGGACATTACTTCCACCTTCAAATTTCTTTTTTTTTTTGTTATCTACTTTTCACCAATGATTTAAAAAGTCAGGCCAAATTTTGAGAACAAAAAATAGTTTTCAAAAAGTTGTTTTTTGTTTTTTTAAATTTCGTTAAGAATTAAACCATTGTACTTAATAAAGATGCAATTCATTGTTAAAAATGTGGATGGAATAGGTTTAATTTTCAAAACCAAAAACAAAAAATCAAATGATTACCAAACGGGACATTTATTTTTTATTTTTTTTAAATTAAGCCTATAAACATTACCTCTACCTCCAAAATTCTTCCTTTCCTATCTACTTTTTACCCATAGATTTAAAAACCAAACCAAAATTTGAAAACTAAAAAGGTAGGCCACATTTGGTAACCAATTTGTTTTTTGTTTTCGTCTTTTGAAATTAAGCTTTTGGACACTACTTTACCCCAAAATTTCTTTGTTGTTATGTACTTTTCATCAATGTTTAAAAAACCAAACCAAACTTTGAGAAATAAAAAAAATAGCTTTCAAAATGTTCTTTTTGTTTTTTGAACTTGGCTAAGAATTCAACCATTATACTTAAGAAAGATGCAAGTATTTGTAAGAAATGTGGATGAAATATGCGTAATTTTAAAAAACAAGAACATAAAACTAAATAGTTACCAAACGGTCTGATAGCTTTAAAAATTTGTTTTTGTTTTTGAAATTTGCCTTAGGATTCAATCATTGTACTTGAAAGTGGAAATCATCCTAAAAAATAGAAAAAAAAAAAGATAAATATAATTTTCAAAAACTATTAATCAAAATCGAAATGGATACCGGATAGAATCTATGTTATATTTATAATATGGTATTTTTGAAAATTTGGTATAAGAAGAAAGAAAGAAAAACTTGAAACACAAATATCATGTGATTATCTTTGAAATAAAGTTGAATTTGAATGTGACTATTTCTAATAAAAATATATATATATATATCTTTTGCAATAATTTTTAAACTACACAATTACATTACGTTTGTCTTTTTAGAAAAATAGAAACTTTCAAATACATTGTATGTGAATTCTTTACCTCAACTAATGTTCATCGGTCAACATATATCTCTATACAAAAGAAGAAAAAAAACTACAACGTATTAAAATGTGGAGTTGATGAATTTGAATGCCTTTGTGCCATTTTTTTTAATTATTATGATAGTATTTTTAGGAATAATAATAAAGTATATAACAATATTTTAAAAAAATTACTAATATTAGTAAAGTTTAGACTTTTATCACTAATAATTTTTTTATTTTATTAATGAAAAAATACCAAATCTTAAACTATTCATATAAGGAAATATCATATCATATCAAATCAAATCATATTATTTTATTTTATTAATGAAAGTACCCAAATCTTAGGCTTTAGTAACGCTAGATTCAAAAAATTTCCATTTTGGTATTTTTGGCCCTATTTAGCATAGTAAATCTAGGGCTGTTCAAAAAACTCTACAACTCGACAATTCGGACTATCTAACAAATTGATTGGATTAATTTTGTTCTTAAATTAGGTTGGGTTGAACTTTTTTTTATTTTTGTTGGGTTTGATTGGATGAAATATCCCAAACCGAATTATATAATAATAAAAAGAATATATATATATATATTTTTCTTTATTTAAAGCTTAACTACTTTTGATGGATGAGTTTGTAAATTTTTAATATTTTTCTTTTAAAATTATTATGATGTTTGTCTTTCTTTAAAGTTTTAATAAAACCACATATACTATTTATATATTTTAAAATAATAAGAAAAAATAATTTATAATCCGACATCCCAATCCGAATTGTAAGGATTGGGTTGGGTTGGATTGGACTAACAACATCAACCCAATCTAACTCAATCTATATACACCCAATAAATCCACAAGATTTTATCTAAAATAAAAAGAATTAAAAATTAATAAAAAATGAACCAAAATATTTATAAATAATAGTAAAATATTGACTTGTGATAGATGGATTGTGATATTTTTTAATATTTTTAGCAGTTTTTTCCTTGAAATAATTTCGAAGTTCCATTGGAAACCTCTCTCCCTCTCGCTAGGATTCTTCTTTTTGTAGCCTTTCGGTGCTTAATTTCAACACCTTTCATTCTCTTTCTTCACTTTCCTTCCTCGTAATTCTCAGATTTTTGTTCTTCCTTACTTCGATTCCATGGTCTCTTCAAAATGCTGATGTTCCTCACCGGAAAAAGCCTGAAAAAAACCTGCAATTTCTGACTCTTTTGTTCCCCAAATTCGTTTTTCCCAACCTTTTGATTTTGCTGATTTGAATTCCAAGAAGCTCTAACGCTAATGGCGATCGATGTTTGCTCTGAGATTTCCACAGTAGGAATCAGTCCCAGAATCTCGTTTTCTCATGATCTGAACCAAACAGATTCGTTGCCTTCTTCTAATTTCGATCGCGATCGTCTGGATTTGAGTCTTCTCGAATCCGATTTCGATTTCTGCATTGGTAATCTTCTTCGGCAAGATCTCTCCTCCGCCGATGAACTCTTCTCCAATGGCAAAATCCTCCCCAAATCGATCGAGCCAAACAGAGAGATTCTTAAACCTAACCAATCTCCTCCTCTAATTCCTCCGATTCCTCCCGATCCATCCAGAAACTCAGTCTCCTCCGAGAAGAAGAGCCTTAAAGAGCTTCTATCCGCCAGTTTCGACGGCGATGAGAAACCGCAATCGAAATCCTTCTGGCAGTTCAAGCGAAGCAGTAGTCTCAATTGCGAAAGCTCCAAGAGTAGAAGTTTGATTCGATCCTTGCATTTTCTCTCCAGAAGTAATTCAACTGGTTCCACTTTGAATCCGAAACAGCAATCGGTTTCTAAGGAGAGACCGAATTTGCAGAAACAGGCTTCAATTTCCAGTAGTAGAAGATCAACTTCATCCTCATCTTCATCTTCTTTCTCCAACTCGTATTTTGTAAATTCGTGTTCTCAAAAGCCTTCAATCAGGAAGAATTTGGGACCGAATAATGGCAATGGAGTTCGAATTAGTCCTCTTCTCAATCTTCCTCCGCCATACATTTCCAAAGTAACTGTCAGTTTTTTCGGATTTGGTTCTCTGTTTTGTAATGGTAAGATTAAAAAGAAAAAGAAATGAAAGGAAAAAAAAAAAGCATCTCTATGCTATGTTCATAAAATTCTTCTTGCTTGAAACCGATTCTTCAAGTACAGATTTAGATTGATTTTATGTCTCCATTATTTCTGTTTTTCAAACATGTGATCACTCTCTGCAAATTGGAACAATCAGAGAAATCGCATTATATTATTTTGAAAGGAACATGGTGGGAATTGAAGAAAACAAAAAATCCCAAAGTGCAAAAATCAGTCCAAATTAAAATTGTATTTACAATTATACCCTTTAACTTCAAACTATATAAAAGAATCGCCTTCAAACTTATACAATATTTGGCCAAGAGTCATGAGTTCGGGAGCGCAAAAAAGAAGTTTAGGAAACAAACTAGGCCGAAGGAAGACGACCCAACTTACCCGCCTTGGTCGAGACCAAGGTAGCCTCCTTCCCTCTATGACAACCCACTTCCTGGTTGGCTCGATCGACATTCCTAAAATCCTTTTAAACTATTAATCTTTTTTTTTCAATTTTTATAATTACAATTGAAAGTTTCAAGGTGTAAATACAGTCACCAAACATACTTCGGAGATGATTGTTGGTAAGAGAGTAAAAAGGATTCATTCACATAAAAAAATGTATGTAACTTAGGGGACACATAAACAAGTAGTGATGCCATTTTCATGGCCATAAAACTCTATTTCTCTTATTTTACCCATTTGGGTTTTTTTGTTTTCTTTTTTTTTCCCCTTCTTTCTTCCTCAATAATGACTCTTATGGGCTGTCCCTTTGTTCTTTGTTCTTTCCAACTTTGATTGAAGCCTTCTTTTCGTTTTTTCTGCCTCTATGATTGTCATAATTTCATGTGGAATCATCTCTCTCTCTTGTAATAATTGGTTTCAATTTCAACAGCCTTTTTTTTCTTTATTTTTTGGTTAAAGGGATTGGTTATTCCAAAAGTAAGTTTGAAAGGGAGGTAATTGGTATTAATATTAGGGTCACCTTTAACTTTAACTTTATCTTTGTCTTTATTATAAGCTTGGATTTAACTTGTGTATTGCATATTTTCATTGCATATAAGGGACTGATTTCTCTTTGTTCTTTTTGTTTTTTTAAATTTGAGTTTGTAATGAGACAATTAAGAGAAATAGGCTCTACTCTATTTGTCAATCTCCCACTATTGTTTTTACTCTCAATTATGTCACATTCTCTACTTAAATATTCTTCTCTTTCCACAAAAGTATCTATTCATATATAAGTTGCTGGTTTCTTTTATTATTATTGGTAGATGGAAAAAAAAAAAACACAAATAAATATTAATTGGGTATTGAATGCCATCAATATTGTATGTATATATGTTCGATGAAATATATAATAAAGAATATAAAAATTATCAATAATGCAAACGTAATATTATTCATAGAAGTTTTTAAAAGAAAGTTAACTTTTTTATCCTTGTGGTTTTAATAATAAATTTGTTTGTGTTGGGAATGTCCTAAACCCGCTTAACATATTCTATTTATCAATAAAAATATTATTGAGTATTTTATTCAATAAGTTGTTAATGTTGCATTCTTTTATGAAAATCTAATAAACAAATCCATGACTATAATATGAATACTTTAACTTTATGTGGCAACATCAAAGAGGATCAAGTTTTAGTATATAGCCAAAATGGTAAGTATATAGATGAGATTAGGTACCTCATCTTGGTGACACTAATGGATATGACCCATTTTATATATTGATACAAATGATGTGATCCAAAAATCATTCATGTGAGACATGTGAGTGGAGGCATCTAGTGCAATGAGTTTTCATAAGACCGGACCTCGAAATAGTCACTTTTCTTTATAACAATCGTTTATTGTTAAAACTGACTATTTCAAATTTAATGACCTAAGGGTAACTCGATCTTAATTCTGAGCTAACTATGAACTCCTGTTTATTAAGGAACTATTAAAACTGACCATTTCAAATTCAATGACATAGGGTAACTCGATCTTAATCCTGAGCTAACTATGAACTTCTATTCATTCAGGATTATCCTTTGATCTGCGTAGGTGAGAGTAGTCTAATAGCACTGCTCAATAAGCCTCCCATTTTGGGGATAAGACCGGATAGATAGCTGGGGACATAACTTTACAAGATGGAATTCACTCTTACCGACTTAAGGTAGCAGATAGGTTATTCTCTTAAGCGTTGAGACAATCTTAAACAATGGGGTCCTGCACTCTCATGATTGAAAGGGTTATAATTTATAAGTTGGACTATAAATAAGTTATTCAATAGAAGATCAATGGGAGCTTAAAGAACAAGATGTATTTATAGGGGTAAAACGGTAATTTTGACCTAGCTATAAATACGAACGACCTGTGAAGGATCGACTTACCGATTATTGTTAAAATGGACAGAAATATATCTACGATGAGGAGAAGGCAACTATAGTTATAGTTGTATGTCTTGGTAGTTAACGAATAGTGATTAATTCGGTTTAAAGAGTTTAACCAATTAATTGCAAATCGTTGGAGCACATTGTTCGCACGAGATTTCAAGAGAAATTTATTTCATGGAACTTGAACTTTGTATTTTTATTAATTTTGTGGAAAGTGAGTACAATCTCTCATAATGTTTTTATGCTTTTAAAATGAACTATAGTTTTTAAGCTGGTTGATCTTCTTAAATGATCGGCCTTTGGGCTTGTTGATCTTCTTGGATGATCGGCCTTTGGGCTTATTGATCTTTTTGGATGATCGACCTTTGGGTTTGTTGATCTTCTTGGACGATTAACAGGGGTTTGATGACCTTCTTGGAGGATTAGTGTTCGCACGAGGCTTTTGGAGAAACTTGTTTCGTGGAGTTGAACTTGAGTTGGTGTTGATGTTGATGTTGATGTTGATTTGATGCGATGTGGTTCGATCTCTAGTACTTGATGCTTTGATCCTCTCTCAGTCGAATGCATACACTTGATTTGAGGAAGCGAAGCGCATGATGATCTAGGAATTGAAGTCTTGGAAGAATGCTTGTATCTCTGAAGGACTTCAGTCTTCAAGTGTGTTCAGCTTTAGGAGTTAGGGAGTCCTCTGGTTGTTGGGAGAATTCTCTCTAGGCTCTCTGGAATGTAGGATTCCTGACCTCTCCAAATGAAGAGAATTTTTCTATTTATAGAGTTCACAGGTGGGCTTGAGCTTGGCCCTTGGGTTTGAGGAGATTGAATCTTCAACTTGTAGGATGTGAAGATACGATCAGTTTGCTGAAATCTTCTAATCTTCAAAGCTTCAAATAGTTAAGATCTTCAGTTCTTCAGAATTTACAAACTTTAGTCTTTGAAGCTTGAGAAGCTTTGGTCTTCAGCATTTGAGAGCCCGAGTCTTGGATCTTGGGAGCTTAAATTTTTAGAGCTTTAATATGTCTTCTGATCTTCAGAGCTTTAGTATCAAGATCTTCATAGCTTTGATATGTCTTTGATCTTTAGAGTTTTAGTGACTTCTGATCTTCAAAACTTTGGAGGAGTTATGTTCTTCAGATCCTTGAAGCTTCAAACTTCAGATCTTCAGATAGATTTTGCCTTAAATTTTTCCAACCTCCTCCCAAGTGAAGAGATAATGCCTCTATTTCTAGAGGTTTCTCATGGGCCTTACGTGGGCTTGGGCCTAATTACTTTACTTGGGCTAAAGTTGGGCTTAGGCCCATTTGTTGTTGGATCAAAATATTGGGTTTAAGCTTAATCTTTAATTTAGCCCAAAATTTCACCATGGGTTTGAATTGGGTTGGGCCCAGTCAACTTTAATTACTCGACCCAATCCAACTTATAATTTTTTCAATAGGCTAGGGTTTTCATTGATGATGTGGCGACTCGTGATTCATTGAAATTTTGTGAATTTGATGAGATTTGAAATTAGGATTTAGAATTTGAAATGTTCAAATTCAATTAGGGTTTCTGTTAATTGCATTTGATAAAATTGAAATGTTTGATTTTATTAAAATAAAACGAAATCGGAAAGTTCAAAATATTTAAATATCGATTTAAATATTAGGTGAGGTGTAATATAATATTTAATAATTTGATATTAAATTTTATTAATTAAAATTAGTTTAACTAATTATCCAATTTTATTCAAATTTTGAAATTGTTCAAAATTAGAAATTTGATAATTAAATTTTAAATTTATTGAAATTAAAAATTATAAAATTAAAATTGAATTTGGTTTTTTTAAATTAAATTTTAATTAAATTAAATCAATCAGAATTTGAAGAATTAAAATTGAATTTGAAATTGAAAGTGGAAAAATCCAAGATTGGATTTTTCTACTCAACTTTACACCTCATTTAAATTGAAGTGGCATTAGGCATGTTAAGTTTATTGCATGATTTTCGTGTATAAATTGGAGTTTTGAACTTCAATTCAGTCTTGATGCAATCTGATTAAACCCAGAAAATTCTACATAAATCATCCCTGTACAAACCCTCTTCTTTCTCATAAAAAACCACATCAATTCAATATTTCCACCACACAATACAAGCAAGAGATTAGTAGAGAAGATCTCTGTGGTGGTCTACTATAAGTTTGAAGCATCATTTCATGGAATTTAGCTTGAATTGAAGAGTGTTCTTCAAAGGTATTGTGTTCAAGAAACTCTCTTCATAAATTATGTTTCATTGCATTTTTTAACTCAAATTAATTGTAATTTGAGTACTTATTGATTCTGATTTTTTCCACTGTATCTTAGTTTACTCTATCAGTTTGGTCATTAAGATTCTAAAATATGTACTTTTAGAGTGTGTTTGGTTTAACTTTTTATTTGGTTTAACTTTTTAATTGTCTAATTTTTTAAAAAAAAAATCATTTTGAAAATATTTTTTGAATAAATGAGTTTAAAAAATAAGTTGGTTTAGGATAAACACTTGTAATCAACTTTTAGAAAAATTATTTTTGAGCATGTAATGATTAATCTCTCCTTAAATTATATAGTTCTTAAAATTACCAAAACGTCCCCAAAAGTCATCTACCTCACTTTCATCATGTTTTCGTGGCTACCATTGCCCGTCGTAGACCAACTCAGGCCAAACCTGCGACAACCAACTCGGATCACCTAATGATAAGAACTTGTCGAGGGTTCTTACCATCAAATAATATTTATAATTACTGATCAATACAACATCTACTATTGCATAGTATTAGCAGGAAGATGTGGCGCAGGAAAGTGCTATAATTATTTCAAGAAACTAATTTTCTAACTAAAACGGTAAATGAGGGGAATTTGGTGTGGATAGAGAACATGCATAAAAGTAAAGATAGCAAGTAAAAGTAATAAAATTGAATTATCTAGTCTATGAGAAATGGTAATCTGATGCAATTCGATCATTGAATCTTAAAACATACATCTGATTAGCAAGTACAAAGCCAACTCATGCAGTTCAGCCAATGCATTTAGACTACCAACTTGTTGGAAAAATCAAGCAAGGCCCCTAACTATTAATTAAGACTAACGTCCTAGTTAAATTAAATGTCATCATCCTACTCAGTTAGATAACGTCAATATACTCTTCAAGCATTTGCATTAAGATTAAGACTTTTATTGTGATAATTAATAACTTGGATAACCTGAGTTAAACCACTTTCTCTTTGAATCTAAATTGAGCATGCATGAGTGATCTATGTATAACATACATTTCAAACATACATGGATCCAATTTTACTACTTTTGTGACTAAAATAAGACGAAATATGGAGATAATGTTCACCTAGGATCTATTGCAAAAGTCATGTATCAATGACTAAAGTGTCAATCCATTAAGAAACACAAATCTAACTAAACCAAAGCTCAAAGATGAAAGAAATAATAATATAATTATCATTTAAACTCAGTTCTTACAAGTATACAACAGATTCCTACTCCTAAACTATAGATTAACCTCAACGACATGTTGTGATGATCTAGTCAGATTGATAATCATCCAAATTATATTAAAATCCAAAAAAAAAATAAAAAACTAATATTATAGATGGATAGAGGGTGAAAAAATGAAAAAAAAAATAAGTGGTCATTTGTTTAAAACGATCATCTGGTTCAAAAGTTATGATCTAGCTACAAAGTGTAAGTTTTATAGTAGTGTGATAACATCGCGGTGCTACAAAGCAATGTCACCACACTAGGGCATTTTTAAGCTTTTGGGGTGCAAATCTAGTCCTTAGGAGTTTTTTTTCCCTTTTTACTTCTCTCTGAGGACCAAATAAAAACACTCCATTTTAGTTTGTTTTGCACCCGAATCGTCTCGAGGATCTCCTAAGCTTGATACTCTGAAGCATATTTAAACATTAAATTGCTAAGAATTAGTTCGATTTAGCCCCAAAAACTAGCTATTTTAGAGAACTATCACAACCATTGTTGTGCAGCCACCAACTTCAGCACCCCACCTCTTGCTAATGCCACCAGTCAATTCTGACAACCTCCAACGACCAACTTCAGCCACCACCCCGGGTGACCACCTCCGACAACCCCGTCGGCCAACTCTCGCGGCCATCACCCTAAACGAACTAACTTCAATGACTCTTATTTTAAATTATTAGTTCATAGTATTTTATTGTGATCCTTTATAGTAATTCGACATTAATAAAAATACTTATTGTTTAAACTTGTATATATGTGTGTATATAAAACTTGTGAAAAAGAGTGGCCAAACGCGACTGTTTTTATTTTAAATAATTTTGTCAAAAGTATTTAAATAGAAATGATTTGTTACCAAATATAATTTTTTGTAAGTCAATCTAAGTATTCCCAGTCACTTAGATTGAGAAATAGATTTAAAATATCATTGATATTGATGAGAGAGTTTTATTTATTATTCTTAATGCTGACCAGACAATTGAAATAATATATATATATATATACTAATTTTATAGTAAATTTTATTTAAATTTTGATATCCCAATCCATGGTCGATATTGAAAACCTTGCTATTAATAGTAAAGATATACATACGAAAATAAATGAAAATGCGAAAAAAAAATTATCGTCATTCATCTTCAATTAGATGAGTCGGGAATAGAATCTGGAATGAGAATGAAAAATAATAAATGCCCAATTAAAAATTTTAGAACGTTTAGATTTGAAAATAAAGCCATAAAATTCGATAAAAAAAAAACAATTAAATATATTTAAGGCTGAGATTGAAGAAAGCGATTTGTTCAATTATGATATTAAATAGGTTTAAATCCTTTGGGTCTTAAAACTTTAAAATTTTATCATTTTAGTCTTTAAATTTTTAAAATATCTATTATAGTCCTTTAACACTTTTTATTATGGTTTTTGATCCTTGCCAATTAACACTTTGTTAATAAACTAACAGATGGTGAAGTGTCTCTTATGTTAGTATGAGTAAGCACAAAAATTAGAACACGTCACCATTTTTCCTCCATCTTCGATTCTCCATCGATGATCGAAATCAAAACGTCGTTCAATTTTAATTTCAGTCTCCACATTTGCAGTCAATATTTCTGAAATCCATGTGGTTTTTACACTCTTAAATTTATCAACATATCTAATTGAATCAAAGTGATAAATCAATAAGACCTTAATTATCAAATTAAGCAAGAAATTGCCTCTGTTACAAGTAAGAAAAAGAAGGAACTTTAAAGCGTGAAGCGACCCAAAAATTATACCATAGCATAGAAGAAAACAAAGGAAATGCCCACATCTTTTTTTTTCATATGTGTTATTCATTGCTATGCGAGTGAGAGTGCAACTTCAATGTTGTTTGAACTCTTTTTTAATTATGAATATCTTCCAATTTCATCTTGAACTTGATAAATGGATAATAAACATAAAGTCTAAAATGGAAGACATATAATAACAATGTGGTGGTCTCGTAAATAGACATTTTAAAAATTTAGGAACTAAAATTGATAAATATTCAAAATTTAAGGACCAAAATATGAATTTAACCTATTTATTAATAATAGAGTCTAAATTTGAATACTTTACATTTTTCAATACAATAAATATGTAAATACATGAGGGAAAAGCATTTTGGTTGTTTCCTTTGTTGTTACTTGTTCTAGATAATTTTAAATTCTAAAATGCATTCAATGAGACTGACTTTTGATAATTAGTTATTTGAGCCACAAAATTGGATATATAAATGAGTCAAAGTTTTGACCTTTATCAAAAGAATATAAATCATTGGGAAAAAAAAATCTTAAAAACTGAAGAAAAAGACAAGCAAAGAGACACATGTAGCCATTTGTTTCAAAGATAATGCTTCATCTTTATTTTTATTTTATTTTTTTCCTTTTTTGTATGGTTTTTTTTAACTATAGAACTAAATCTCAACATTTTCCAAATTATAAGGATTAAATTTGTAATTTAACATTCTCATCTTCTTTATTGATTTGTTTATTTTGTATAATGAAAATGGAAAACACATAATTTTAATGGTAAAGAGAGGTATTATTTTTATCCTTTCTTTTCAAAGAAAATGATTCCTCAAAGGTACTTAATTAAATTTTTTTAGAATGTGTGTTTAGATTGTCTTTTTGAAGTGTTTAATTAAAAAAACATATATATTTTTTCATAAGATTTGTGGTGTTTGACACCAATTCAAGATGTTTTTTTTTTTCAAAAAAAAAAAAGAATTTTCAAAAATAAACTATATCTTGAGTGAAACACTTTAATCCAAATTGGAGATATTTTAATCTTGGGTACTTAGTTAAGATTTCATTCCAAATTTTCATAATACATGAAAGTGACAAAATACCCTCAGTTTCATATGGCCACTTGTTGCTTGCAACCTAACACTAATCGTTGGCGACCATAACTACTAATTGCAGATGACGACCTCTACTAACCATCAATGATCCTGCACCGATGAGCAACCACCATCGATGATGAACAGATTTCTTTGTTGCCTGCTTACAAAAATCACCAATTTCATTGTCGACAATCGTCACTGCCACCTTACAATTGACAATTACTTTGACAATGGTCAACCCGTCATAATATTTAAATACAAATTTAAATTTATTAGAGTTTATTTTTAATATACAAAAATGTAGGATCAAAGGCATATTTAAAACTACAAAAAGCTATTATATCCAAAAAAAAAGAAGTTAATTTTATTATTTGTGAATTAAAAAAGATAAAATAAAGAAAATTAATTATTTGGATAGGTTGATATGGTGTTATCATAAAGTACTATTATTTTTCAAGAAATAACAAATAAAAATAAATTATTAAGTACTATTAAGACCAGTACCTATATATTTAAAAGCGCAGTCTATGAACTTGATTCAGTGAATCAATTTTGGATCATTCAACTCATTGGATTTCACCCTTTTATAAGTTTTATTATTTATTATTTTTATTTTTATTTGAAAAGGTTTTTATAATTTTTTTTCATCATATACTTATTATATAAAAAAAAAAAAAAAAAGACAATTGAATTTAAGGCATTCTATTGTGTTAAGTGGTTGTCATATTTTCCTAATCTAAATTATTTTCGTATAGATTTGTGAATGTTTGAATAACAATCACTTACGTAATTGATAATGTTCAAAAGTGCTATTTTATTCTATTTAATTCATGTTCATGATATAATTCTGTAGTCTTCAACATAGGATAAAATTGACTTTCAGAGCAGAAATCGGGCTAAAACAAACTAAAGTAGAGCTCCAAAGCATCAACCCTGAAAAAAAATCACAAAATTACCAAAATGTCCCTGAGACAACGCTGCAGCGCTGAGACGCTGACAAAGGTAGAGGCATGTCCATGCGAGAGCGCCATAGCACTTGCACGACGCTAAAGAGAATATGCAAAGGGCAGGTAGAGCCGCGATGTTGTCCTATTGCGTCATAATACTACGGAGTTTGATGGATTCCAACACGTTTTTCCTTTGCTTTTCTTTACTTTTCATTCTGTAATTCATCTTTTAGTTTTATTCTTGATCGTGAGAAATTATCAAATATCATGAGTGACTAAAGTAAGTCTTTCCTAATCTAAGGTTAGGATTGAAGACCCATTTATATTTCGCGAGAACTTGTAATTTTCTAAGATTGCTTGTTGGTTTTTGTAGTTCTTGAATGAATTTTATCTTCTATACATTGAGTTTGGGAATGATTTGGCCAATCTTCATACTTTTTTTTTCTTAAACAAGAGATTTGTATTGGGTATGCAACATTTAACCTTGTATAAATCTTCAAGTAGCACAATTCAAGCATGCTTGTATGTGAATTTTAGGTTGTTTAGAACAACTTTTTGTAACAGCATTGCATGACTGAATATTCAAGAACGTAATGGAGTGGTAATTTATACTATCCACGTTATTAATTATCTTAGTAAAATTCCCTAGACTTACTGCAGATGTTTGATTCTTATGGACACACTATCGAATCTAATTAGTCAAACATCTAGTTTAATTTAATTAATCAATCCATTAGGGTGCTTGACGGTTGTTTGACAAGTAGACTAAGTGCATGAATGACAAGCTACGTATATTTCGTGTTTTATGATTAATCAAACGAATGAGTGAATTCGAATCCCTAGACTAGACCTTTTGGTCAATAGAAATTCCGTTTATGTTCTCGCCAATTACATTCTTACTAATTACTTTCTCCTCTATTTAATTATCATTGAAATCTCAAACAATCAAAACCCTTTATTGGTTAAATCTCGAAGAATTATTGAACTATAATCAAAGAATGATTCAAACGCTTCCTGTGGATCGATCTGACCAACTATAACTACAATTTTAATTTAGTTCGGAGACATATAAATATTATTTAATCGGTTGAAAAGGAAATCAACGGCCTTTCTCAGACCATATCAGTAATAATCATCATAGAATAAATAATCACAAAGTATAATCAGACGCATAAAGATGGTTGATTGTATTTGGCCCACATTTTCACAGGCAACTAATTTCTGTCAACTGAAGCTTACATTGAATTTCATCTTAATCTAAGTAATTTGGATTAAATCAGATTATAGAAACTTGTTGATTGGTGTTGATTTTTGGGCCATTACAAATTTCCCATCCCATATATGCTAGTCAAACTTGAATAATTTATCAATAAAATCAGAACGTGACACATGGAAATTCTAATCAAATAGCTAGAAGAATCTATCAGTGGGTAATTTTCGACTAGAGAAAGTCTAAGATAATCTTGCAAATTATTATTTCAACTTTCACATCTCATATGCTAGACATCTTCAATTCTAAATAAACAAAGGCACCCTTACAATGATGTTGTCCTATGGTGTTACTTATGAACTTCCATCATATATACGATGATGAATTACATATTACAAGTTATACAGGCGTCATTATAGTGTACGATGATGGATTAACTACGATGACAATTTAGAATCGTCAACTAAAATTCTCTTATCATATAGATACGATGACAGTTATGTACGATAGCAGTCAATGGCAGATCCGAGAATTTTGTTGAGGGGTGACTTCATATAATTTAGTAAAAATGAACGCAATGTGTGCAGCTTGAATCTAGGACTAGAGGGGGTTGAAAGGAAAATTAATTACTAAGCTAGCTAGTGATTTTAATATTAAACCTAGTTTTTTTTTACATATATTATATAAATAGCATAAAGTTGAGAGAACTTGAGCCCCATAGACCCATACTAAATCCACATTTGATGACAGTTTCTAACTGACATTGGAGTTCGTGTCACCATATCTCTACGTGACGATTTCATATGATGTCAGTTTAGAATTGACATCATACCCATAATCACACATTTACAATGATACTTTGCTATGTCGTTTGTTTGTAACTATCATTGTATGCTTAATAGATGATAGTTTATAAACTGACATTGTGTCTAACTCAAACTATTTTAGATGACGTTTAATAGTCATCATTCTTGTACACTACGATGACAATTTAAAATCGATATCATTTGTAGTTAAATTTGTAACAAATATAGAAACTCAAATCCTACGTAAAACAGATTGTACAATAATAAAAATTCTCAACCTTTATTTCAATTAATTCCTCCAAACAAATGTTTAGTAAAATAGAAACTTTCAAAACACAATCAATCATTTCATTTGAATTTTAATCAATTCAAGTTTCAATACAATCCCCTCATCAAAACTATACTGCATAAGGAAGGCCCATCTAATTGACATAGGTAGCATTATCCGGCGGGAGCTTTTTGAGTGTGGCCCACGGACTTGAGGAAGGCCATTCTCCCTTTCACCCATTGTTAAGATTTGTAGTTGAGCAGGAGTAGTGGTGACAGATGATGAAGAGAGGTGTTAGTTCAAGACTGTGATAGATGAGCTTAAGGGCAATATGCCCTAAGGAAGGGTAAATTCTTTATGAGCAAAGATACTCCTTCTCCGCAGTGTGTGATTCCATCAGCCCCTGAAGTCGCACATGTCCCTTTGCAGCCAATTTATCTCCCCCGGAGCAGCCTCCTGCACTTGAATATGAGTTCCAGTCCACAAGGAATAGCCGCCAGCTCCTGAGATGCAAACTCTAGCTCAACCGTAAGGCACTATGGCCGCATTACAGCAACAGCAGTCCTTTGGAGCTGCTGCCTCGTCTGTCCATGCTGTGAGGATGGGTTGAGATTGGTTTAGAATGCTTTAAAGAGAAAGTTTGAGTTTTATGTGTGTTCTTTCTTGTTTATGAAGTTTGAACATATTGTGGGGGTGTGTAGAGTTTGGTTGTAATCATTTTGGAGTTGAATTTGTAGGTTTTTGTGTGTTTTTTTTTTTTTTTAATGTTTGGGAGGTTTCATGTTTGTCGTGGGGGTGGGTAGAGTTTGATTATACTCGTTTTGTCGTTGAACTTGGAGTTTTTGTGTGTTTANAGTTTGAATACGTTATGGGAGTGCGTAGAGTTCAGTTGTAATCGTTTTGGAGTTGAATTTGTGTGGTTTTATGTGTTTTATATGTTCAGGAGGTTTCATGTTTGTCGTGGGGGTGGGTAGAGTTTGATTATACTCGTTTTGTCGTTGAACTTGGAGTTTTTGTGTGTTTATGAATGTTTATGAAGTTCGAATGTATTGTGAGAGGTGGGTCAGGATTGGTTTATGTTCTTGTTCATGAGTTTGGTTTAGATTGTTTATTTATGAAGTTTGGTTGGACGATTATGATACTTGTAGATGTTTTGTTTATGAAGTTTGAACGTGTTGTGAATGTTTAAAGATTATGACATTTGAATGTTTTTGTTTTATTGTAGGATGTTATTCGGAGATGAGGTTGGACGATTGTTCAAGATGTTATGTTCCAGACGTTGTTTTCTTTTTTGTATTTATTGACGTTGTTTTCATTTTATTTCTTCCATATATTTCTAAAAACAAATTTCTTTTATTTAGGATCAACTTTGTTTTATTGTAGAATATTGTAACTTTTCATTTATTTGTTATAACAAATAAATGAAAAGTTACAAGTATACTATAGTATGGACTTTGTTTTCTTTGTTTTATTTATTATGTAAATCTATTTGAGTTGGTTAATGATGTTTTACAAGTTATTCAGATCAAATTTAAAAAAAGTAAAAATTATAAATTTAAAAGTCAATATTCAACTAATGAAGGAACTCTCCACATATATTTTAGCGCGTCGGGAGTTCCCATAACTCTTGACGAATAAAACAAAATGTCGAGAGTTCGAAAACCATATTATATAACAATTATGGCCTTTTTTATTACAACTATTTTATGCAAAAGGTTTTGTTTCAAAAAACAATGTTCAAACAAATCTAGTGAAAGAACTCCTCTACTCTTGCTATGGTATAGAATTTGTTAACTGCTTCTTAAAAAGTTCTATTTTCATTTATGTGCAATTCATAAAAGAAAAAGTTAATATCTTATACTAGTACTCTTATCAAAGTGTACTTGAACACCATAAAATATAAAGAGGAAAATCTCTACCAATAGAAAAAATGTCAAATTATTTACATAAACAGCAAAAAAAATAATGATTGACACTGATAGAGTTTTATCAGCATCTATCACATAGTATCAACGATAGACTTCTATCAACTTCTATTGTTGATAAACACTGATAAACTTCTATCAACTTCTATCAGCCTCTATCAAAGAAGATTAAACTTTGTTATTTTGAGTGAATAGTTTTCTTTATTTTTCTATTTTTGAAAATCCCTCTAAAGTATATTGTTCTTCATATTTATTTTAAAATTTTATTTATTCTTGTATATTTAGCTATTTTGACCTTTCTTACATGTCTAGGTGAAAGGATTAATGGAGGAGAAGTTGTGGCGGAAGCTTTTACACTTTACGTCAATCAAGCTATGTTGATGTTGACCTCTAAAATTCTTTTAAATCATATTTTACATTTTTAACATTCTTGGGTCGAGCCTTCTTTTATATTATATATATTGAGATGAGTTAGATGACGAGGATGCTAAAATCATGTCAACTTATTTGAGATATCTAGGTGCATTCCACTAATTCATGTGGTCAATAATTTTTTTTTTCAATAAGTGAATTCTCAATTTTACATTCTTACAAATAGAAAAATCAATTAAAGCCAGCGTGAGGCATGCGAAAAAAATGCCTAAGCCCAAATGTGATAATGGGCCTAAAAAGGATGGTCGGGCCAAGAACTTTCACAAATTAAAAAAAAAAAATGACAAAAGAAATAGAAAAGTTTAAAGTTTAATTTGGAAAAATGGTAAAAAGGTTTCAAAATTATAAAAATAGCAAAATGAATTTATATAATAGAAAATACTAATTAGTAAATGACAAAACTACCCTAAAACAACAAAATTAAGTACAAACAAAAAAGCAAAAATACACTGCTTCAAAAACAACTCGAATACCACAAATACACTCTACCTAAACATTCTAGGTATCTAAACATTCCAAAAACAAGCAAAAAATTAAAATCCCCGAATATGATTCTTAACACTTCTAGCTGCTTATAGAACACATGTATGCAAGAGAAGATGACGACGAGACGGTGGGGGTTATTAGAAACTTAACGGTGGACTTCCTCCAAGGTGAGAAAGAGCAAAGTTGATTTTACCCATGAAGTTATTGTTGATAAGCGAATATTTGAAAGAATTGAAACTTCAGGACAATGTGACTATTGAAAATATGATTGCATTTACACCAGACCAGTTGTAAAGAGTTTCATTTCCTTGTGACCATTTTACTCATTGGATCTTGAAAGCCAACTTCAAATACTATCAATCCTAGAACGTCATTGTTGAAAACGATGTTCAAAGTATAAACAAAAGCAGGAAATGTGTGCGAGCAAAAAAAATCGATAATCTAACGGGGGTGGTCTAGCCAACAATGGAATTCAAGAAATGGTTGTTCAACCAACGATTGCAGACATGAGATAGAAAAAATGATTTTTGGGGGTGGCTAAGTAAAGAAAATGAAGAAGATGAGATTTAGAGTATTTTGTTATCTTATTTTAATAATAATAATAATAAACTGAACAAAAAATATAAATATTTATATATACACGCATACTTCAAACAATTAAAGTTTAATTCCCATTTATATATTTATTTTTAAGTATAATAAGCCATTTTACATGTTTTTATATGAAAAATTGGAAACATAAAAAATATGAAGAAAAAAATATAATTAATTTAAACAAAAAATATGAAAAAAAAATTAAATTAATCCGTTAACAATATGTATAAAATAATAAAAAAATATTTAAATACAATTGAATTTGAAACAAACATTTAAATAAATCGAAAGTTAGTTAGATAAAATCAAATTTGATAAAATAAATAAATTCAAATATAAATTGGAGAGAAAATTCATAAATTTTTTTTGTTTATTGTGATTAATTCGATAAGTAAGATAAAAATCTAATTTGATAATAAAATATAAATTCAAATATAATTCAAAGGGAAAAGTCAGAAAAAGAACTCATTTATTTACAATTACACTGTAGTCATATTTCCGATTTCGTTTAAGCTTCAACAATTACACTGTATTCCATCAACCAAAAGACCTATGAAAGAAGTGTTGCAGAGGAATCGCAAAAATTGCAATATTGCAAAAGTGAATATTTATTTGTTTGTCAAAAAGACAAATTAATGGTATAATAATAAAAAAAAAGATGACAATGAATAAACGGTGATTAAAAAAATATACAAATAATGATATATAATTTGTTTAGATGATAATATGTATAAAATATCGAGTAAAATCCTAGTTAGGATAAAAAAGTTTAAATCGAATTTACAATAATAAAAAATATATATAATATAAAATCTAAAGATATATTATAAATTAAAATCAAAATGGTGATAAACAAATTAAAAATTGATTAATTTTGAATATTTTCGAAAAGTGATTAATTCAAATAAAAACATAGATGAAACCACTAATTCAAATTTTAAAATGGGAGAAAAATTTGGCACCAGTTATGTCTTGATTGCATTAGGTTAAAGTTTCATAACTGACGATTCTATTTACATTATTTTTATTGAGAATTGATTCACGATCTCATAACGAATTTCATTTACACTATATTTCTATTGAAAACTTATACACGGTATCGCAATTACACAATACTCGAAAAAATGGTTAATTGACCATACTAGGGGCAATTTGAGAATTAAAAAATATATGTTTTGTACCCAACATGTTTTTACCAAAAATCTTATTATTTCCGTTTTTTTTTTACAAAAAATCAAAAGGCACTCCCTGATTTTGCCATTTCCTCCCATTTTTCAAAAAAATAAATTAGATTTATCATCATACTTTACAAGCATAATTCTATAAATGTCATAAAATTTAATAATATTCCATTATCTGAATTTTGTTGACATATTTAACCCTAAATACTATTCTCTTATATACACATCATTAATTGTGTATATTGCTTTTCCAAATTTTATTTTATGCATTAACCAATATGGTATATATCCCTTTAACTTATGGAGAATGTTACGACAGTTATATTTTAGCTGACATATTCCTTTCACATCCGGCGTTGATACTTTTGTAATTGTATGTAGTTCGTTTATTTCAGTACAAAGCATCCATTGTCGTTTAGTTTATCATTTTTTACAAGTTCATTCTCGAGATTTGTTCATTTGATTCAATTCGTCTTGATCGTTGTATATTGTCCATAAGATGAGTATGTGATCGTGATAGAACCCAAATATATTGTAATATACACTATAACCAAAATACAAGATTAACCAAATAATTTAAGGTAATTTGACCCTCCCGATCTTGAGATAATATTCAAGCTCTAATTCACTCACTACAATATTACCTATCTCCCTCCATTATTCCCCCTCTATTTATAACAAACTTTCCTAACAAACGGCTTAGCTAATTACAAATATGCCCTTAACATCGTAATAACCTCCTAATACCTAGGGGTGGTCATTCAAACCGCAAAAACCAAACTGAACCGAACCGAAAACGCAGTGAAACCAAAAAATGTGGTTCGATCCGATTTGAAGAAATTTTGAAACCGAATTAATTCGGTTCGGTTTGGTTTGACTTTCAAAAACCGAACCGAACCGAACTGTTTTTTAATTAAAAAGAATATAACATGGATTTCTTTTTTAAATGCCAAAACCGAATTTGAAACCGGTTCGGTTCGGTTCGAACCAATAAATCATTCGGTTCGATTTGACCACCAAATAAAATCGAACTGAACCGTTTTCGCCCCTACTAATACCATTCCGATTATTACCGACTTCTAAAACACACCTTGGTGTAGGTACAAAACAAAAATCATACCATAAAAAATTTCACTCTCTCTTTATCACATAAAAACAGCCCTAAAAACAATGTTAAAAACATAACCCACCCTTTTGCATTTGTAGGAAAATGGGCCTCCACTGATTCATCAAACCCAGCCCATTCAACAACCACAGAGCCCAAATCCTCACCATCCTAAAATCCACGTCACTAAGGTTTTACTTTCTTTTTTTTATTTCTCTTTCCTCCGCCTTTTCCTAACAACACGTTTCGTCAATCTTTTTCACCATGCCCGCTCTTCACAGAGCTTGCACCGCCGCTCCCACCACGCCTCCACTTCGTTCCTGTCGGTGTTCTCCAGCAGCATCGGCCTCCGTGGCCGTTTCCCTCTTTCTCTCTCGCTTCTTTTTTTTTNTTTCTTCAACCATACCACGCTTCGCCGTCAGCAACGTCTTCCGTCAAGTGCACTTTTTTTTTGCCCCATTCCGATTCCTTGGCCGCTTCTTCTCTTACCTTGTGACGACGTTTCTTCCATATTTTCACCTCCAACCTTCTAAACAGAAACCGCCGAAGATCTCCCTTCGATTTTTTTTTGTCGACTATCTTTCTTCCTTGCTAGCGGATCATCTTCGAACACTTCACCTCCTCCGTCTTGAAGACATTTCGTGCCCCTTGGTGAGTTTCGAATACTGGTAAGTTGTCGATTTTCTCTCCCTGCCCTTGCCTTCATTTTGGATTAATGGTTCAAAAGACCCATTTTAAAGGTCCAAATTGGCAACGAGTCTTGATATCATGACCACACGTGAATTTACTATTCTGTTTTTCTTCTCCGGCTTCTTTTTCTTGGTTTTTTCTCCTCTCTTCTTTTTCGCACAAGAGTTCATATGAACAGTTCCGATGTAACTTCGGTGAACAAGAAACAAGAGAGAGAAGTGATTTTGCAAGTGATGAAAAGAGAGAGCGAGATGAGCTAGAGTGATTAGATTTTCTGCATGCAGATTAGTATATTTTGATAATTTTATTCAAATTTTGATGTTAGCAAGAGAACATTCGATATTTTTTCAAAAACTGGATCATTTCACATTTTTCTTTTTGCCAAACTTTTTACTACTTTTCCAAAAGTCGTGTTTTCTGATTTGCACATCTCCTCTCCTTTTTCTTTTTCAACAATTTCTTGTTCTCTCCATCTACGTTCCTCCTTAGAGGATTTTGATGATTCTTCCTTTGACATGGTTGCCTGCCTCACTCTCTTGTTCATTCTCAGCATTCTAGATAACTTTCCCAATTAGATTTTGGATTCGATTATGAATTTCTGCCTCTTAGATTTGGATAGTTTAATCTTAGTTTTTATGGCAGTCCACTCCTCTTTGACATCTTTGAATATCGACTTCATCTCCTCATTCACAGTTCACTTGTAATCTTTAATTAATCCATATTGTAATTCAAGGTACTTGGACTCTCTCAATCTTGAGATAACATTCAAGACCTAATTCACTCTGCACAATATTGCTATCCTCTTTTATTTCCATCCCCTCTATTTATAACCAACTTTTCTAACAAACTACTTAACTAATTATAAATATGACCTTAACACCCTAATAACCTCCTATTACCATTCCTATCAGAATTAAACAGTTTGATTATCCCAATATGGAGGTCTATTATATATTTCATGCTATTCATATATAAGACAATATTCTATTACCTTATCCGTTATATGGTAAATCGTATATTTAATATATTCATGTATATAATTGATATTATGTTAGTTTATTTATTATAGTGTATACTATTTTTTCAACATACTCGTACAAGTTTACATAATTTCACTACAGGTTCTTCAAATATTTCTTAGGATGATTATTTCAACGAAATAGATAACTATGTGATTTATAGAGAAGTAGACGTTTCGCATGAGCACATCTCTTTTCAAATTTAAAATAGTTTCAAAGTTAGGCAGTAATTCCAATTTTGAGAAAGCAGAGATTTTTGCTTATATTGGATGTAAAGAATGTTCAAAGAAGGATTTGGACGTTAATGTTAGATGGGTTTACCATATAAGATCTTTCGGAATCGAACAACACATTTATCTTCTTATTTTTTTTTTTTTTTTGAAGATATTGATCTTTCTAAGATTTCTTCTAATTATTAAGTTAAGATTGCATGACATGTTTTCTACAAAAGACGTGTTGCAAAAATTATTGCGAGTCATTGCCATTAGAGAGAATTTTGAATACATAGCTATTATTAAGATTATCTATGGCCAGTAGTACATGCGTCATGTTGTGGAGATATTGGCAGATCTGTGTGGATTATTATCAGATTTGATAATGAATAGATGTTGCAATAATCGATCACAAGCAAGCAACATTTTTTTATATTAAAGAATTTATTAAGAAGATGATTAGTATTGCGGGTACTGAATTGGGCACTGCTAAAAGATATAATTTATTATATTCGGTCTGAGCACAAATTGAACAAGACCAGGTTACTTACTTAACAATTTGTGTATCTTTTGTATATGATACATTTCTTTTTTTTCAATGATTTGTGTAGATTGATGGTTAAAAATGATTCTTATATTTTTTTTATGGCGTTATCTGCATCAATTAGTGCTTGGCAATGTTGTCATCCTATTATTTTTATTGATGACACAAGTATGAAGAAGAATTTTGCTGGGACGCTACAAATTGCTTGCACGCCTGATGCGAATGATCAAATATTCCCATTGGCATTTGGAGTGGTAGATTCGGGAACGACTCTTCATGGATTTAGTTTTGTATTCAGTTGAAGAGAAAGACTCTCGTGAATTAGTTGTACTTGACTTTGTGCAACTCACTTCAATCACACATTAAAAATATTTTAAAATATTTCAAAGAAAGAAAAAGAAAGAATTTGTACGTGACAATACATACGTATAGATTGTTTTTTTTTTTATTAAACTTGGAGTTGAAAGCAGTTAAAAAAAATTAATTCTACTATTAATTTTTCTCACACCATGCATACATATACAAATATATAAATAATTTATAATCTTTAATAAATTATTTTAGAAAAAATAATTGTTTTAACTTAGTTTTATCAAAACTTTAATAAATACTTTAAATTTTATTATTTACCTATATATTTGGTTGGATACTTTTATAAAAGTTTATTATAATCTTGTAATTAATATTACTTAATTTAGATATTACATCAATATATTTTATATTTATAAACGTTAGATTATAAATTTAATCTTTAAAATTTTAAAATATTTTATCTAATAAATTTCTAAAATCTTAATTTTGTGTTATTAGTCAGAAATATCTTTAACATATGTATACACTTTCAATTTTGTATCCAATAAATTTTAGGCTTATTCAAAAAATTAAATGAATTATTTTATACGATAAAAAATTAACTTTGTATCTAACTTACCTTTAAAATTTCAATTTAGTAAATAACATATAGTAATTTGGTTTTTAAACATATAATATAACTTATTAAACACAAAGTTAACACCCTAATATGACCTTAAGAATGGCTAAGAATTCAACCAATTATACTTAAGAAAGATGTAAATCATTGTAAGAAATGGGGAGGAAAGTGGTTGGTAACAGAGCCGGGATGGGGGAAGAGGGAGGGGACGGTTCCCAATCCATGTCAGTTTATTAATTATGTAATATTAATTTATCCATTAACCAGTAAAATCAAAGATTATCATATGTAGTCTTGAACAGTATGTAGTTGACATATAGGGTGGATCATGTTCAAGAGAAAATCTAAAAGATCTATAGTATATGGATAAGGATGGATAAGATTGGGTACCTTATCTTGGTGACACTATTGATACAGCCCACTTTGTAATAGCTACAAATAGTTTGATCCAAATCGTTCATATGGAGGCGGTATCATGTACAAAGAGTTTGTTAAGATCAAACCATGAAATATTTAATCTCTCTTTCTAAATCTGTTAATTGATGAGATTAATATTTAATAGGATGATCATGTACGACTCGATCTTAATCTTGAGTTATTTATAAACTTCTATCTGTGAGGTCAATCCTATGATTTGCATGGATAAGAGTGGTTCAAGTTGCCAATTCAATAAGCTTACCATTTTATGGACTTGGAGAGTTGGGAACATAACTTCACAAGATGGAATTCAATCCTTCCCATATAAAGTAAGTAGATTAGTAATTCTCTTAAATACTGATTTCGGGTCTTGAACAAAGGGCTCCACCCTCTCACTAGCCTGAGAAGAACTTAGTTTATAATTGGATCATAAACAAATTGTTCATTAGACAAATTAGTAGTATTTAAGGAAAAGATGTAATTACAAGGATAAAACGTGTTGGGATTGGTGTCCTAATTCTCCCGGAGTCTCGTTGTTTTGTAAAAATACACATTTTTAATGAATAAAATAAATGTTATTGAATTCTGGCATTTACTCATATCCAATAAACAAAACTCCTTGGTTATCTTATGTGAACTTAAGCATGGATATGTGATACTATAGGGGCATAATGGTTATTGGCCCAGCTGTACTTATGAGCGATCTGTAAAAGGTTGTTGCACTACTGATTGGTTAAGATGGACACATAATATATCTGTGGTAAGGAGAGTTCAGTCGTTGGTCTTTAGTGGAGTGTCTGGCAGTTAACGGATAGTGGATCCTGTGGCTAAAGAGTTTAATCAGTTATTCACGTACCATTGGAGCTTCGAGCTACAAGTCCATAAGGTCCCCTTGGTAGCTCAATGGATTCAGTTGAGGATCAGTTCTTGGTGTTGATTGAAGTGTTCAAATTGACAAGAGGTAATTTGATTATATATGATATAATCGGTATGATGTATGAGATACATCTAGTAGAGGATTGATGTAAATAATATTTACATTAAGTACCATGGAGTAGAAAAAGAACTATGGTTTATATGTTTCATGAGATGAAATATTAAAACTATAGGTTATAAATATAGTATAATAAGTTAGTTATTATTTATATTTATAATAATATTAATTATTGGATAATTAATTCTTTTTCTTTAATAACCAAATGAGTGTGTGGTTATTGGATTCATGGTAACCGTGAGTTTAAAAGGAAAGTGGTTTTCCTATTTTGAAAAGTTGATTTACAAAACAAATGAAAAAGTTTTTAAGATTTCTCTCGGCGAAAAAAGGATCTCCAGGTAGTCATCAAGTAAATACGGATTTACTAAACAACGGTTGGACGAGCTAACGATCGTGCAGTGGCGAGTTAAACGATCGTGCAGTATTTACTAAACGATTGCATAGTTTTGCTAGACGATCGCTTGCCCTAAGTAAACGATCGTGTAGTGTCTGTAGGTGACAGACCGAGCTAAACAATCGCATAGATTTTTCTAGAAGATCGCTTAGCTTTATCTAAACAATTGGGCATCGACCTATACGATAGGTCTCCACCATCTCCCATTTGCCCAGTCGTGTACGCGATCGGTGTTTCCTCCTTCATCTGCCTCATTCCAAGTCCGAATAGAGCCCACCCTCTAAATTCTCACACCGAGAATACAAGGTAGCCTTGTTGGTAGTGTCAGACTCAACTCGACACCGTCAAGGTTTTCTGGAGGACGTTCGTGCTGTTGTTGAGGAGTTTGTGATCGAGGCATTCGTTGAGGACGAGCGCGAAGTGTTCGTGCTGTGTTCATGCGGTGTTGCGGTCGTATAGTTCGAGCGTTCGAGGTTGTTGTTGTTCGAGCGGTTGCGCAACGGAGCGTGGAGACGCATCTTCAAATGTGCGTAGAGTTTGCTCTCTGTTCATTTGAGTTTTTTATGCTGCAATTTCTGTATGAATTGTATAACCGCTTGTTTTGAAGTCGACTGTAAATGTATTGTTCATTTATGATTGTGATTTGGAATAATCTTTCTTCCGCTGCTCATGGAAATCTCGAATCTGATTTCCTTCAAGACGGACATTTAACCAGCATTTATTAGAATAACTCGTGAAGGATCGACTTGTTTATATTGATTAAATCTATGGACTCAACGTGTCCTACAATGCATAAGAGTTCAACTATGGGTCTATAGTGGTTTGCCTATAGTTAATGAATGAAGGTTAATTTAATTAAAGAATTTAATTAATCTTGCTAGCTCACCACGAATACAATTGTGTGGTTTAAATTATTAATTGCATTGGATACAATTAATTACATATTTATTATAAAGTTTTTTAATGAGATTCAAATTATAATAATCAGAACTAAAATTTAAATATGATTCAAATAATTAATTATTTATTTGGATGAGTTCCATATAAATAAATAAATTATTTAATTTGAATACAATTCGAATTAAGTAGACAATGGGAGAATTGATTTATTTGAATTTGATCCAAATAATTAATTATTTGGATGAGATCCATATAATTAAGTTATTTAATTAAAAAATTGAATTAAATAATTGAATGAAGAATTAATTAATTAATTTAAATTGGATTTAAATAATTAATTATTTAATTATTTAATTTGGATGAAATTCAAATTAAATAAACAGGAGATAAATATTTAAATATGATTTAAATATTTTAAACCATTTAATATGAGATATTATTTTGGTAGATAAATTAATATTGAATATTATTAAATATTTAATTTTATCTCTGCAGAAGATTTATTCTAATAGGATTAGGGGTATTCTATAAATAGGGCCCTTGGGAGCCTCATAGAACACATTCTCTACATCCATCTCTACGATTAATCTAAAACTTCCATCTATTCTTTCAAGAAGAGGTTTCCACTAATTGGATACTTGCCAGAATCATGACAAGGAGGATCTTGTGGAATTAAAAGAATTCAAGAAATACATGCTAGAGTCATAGCAAGAAAGATCTTGTGGAATTAAAACAATTCAAGTAGGAGACAACTAGTTTCAAGAGGAGTTTTTGTTGCAATTATGGATCCTCAAAGCTATGTCGCTTAATCTTTTTCTTAATTATTTGTAATCTTAATTTGATTCAATTTCCTTTAATTGGTATTAAAGTCAATCTTTGATTTTTTATTCAAATTAAAAATCAAGAATATTCTTTTAAAATAAATACATCTGATGTATGAGATGGTTTACAAAATTGGTCGTTTAGATATATTTGGGCATTAGATTTCAAGGCTTTGATTAAAAAGTTGGACTTTTCTATAGATTTAAAAAATGTTATAAAAGTTCAATACTTTTAATAGCATGAGCTATCACGACTTTGGTCAAAATGTTATAATAGGCCTATGATAGTATTTTTCGAAGTTATGGTAAACCTTTTTCTTGTAGTAAATTGTAAAATCCTTAAGGTTTAGGTTTTTTTTTTTTTTTTTTTTTTGTACATTTTTCTATATTTTGATGAAAAAAAAGTAGTGTAAAGAAAAAATCACGTATTTTCCGAATTAAAGAGATCTGGAAATTCTGGAAATTCTGTTTCACGTCATTAAAGCATCTGTAGCATTGATTAAAACATGTGCGGCTAAAGCTTCAAGAGATTAAGTTTAGGTATTTCACACCCTAAATTTTTATATGGCCAAGGAAAAAATTGAAGGCCAAGATATGCCTTCAAAATTCAAATTATTGTAATTTTGAATTTTATTTTTAATTTCTAGGATATGCCAATATGCGGGTCAATTTTGCATGAGATATGATTTAAATTAATTTTTTTTTTAATTCCTAATTTTATGCTAGAGATTCTCTTTTACTTAAATATAAGCGTTATATTTAAATTGTTAGGATAGATCCTAATTAAATGCATGTAGAGATTCTCCTTTAATTTTAAACATAAGAGTTATATTTAAATTGTTGTAAAGATTCATGTAGACATTCTTCTTTAATTAAAATATAAAGGCCTGAAGGAAGGAATGAATCAAAAGATAACCGAGAAATAGGTAGCACTTGAGGTCCCTAAAGAAAGAAGGAAAGACAGAATCTTACTAGAAGGAAGAAGCAAGAAGGAAGCAAGTGTAGCGAACGAGACCGCAAATGGATGGAAATTCTCCACTTAATGGTTATATTAGATAATTAAATGAAGAACTATCTAAAATTGCATACTTAGATAAAGATAATTTAGTTTCATTTTAAATATAAGAGTTATATTTAAATTGTTGTAGAGATTCATGTAGAGATTCTTCTTTAATTAAAATATAAGAGTTATATTAGATAACTAAATGAAGAACTACCTAGAATTGCATGCTTAGATAAAGATAATTTTAGTTTAATTTCAAATAGTTTATAATTTAAAATTATTTTTATAGTTTTCTAATGAGATTAGAAAATATTGCATGCATGCCTAATAAGATTAGTATCTTGCTTAGCTAAAGATAAAATTAATTTTAATCTATCTTTATATTATTCTAATGAGATTAGAAATATTGCATGTTTTCCTAATAGGATTAAGACCTTGTTTAAAATCAAACTAAAATCATATTGCATGTTTCGCTAATGAGATTAGGTTCTTACTTATACAAAGATAAAATTATATTCAAATTTTAAATTGTTTAAAACTTTGATTATCTTTATTAAAATTCTAATGAGATTAAACTAAAGTAAATTTCATGCTTATCTATTGAGATTAGATTAAATATAGATCTTTTAACTTAGTGTTAAATGGTTTAAAATGAGAAAATTAAAATATTTAAATAATAAAAAATTGTCTATAAGGGAACAGTCTAAGTATTAAGCTGACGATAATAGAACACCCTACCTAGGAACTTACTTGGGAGTTGAGTTAATCAAATTTTTATTATAACATAATGTGATTAGTTTATTAAAGAGTTTAATGAACTTGGATATTTTCACATCATGTCAACTATCCAAACATAAGAGTTATGTTTGGGAAAACTAAATTATAACTTGAATAAATGATTTAGCCTAAGTTTGTCTAAGTAATGAAATCCCTATTATAAAATACTTAGTGGGAGAATAGAAGTATATGATATATTGTCTCTCCTGCATTATCTGAGAAGATTCACATCGTGAGACTCATGCTTGCCCTGGAAGCATCCTCCCTTCGAAAGGTGTTTGCATGGGTCAAGATCAAGGTGGAATAGATAAAGTAATTATAGTAACTGAGAGAAGGACATATGTCAACATATCTTGTGTTCTCCATCATTGGTTATACCATGAGACTCATGATTGGCCTTGTGGCGCCTTGAAAGTGTCCTTCCTTCAAAAGATATTTGAATGGGTCAACATCAAAGTAAACTTCAACAATGGATAATGTAGTTTTTTGTTTCCAATATTGACCTTCCCTTTGGTAAGTTTGTTGGTACAGAACTATAAGATCTAAAATGATGGATTATACTTACAAGAACACATTAAAATTGTTAATGTTATTCTAACCAAATAATGGTAACTAAACCTTATAGGAATAAGAGTTTTTCGGGTATAATTTTTGGTTGAGAATGTTTCGATCAAATGAAGAAGCATTTGATCTACCCTTCAGCGGCATTTGTTCTAAATCACTGGAATATCATTGCATTAAACATGATTTATATGGTTCATAAAATTTAGTGCTAAATTTGAATAGATGTTTGATTCGGTTAACTAATATACTTTTATATATTTCAATATTATGTCATTTTCTCTTCTAGTTTTAATTTTGAATTACCGATATAAGTCAAAATTGAGAAAAAGTATTACTTGAAAAAGTACCATAGACACTATTTTAATGATAGTGTAATCTTTAGAATTTTCCTTTAATTGAGAAATACTCTCAAATTCTTGTTATCACTTCATGAATTGTTCATGAACCATGTGATTGATGAATCACAATTAGAGAGATAGCTTATATTTATCTCTTAATTTACATATTGGATGTCTGTCTACCTTAGAAGATAAAAGATAAGACAACAACATATGAGATGTTGAAGTCAATATAAGCTTAATTTAGACAATTATTTAAATAATCTCAAGATTAAGTATTATGATCCACGAAACTGAACTATGTGAGAACTATGATGAAATTGTTTTCAAATTAGTTTAGGGAACCACATACACTATGAGAAATTTTCTGAAAATTGCTTAGAAAATTCCCCAATGAAAAGAAAAATAAAAATAAAAGTCAATTTATTTATTGAATTTTTGGTGGAGACTAAAGATCCGCACCTAGATAATCGATTGAGGATTCACTATCAAATTTTTCTTCACTATAATTACATTGTAATTTTTGGAATATACTCAATGATGCAAAATGATTTCTACATGTTAGCATCGGGAAGCCGGCCATCTCAGTTAGTGTAGTGGGAGACATGAGATATCATAATTATTACTTATGTTGAACATGGTGGTTTCATAACCATGAGAGAAATTCAATCTCTCAAGTCTTTATTACTAATTAATTCTTAAGGTATGATTGTTTTATGTAATAAAGCATATTTTCAAAAGTTATTTGATTATGTTCATCCATAGATAAGTACAATTAGTGTGCGTTAAAATGTTTAACATCTACGAATACTACATCGAGACATTTAGGATTATTAAATTCATAATAGAAAAAAAAATTCTCCTTAAAAATACTTCTCTTTGGGAATTAAAGTTGATTTTCATCAATTTTAATGAAATGACTAGTACAGATAATTCTCTAAGACAAATTACTATACATGCTTGAAGATCTTGCCTTTCATGCAAGATAATCATTGGACCTTATTGGATAAGGTTAGGATCAAAAAACACGTTTGACTTACACATTTTGACCCAAGTAGTTTGGTAAATGTAAAAGTCATACAAACATCATAAATATGTCATCAATTGGATTGATGAATATTTAGTGTATGAGTATCTTTATATAATGCAGCTAAAATCTATTTTTTAAAGAGTTCAAAGAAGTTAGACTAAAGTTTAAATCAGTTAGGCAAGTCTATCAAGACAGATTTTTTTAGATCATAAAAGTACAAAAATCTCAGTACTATGCCTAATTGATATGAAATGAGATTATATCTCAACTTTAAGCATTAGATACAATTTGGGTGGAATTGAGGAGAAAGATGACCTTGTTAGAACTTGGTCACATTAATGATGAGTACTTTGTTAGACATGGTCATATCATTAATAAGTTACACATCATTGTCATAATCTGGTGAAGACGTGCAATAGAGATTGCATTGTGAACATTATTCCCTCCTGTCTTGGAGACAATTTTGGATTATAAAAGTGTAGTAAACTAGTTTACAACATTTCAGGATTTGGATATGTTAAGATGCATCTGTTAAAACAAACCCAAAAGAATATACATGTTCAAGGATTATGTATATATGTAGGTTGTCCTCAAGGAGAAAAAGAATGGTCTTTTATGCAATCCTGATTAAAATAATGTACTTGTATGACAAATATTAATTTTATAAGAAATGTCCAATAAAAGATTGCAAATCTTTACCGAGGTTAAATAGTGTTGATATTTTTTTTTTCAAGTAAATCCACTAAGAGTTAATAAGTGTTATTAATCATTTAATTTGAATATCAAATGAATCTTAGTCAAACAAGACAAGCCCTCATCATAGTGGGAGAGTTATTAGATAACTCATCCTTTACTATGACTTAGTTGAAGTCAAAGTTGTCATATTAATTGATAAATTAAAGGCTTATCATCCTTATGGTGAGAGATGTTGACAAGGATTGCTTGGACAAAGTTATGAACTCGAGATAAATCTATGCACTATATGAAGTCTAGATTTGTGGACTTTCTTGATGGGGTAAGACTCATAGGATATTTACAAAAGAAGTTGTGCGTGTCAAAAGAAGATATAAATCTTCAAAGTAAGACTCATGGCAGAAGGTGAAACCTGTTGAGAGAAATTAGATTGTGGGTTAATTTTCTCACTCATTGCCATTATAGTCTTTTGAGCATTTTTCATTGTTGCATATGAAATATATGAAATGAATGTTTAGATTCTTTTATGAAAAGAATTTAAGAAATACTCTACACAAACAAACAAAGCAGTTCAACTTTCAAAGATCAAATGCAAAGAGTTTGCATAATTGTATATGTTCATTTGAGAAATGAATTAGACCAATAGATCTTTAAATATGAGGTTTGATAAGAGTTATCATAACCTATAGATCTTTAAATATGAGGTTTGATAAGAGTTATCATAACCTATAGATCTTTAAATATGAGGTTTGATAAGAGTTATCATAACCTATGACTTTGAACAAATACTAATGATCTTGTATAGACAAGAGAGTCATTACTTGATAAATGGATATTTCTCATGTTTTATGTTAATGACATATTACTCTTCATGAATGATATAACATAAAAATTTTGCTACCTAATCAACTAGGGACATAATATTAAGTAAGTCTTAAGCATCTTACATTTACAAGTTGTTTGTCAAATATTAGATGCAAAATTTCAAAAGAAATGATAATGTATCATTCTAATGTGAAGTTAATGCTAAGGAAAAGTATCCGTAGATAACTTAAGTGTTGAGGACAAATGATTAATTATCTTCTATTAATATGAGACAAATAATGCATAAATAAGACTTAACATACAATTGGTAAGTTATATGGGTTATATCAATAGTGTAACTATTGAGTACAAAATCAAAAACTTTCTCAATCTATGGGACAATGAGAAATTTTTTGTGTATAGTGTTAAGATATGATCATTCGCAAGATATACTAGGTCTTTCAAAGAATTAGACAAATCTATAATAAGATAAATTTATCCTATATGGTGGAGGTTGGTACACAAGAGGACTGTTTTTGCTTGTGAAGCAAAACTTTGTGTAGTCATAAAATATCCTTAAAGATCTGAAAGAGTTTCATTTTTAAGTTAGTCTATCACACTTTTATGAGATAATAATCGTGCAAAGACTAAGCCTAAGGATATTAATGAACACCAATTTCTAGAGTAAGACATATTAAGAGAAAGTATCATGGTAGTGACCAAGATGACTTTGAATGACATATGATTTAATTCATATAAAATGACTCTATAAGCTACAGTGTTTGAGAGTCACCTAAAATGTCTAGGATTACGAGATGTCTCTTATTCGCTAGGGCAAGTGGGAGATCATGTTGGGTATAAAGTATGCCCTAGGATACATGACTCATCAATTTTTTACCAGCTTTAGTGCAAGTGGAAGATTATTGCGGTTTGTGCTCTAAAGCCTCATAATTAATTAGTTTATTAATTTAATTATTAATTATGCAATATTAATTTATCCATTAACTAGTAAAATCCAAGATTATCATATGCGATCTTAAACAGTATATAGTGAATCATGTTCAAGAGATAACCTAAAAGGTCTAGAATATATGGATAAGGTTGGATGCCTTATCTTGGTGACACTATGTATACGACCCACTGTGAAGTTACAAATGGTTTGATCCAAACCATTCATGTGGAGGGGGTATTCTATACAAAGAATTTGTATAAGACCGAACTATGAAATATTTAATCTCTTTTTGTAAATCCGTTAATTGATGAGATTATGATCATGTATGACTCGATCTTAATCTTGATTGATTTATAAACTCCTATCTGTGAGGTCAATTCTATGATTTGCATGGGTGAGAATGGTCCAAGTTGCCGACTCAATAATCCTACCATTTGGGGACTTTACTAAATGGAGAGTTGGGAACATAACTTCACAAGACGAAATTCACTCATTCCCACATAGAGTAAGTAGATGAGTAGTTCTCTTAAATGCTGATTTCGGGTCTTAAACAAGGGCCCCACCCTCTCACTGGCTCGAGAGGGACTTAGTTTATGGAGGTAATTACAAGGGTAAAATAAATATTTATCCCAACGGTAATTATGAATAACTTGTGAAGGATCGACTTGCTTATATTGATTAAATCTATGAAATCAACTTGTTCTATAGTGGAGTTCAACTATGGGTCTGTAGTGGTTTGCCCTGTAGTTAATGAATAATCTTGGATCATTTGAGCAGATAATTTGTAGGTTCATAAGGTTTCGAGTTAGCTAGCCACGGACCAACAAGGATCAAATATATAAAAAAAAAATTTGAAATGTTCAAATTTTATGAAGGAAAATATTAATTGTATTGGATACAATTAATCAAATGACTTATTATAATTTTTTTTAATTAGACTCAAATAAATTTGAATTAAATAGATAAGGGAAATTGATTTACATATGATTCAAATAAATAATTATTTGGATGAGATCCATATAATTAAGTAATTTAATTTAAATAAAATTTGAATTACATAATTGGAGGAATAATTAGTTAATTTGAATTGGATTCAAATAATTAATTATTTAATTTGGATGAGATTCAAATTAAAAATTTTGCAAGAGATAAATATTTAAATATGATTTAAATATTTTAAACCATTTAATATGAGATATTATTTTGGTAGATATTATATTAATATGAGATATTATTATCATATATTTAATTTAAAATCTCTACATAAGGATTATTCGAATAGGATTAGGAGTAAGTTCTCTAAATAGGGCACTAGGAGCCCTCATATCACACACTCTCTACAAGAATAATCTCTACGAGTTCTAAGAAAATTCTTTTATTCATTCCCTCTATTCTTTCAAGAAGCGATTCTCATAAATTGGATCGAGTTATAGCAAGAAAGATCTTGTTGAATTACAAAAATTCAAGAATGAGCGACCAATCTCAAGAGGAGGTTTTGCTGTAATTATGGATCCGTAAATGTATGTTGCTTAACCTTTTTCTTAACTATTTGTAATTTTAATTCATTCAAAGAATCAAAGAATCCGATCACATGCTTCCGTCATTCAATTCCCTTCGATCCCCACAAGAATTCCTCTGTTATTCCCCACAAGTATTCCCTATTAATTCTTCACGGGGATTTCTCATTTAAATTGTTATATTTTTTCTTTTAAATCTCATATATTTCATTTTTTAAAAAAAAAATTGCGTCATAAAAAACAAATAAAATGTAATAAACACAAATCCATGAATATAAACAAATTCTATAAATTCCCAAGCTCACAAATCCATGACTTTACTCTACAAATTCTACAAAGTCACAAGCTCACAAATCATAAGTCAAATTTTACAAATTGTACAAATTCACAAATCCACAAGTCAAATCCTACAAGTCACATATTAAATAAAGTTCGAATAAAATTTAAATTCAAATAAATTCAAATGTCTTTTACAACAACCAATGTCTTAAGTTTTGGACTTTAGTTTTGGATCAAATAAGTATAAAATAAATGTGTGCCAAATAAATATTGGATAAAATAGATATGGGTTGGGCTAAATAT